>NC_090938.1:639127313-639430343 GCF_040938575.1 Ambystoma mexicanum | reverse complement strand
TTCACCAGCACGAGACAACAGTTGCAATGGTAGATGGTCTCGGGCTTCACCAGCACCCAGGCGACAGTTCCATTGGTAGTTCTCAAGATGTTGATGGCGAAGTCTTTCCTTAGAAAGTCTTGCCTTCGGGCCTGTAGTGTTCAGAAAACAAAAACAAAAGTTTCTTAACAAATGAAAGTTCGCTTCAAAAATCAATGTGGGTGATGGATTCATCCCTGGTTCCCCCTCTTCTGGGCTAACCCCTTTTCGAATCGTATTTTCACAATTTCTACTAGGGTGACAACTTCACCCTTGGGTCCCCCTCTTCTGGGCTGACCCCTTCTCAATTTGCATTTCTTTACATCTAACTTTGGGTGATAGCTTAACTCCTCAGATCTCCCTCGCTCGGGCTCGGATCTCTCTTGACTGCCAGCCCTTGGGTGACTACTTCACCCCTGGATCTCCCTTGTTCAGGCTCGAACCTCTCTTGACTGCCAGTGCTGAATTTTAGCTTCACCCCGGAACTCCCTCGTCTGGGCTCGGACCCTTCTTAATATCTTAATGTATCTGTTAAACAGAGAAATTGAGATATTCCCTCCTCCGGGTTCACTATTGCCTTTCAACTTTTGGGTGATGACTTTTCACCCTTGGGTCCCCCTCTGCCAGGCTCCGACCCTTCTCGATTCTTAGCCTTCCTTCATAGGGTTTACTATGGATCTCGAGCAAGGTGATAGTGGCTCACCTCCTGGGTCCCCCTCTTCGGGCTGACCCCTCTTTACTTTTAATGTTCACTTCATTCATTCACCAGGTGGAATTCACTTCCCTTATTTCTAGCCAACTTGCGGATCAAAGTCTTTCGATTGTACAGGGCTTTTGCTCTACCCTCACGTATGATCACTTTGCTTCCTTTGGTGGCCTTCCTATGCCTTTTGTTTTTTTTCTCGTAATTTCTCAATATGAGGCTCCACCAGAGTCTCTTGAGTTAACACCCATGTGGTGCCGCTTTTCCTCAGCAACTGGTCTGCACTTCTTACTTTTCACAGTTCATTCAAAGTTCATCACATCGGCTTCAAAAGTTACCCCTCTGCGATTATCACTCAATACAACTCTGCTTCTATCGGTTCTTCCCTCGACTCACTGATTGTGCTTAATCGCTGGGCTTCACTCGCTCTGCTTTATCAACATAGGCTGGCCCTGCGTACCATTGACATCTTCAGCATGACACTGGGGCTGTTGTCCGCGGTCTTAGATTCTCTTTGGTGAAGGTTCTGCGGGTCTGGGATGAAAAGGGCAAGGTCTCGTCTCTCCTCGCCACTGTCTTGCTTTTCCGCCGCCTTTCTCCTTCGCCTGAACTGCTTGGTTTAGCCATCTCGCTATGTTTTCTGCTGTTCTTGCCTTTCTCACCCTGTGCTCGTCGTCTCTACCTTTTATCCCCGTGGGGAAGGGAAAGGGCCGTCGGGTGTTTGTGATTAGAGACAATTGCCTGACTTTGCCTGACCCTGGTGTCAAGATATGTCTGGTAAAAGGGTGCATTACAAGTTTGTCTATCATTATGTGAGGACGTGTTCAGGACAGAAAAGGAAGGTGATAGAGTTCCCGAGGTTCCTACGGGATAGGATGGAAAAAAGTATGGTTAGATTGTCGTATAGAACATAATGGGAAAGGTTTGTGAAATGGACGAAAATGACCGGTATGTAGAACAGAACATAGGGAATTGTGGTAATGGTAATACTCTGTTCCACTGAATTGGGATCTCAGAAAATGATAATCAGAAGGACGGGACTGGTAGGGTTTGCGGGTTAAACGGGAATGGCCGGGATCAGAAAATGAACCATGGGGATTGTGGGAATCGTAATGTTTTGTCAAGCTAAGCTGAGGATTTGGAAAAGAGTAATCGGAAGGATGTGGAGAGGAATGATGGACAGTGTTCGGATAGAAAGTAGAGGGTTTCTGGGGGAGGTGGTTTTTCAGTTTAGTAGGGATAGGGTTCTTATGCGAGACACCAGATGGGGAGTTTTTGGTGGCTGTTAACATGGGAGACAGAAGAGGGAGAGGGGGCCAGATGTAACATAGTCCACAAAGGTCTTGGGATCTCATTCTCCTCATCCTCTTCGCCTTTGACATTCCGCGTCTCACCTTGGGTATCCCCTGTAGCATAACCCCGGATTTCCCTATCCAGGTGATACTCCCCCACTAGGTCCACCCCCAGGAACTGGATCCAACAGCGATGGCTGTTTCCTGACCACCTGAATAAGGGACTCCCGAGGTCTGACTGGGAGAACACCCTTAGGTTTCTTACATACTCCTACGTCCCGTCCCCTTTCCTCCATACTTATGGGACATTCCTCCGTCCTGTGGGACGGGACCGGAGCACTTTGTAAAAAGCATCACATTTTTCAAAAATGTGTCTTCTCTTTTTACGCAGGGTACCGCACCCGGCCGTAACCTGCTGTCCTTAGCTCCGCCCAGCGCATCACCCATCAGTCCTTTCCTCCGCACGATTGTGAGGTTTCTCAGAATCCGTAGAGATGGAACCAAACTTGAACCAGTAGTGTAGCCGGAGAATTCTTTCCACAAATATAACCCTCTGTGCACCCATTGTAAATACAGAGGGATCTATTCGTTGAAAGATAAGGAACACCACACGAAACGACCAGGCGCTGCAGAAAAACAAGATGGACAAATTAGATCACAGCGTTTATAACCAACACACAAGACAAGAGAGAACAGTCAATAATAACTGACCAGACTAGGAAGTAAGCCAGGGTGCTCTGGACGAAGAAACTAACAAGGCTGGGTCAAGATGTGGTCTAAGAGAAAACAGAAGAAAAAATGTGATGTTTTTACTTTTTAGAATTGATTGAAAAACCATAGGTGACAAATGAAATTGAAGGCTTACCACTGGTCCTGGTGTAGGCGGCTTACCGAATTAACACCCAGTGTACTAATACCTGAACCGGCGACACGAGGACGCATAAGCGGAAAGAGGCAGTCTCTAGTCCCAACCCTATCCCGCCGGCACGAGGACGCCTAACGACTGAGCGCTAGATGGTAGTCTCAAGTTCAGCGCTTTCTTCTAAATACACTGGGTTGTAATTGGTAAGTTTTCAGACCCAAGATGGGGTGTCGCTTGAAGAGGTAAACCCAATGGACAAGTGATGGTAAGTGAGTGTTCCAATTTCAGCACACGTGTAGATAAATAAATTATTTGGAATTTATATAGCGCTACAAACCCTCAGGTATCTGAGCGCTGCTTATTATCACCCACGGTGTGTGGTGCTCATTTATCAACCTCGGAAGGATGAAGGGCTGAGTTTGGCCCCGCCAGGATTCAAACCTGCGTTAGCAAGCTCTGCACGGATGTCAAAGCGAGCCCTCTACTCACTGTGCCACTTGACGGGCTTTTGGATAAACAAATCCAATTTGGCAGGCAGAGGTTTGTAAGTGAGCGTTCCGGGTTCGGTGCACGTGGAGGCAAGCAGATTCAAAGCGGCAGGCAGAGACTTGTAAGTGAGCGTTCCGGGTCCGGTGCACATGGAGGCAAGCAGATTCAAAGCGACAGGCAGAGACTTGTAAGTAGTAGTCTGGGTCAGTAGGAAATCAAGGAAAGGGAAGGGAGCAAGGGCAAGGCAAAAAAGCAAGGAAGACAGGAATATACAAGGCACAAGACTTGGGCGCGGCTGATTACAAATCAGAAGTGAAGAGCAGGCAACCCGGAAATCTTTATATAGGTTGTCAAGGAAACACGTTCCTAATGTCGTCCGTAGTGCAGAGGACGCAAGGGACGCCAAAGTCGCCATGGCAACCTGTATCCATGGATCCTACGGATTCGGGTATGGCGAGAATGTTGCTCCACGCTCTGTTGTTTATTCTTGTGAGGGGAAGAATGAAGAGACGAGTGACCAGGTCGGAACCTGGCAGTTCCCCTCCTCAAAGATGCCCTCCTCCGAGCCGACCAGAAATGAGAAATCAATAAGGGGGCATGGATGTCCCAACTGGCTCACAGGTCCTATCAGCAGGACCATACCCTTCCAATCCACGAAATAAAGACGTACACCCGGGACACTTTAGTATCTAGGATACGCGGAACCTCGTATTCCTCTGAACCTTGTACCGTAAGAGGAGGAGGATGAGCAGGCAACCGAGTACCGGGATGGAAGGGTTTTAACAACGAGACATGGAAGACAGGATGTATACGCCAGGATGTAGGTAAAGCTAACCGTACCGTGACGGGATTCACAAGAGCAGTGATCGGATATGGACCCACAAATCGAGGAAGAAGAGACCGACGGCCTGGGAGACATAGATTCCGTGTGGCCAACCATACTTTCGAACCCACTTTATAGCAACGGGCCGGAGATCTGTGTAGATCGGCATGTTTCTTTTGTTGAGCTTTGGCTGCATGCAGATGTGCAGAGATAGAATTCCGGATCTTGGTCAGATCACAAACACAAGCCACAGCAGCCGGGCTGTTAGATGAGACAGTGGGTTCCAAAGGAAGAGTACGTGGATATCGACCATACATAGCAAAGAAAGGTGTAGTACCGGTAGAGGTATGCAAGGAATTGTTGTATGCAAATCTGCCATAACCAAGACAGACAACCAGGTATCCTGATGCTGTAGAATAAGGCAGCGTAGATATTGTTCAAGAGTGGCGTTCAGACGTTCTGTCTGACCATCTGTCTGTGGATGATAGGCTGTAGAAAAACGATCCTCGATACAGAGAGAAGTAGTGAGAACTTTCCAGAATTTAGAAGTGAACTGGGTACTGCGATCGGATATAATGACTTGCGGTAAACCAAAAAAAGATACACCTGCTTTAGGAACATGTCAGCTAATACAGGAGCACTAGGAAGACCTTTTCAAGGGATAAACAAAGCCATTTTGGAAAATGAGTCAATTACCACCCAGATTGAATCATAACCTTGATCATCTGGTAGCTCAACGATAAAGTCCATGGACAACAACTCCCAAGGATGATTACGAACCGGCAAAGGATGTAATAGCCCTATGGGTTTGGAAGGTATGTTTTTGCACTGAGCGCAAACAGTACAGGATTTAAGGTACTCCATGACGTCTTCCTTCATTGATGACCACCAACACCAGCGCTGTAAAAGTACAAGTGCTTTCCGTATTCCCGGGTGCGCAGAAAACCTGGAATCATGGCACCATCGGAGCGCTCTTTCCTGTGTCTCATGGTCAGGAAGATATATAAAACCCATTTGATGAGGTAAGCCATTGCGAACGGTCAATCCTAATTCTTGAATGACTGCTGGGTTATTACGTACCCAGTTCAAGAGAGAAGTGCGTAGAGGGGTTTGTATCACACACGCACAAACAACTTGTTGGGAGGACAGGAGAGGTTCTCCTTCATGTTCCTTTGTTCGAACACCATGTATATGTGACAGTGCATCGGCTTTAGAATGTTTGGAACCAGGTCTGTACGTTATCGCAAAATGGTACATGGAGAAAAACTCATGCCACCTAGCAAGCATGTCACGCAGTGGTGCATTTAACGGATTGCAGGGCAAGGAGGTTACGATGATCAGTGAATACCTGCACCGGGACTGATGTGCCCAAAAGATGATGCCGCCAGACTAAAAAGGCATCTCTAACTGCTAGCAGCTCTTTTTCGGTAATGGTGTAATTGTTAGGGATATTTCTCTGTTTAGGCTGAATTTCCTAACCTAGTGAGTCCCCTAGCAGCTTTGCTGGATTTGTGGGGTTTATTTTTTTCTCCTGCCAAGAGTGAGACTCTTTTACCCTCACTCTTGGACATGATTTGAGTGTGTTTCTTTGACTCTAGATGTGTTTAATGGGCTATGCGGGCTTTTACTCCATAGGGCTTCATGTGTTTTTGTGATGTGTGTTACACAGCACCCTCAGTGCAGTAACACAGGGATGTCATAATGACCCCCCAATATAGACTCCATACCCTGGGACTGACTACTGTCTCCCAGGGCATGTAAAGTCACCATTGACTTTACTAGTCACAAATTCTGGACAGAACCAGTACAAACCATCATATTGTGGACGTACTGGCCGAGGCAATTCGATTGCCCCGGGGTCTGTTAGTTGAGGGGGCACGTCTCCGTCCCCCCTGATCGAGTTTTGGCTGGTGGCACTGGATACTATTTTTTATATTCGACCGCGAATATATCTCTATGGGATTTCCCATTGTTCGAGGCTACCAACTTTAATTATTTAATTCCTATAGCCTCGAACATACCGCCGGTTTATTTATTTAATATTAATTCTCCGGTTGGTATTTTTTGCCAGAACTCGGTTCTAAAATGGCGTTTGTGTTCGCCTCTGTGACTCCAACCCAAGTTGAGCCCTTTGTTCCACTTTTTGGCGGGCTTGTCCACAGAAGCCCCCCAAAGTGGTGCCACTCTGTCTGAGGTACTTAGGAGGGGTGGAGGGGGATTTAGGCACCCTGGACTGAGTTGCCTAGGCAACTCAAGTCGCACTCCGTCCTGATTGGCCCAAGTGGTGAGCCGGCCGTCCGGCATGTTAGCAACCCGGATACCACGTTTTACCACTACCGCGAATCAAAGGATAGTACCTTTAACCGGAAAACTCTGCGGCTGGTCTCTTCCCTGGACGTGCAACGACCTTCATCTTTCCTCCACGTCGAGATCTTCTCTTCCTCTGGACTACGCCGCGACTTGCACCTGCTGCCAGAAACAACTGCCCCCGCTGGAGGATCCTTTCCACATAAGGTACCGTGTTCCGCCTGGCTTCCCTTGCAACTGACTGTATGGGGTAGATTTAGCCCCCGGCTTTCGAACCTGGGTTAGCCTGGAACACCCTGGCTAAACTTTTCTGAGCCTAACTAAAACCTTTCTGAACTCCCTGCAAGACATTTTAAGCCTGTTGTCATTGTGTGATCTTGGGTGCATTTGTGCCCTGCTCTCTCCAAGAGTGGGCCCGGCCTATGGACTTTGGCTCACAAGTAACTTTTGACTTTCCTGCCTTGCTTAAGAGTTCCTAAGTATTAGTGTGGTGTATTTTCCTACATTCTGCCTTTTTCCCTCCCTTTTTCGTTAACTTATTGGAGTGCCATCTATAGTTAAGCGCCCACCTCTGTCTGGAAATAAGTGGTGTTAACTAAGACTTGTCTGATAAGGAATAAGGGGTGTATATATAATAATAGTAACTGTGTTTAGAGTGATTTACAATAATAGTGCTGGAGTGTTTCAATAAGTGTGTTTTTAAATAAATAATTATATACCTTGATACCAAAGCTCTGGTCACTGTTTGCTTTTGCTATTGTGTCTGAGTGCCTATTGTGTGTACTTTACATACTGCCTAACGCTTCTTGAGGGAAGTCTGACTGCTCAGCCACAGCTACCAGGTTAATCTGGGAGGCACAGACTGCTACCAAGTGGGTTTACTGCCAACACCTGTACTCCTAAATCTTTTGCAGTGGTCCCCAAGGGAACTGCACAGGTGTCTGCCTAACACTGGTGTACAGCGGTGGGATTTGTATTTAGTATACATTTTAGAGTGCTTTAAGAGACCTTAGTGCAACTAACCACAAAGTTTAGCATAGAAAAAGTAATCTTTCTAACATGTCAACTATGGAAGATTATAGTCAAGAGTCCCTTGCTACAAAAACTGCTGATTGTTTAAGAGTTCTCTGTAAGCATAAGAATCTCCTGACTAAAGGCAAGAAAATGGAATTAATAGAAAGGTTGTTAGCTGACCAAAGTCTGGATGATGGTTCAGAGGAACCTACCATGCCAGAAACTGTAGATAACAGTATAGAGATTGATGTTGATCAAAATGTTGATAATCTTGAGGAAGGGTCAGAAGAGGAGGGTGAGGCTAGTGTGACTGTCCCCCCTAGGCCTCTGTCTGCCCTACCTGCTGTACCTACTGGACCTTTACCAGGTCCCACATTTAGTCCTCAATATCTTGAGCTAGAGAAAATGAAACTTGAATTAGAATTCAAGAGACTGAATACTCAGGCTGAACAAAGACACCAGGAACTGAATCAAGAACTCAGGCTAAGGGAAATGGAGCTCAAGCATGAGCTAGAAATGAAGAAATTATCTGTCGACAATGCTTCTCTCTCTGGCTCCTCTAGAAGTTCCAGTCCTAAAAGACCCCGGATTCCTAAGGAATTGGTTGGTATGTATGAGCCTAAGTTGGATGTGTTGGATTGGTTGTCTCTGTTTGAGTATAATTATGGGCTCCAGGACATCACAGGGAATGAGTTACTTCCCTGGTTGTTCTCTAGGCTTCCCCCTGTTGCAACTGGTGTGGTAATGGAGTTGGGGGAGGTGGATAAGAAGGATTATGAATGTGTGAAACTAGCTTTGATAGCTCGATTTGGGAAGACCCCTTCCCAGTACCTTAAGAGGTTTAGGACCCTCAAAAAGAATGATGGTACCCCTTGGGCTACCTGGGTGAGTGAGTGTTTGAAAAACCTAGAGGGATGGATTAAGGGTTACAAGGTGAACACTTATGAGGGAATGAGAAATCTTGTAATGTTGGAGTCAATTTATGATGCCTGCTCTCCTGAGCTCAGACAGCACTTGGCTGATTCAAAGGAATTAGATTCCAGAAAACTAGCTAAGGCTGCTGACTTGTGGGTTGCCAACAGGGCCACTCACAAGGATTCAGGGGACACTCAGAAAAAGGATGAGGGGAAGCAGCCACCTAAAGTGAATCCATAGAATTCTAATACCTCCCAGGGCCACAAACAACAAAATAACCAGGGTAAGCCCAAGGGTAAACCGAATCAGGCTAGTGTACCTTCTGGTCAACAACCAGAAGGAGGTCAGAACAAACCACCCTTTCAGAGAGCATTTGGACAATGCTATATCTGTAAGGCTACTGACCATATCAAAGGGGATCCCAGATGCAAGGGTAAACCTGCAGGGATCAGCACAGTCTCCTTAGCCTTCACTCCTGAGGATGAAGTATAGATGGCTAGTGCTCACTTTGAAGCTTTTGCTGAAGAACCCTTGGGTCTTCAAGCAACTGTGTCTATAGAGTCCATGGATCTGGTTAAGTCCCAGAATAGGGTTGTGTATAACTCCCTACCTGCAAACTCTAAAGTGTATTATATGAACAGTGTTCTTGTCAATGGCCAGGATACTCCTGCCAGGAGAGACACTGGGGCCAGCAGAACAGTAGTGGATGAAAGCTTCTTTCAACCTGAGGATGTGGCAAAAGCACCCAAAGGTCCCACTAAGATGTCTGGAGGCCCTGTCCAAATGGTTCCTATTCTACCAGCCCTCATTCAGTGTAACAACATGACAGTGAGGATCCCTGTCCGTGTGCAGACTGAGGTGCCTGGGAAAGTCCTGTTGGGGAATGACCTGAGAACTCTAGGAGTAGTGTCACATACCCCCAGGCCTCCCAGTATGGAGAACCAGAACCTAACCAAATTGGCTAGAGGGGCCACCTTAAGGGACCACTCTAAGCCTGTGGGAACCTCTACTGAGACCCCCACTACAAGCCCTGGTGTTAGTAAGTTGACCTCTAACCCAGGCACATTTCAGGCTAGTACCTTAAGGAAATGGGAGCCCCAACCAAGCTCCCTCATTGTTCCCCCAGTTTCAGAGTCTGTGACCCCCCCTGCTTCTGAGGAAGAGGAGGATAGACCTACTGGACCCTTACCTAGGTCTGAGAGAACTGGTAATTCTCAATGCTGGTGGAAAACCAGGAAAGAAAAGTCTAAGGCCAAAAACCTTCAGACTGTTGGACCTTCTACTGAAGACCCCAACTCAAATCCTAATATTAGGGAGGAAACTCCTAAAGTAGGTAAGGTTAGATATAAAAGGAAGGGGAAGCAGGTACATTGCCTAACCCTAACCCCTCCAACCAAGAGGCCTAAGACCCAACCTGCTCCCACAGGAGAGGTGGTGAGGAACCTTGGAGGCCCCTCTAGATCTAAGGGAATCCTTTATAAGGACCCCTTGAAAAAGCCTAACACAGGTTCAGAAGTTGTACCAACTTTTGAGGGACTGGTTAACCAGATCCCCTATAGTTTCAAAAAGACTGATGTTCCTCAAAGGATTCGTAGGTCAAATAGCTTGCAAAGGAAAACCTTTGATTTGACCATAGAACATAGGTCAAGGTGTCACCACCAAAATGCTGATGGTCTCTCTAGGATGTATGTCATCGACTAGATGTATGAGATTCATCCAGGAATGGATTAAATCCTCCTGTCCCTTAGTCTGGGGGGGGTGAGTGTTAGGGAGAATTCTCTGTTTAGGCTGAATTTCCTAACCTAGTGAGTCCCCCAGCAGCTTTGCTGGATTTTTGGGATTTATTTTTTTCTCCTGCCAAGAGTGAGACTTTTTTACCCTCACTCTTGGACATGATTTGAGTGTGTTTCTTTGACTCTAGATGTGTTTAATGGGCTATGGGTTCTTTTACTCCATAGGGCATCATGTGTTTTTGTGATGTGTGTTACACAGCACCCTCAGTGCAGTAACACAGGGGTGTCATAGTGACCCCCCAATATAGACTCCATACCCTGGGACTGACTACTGTCTTCCAGGGTATGTAAAGTCACCATTGACTTTACTAGTCTCAAATTCTGAACAGAACCTGTACAAACCATCATATTGTGGACGTACTGGCCAGGGCAATTCGATTGCCCCAAGGTCTGTTAGTCGAGGGGGCACGTCTCTGTCCCCCCTGATCGAGTTTTGGCTGGTGGCAGTGGATACTACTTTTTATATTCGACCGCAAATATATCTCTATGGGATTTCCCATTGTTCGAGGCTACCAACTTTAATTATTTAATTCCTATAGCCTCGAACATACCGCGGGTTTATTTCTTTAATATTAATTCTCCGGTTGGTATTTTTTGCCAGAACTCGGTTCTAAAATGGTGTTTGTGTTCGCTTCTGTGACTCAAACTCAAGTTGAGCCCTTTGTTCCACTTTTTGGCAGGCTTCTCCACAGAAGCCCCCCAAAGTGGTGCCACTCTGTCTGGGGTACTTAGGAGGGGTGGAGGGGGATTTAGGCACCCTGGACTGAGTTGCCTAGGCAACTCAAGTTGCACTCCGTCCTGATTGGCCCAAGTGGTGAGCCGGTCAGCTCACCACTTAGCATGTTTGAGTGACAGCTAGGCTGAGTGAATGGGGGTTTTCTGCATAAAAGCAGGGCTTTGGGGACTGGAACTTTAGAAGTCGCCACAGGACCTAAGAATCCGACGAGGGAGAAGCTGAGCCGACCTGCTACGACGACACCACCAGTGGAGCCCTGCTGAACCGTCTCACCACTTTTCCCAACGACAGAGGAGATCTCCAGCCCGGAGAGTCTTCTTCCTTCGACTGGTGGGGATAACCAGTCTGCTTCCTTTTTCGCTTCCTGGAGCATCTCGTGCCTGCCTTGCCTGTGCCAAGCACCCCGGCAACCGGGATACCACGTTTTACCACTACCGCGAATCAAAGGGTAGTACCTTTAACCAGAAAACTCTACGGGTGGTCTCTTCCCTGGCAGTACAACGACCTTCATCTTTCCTCCACGTCGAGATCATCTCTTCCTCTGGACGACGCCACGACTTGCACCCGCTGCCAGGAACAACTGCCATCGCTGAAGGATCCTTTCCACATAAGGTACCGTGTTCCGTCTGGCTTCCCTTGCAACCGACTGTACGGGGTAGATTTAGCCCCCGGCTTTCGAACCTGGGTTAGCCTGGGACACTCTGGCTAAACTTTTCTGAGCCTAACTAAAACCTTTCTGAACTCCCTGCCAGACTTTTTAAGCCTGTTGTCATTGTGTGATCTTGGGTGCATTTGTGCCCTGCTCTCTCCAAGAGTGGGCCCGGCCTATGGATTTTGGCTCACAAGTAACTTTTGACTTTCCTGCCTTGCTTAAGAGTTCCTAAGTATTAGTGTGGTGTATTTTCCTACATTCTGCCTTTTCCCTCCCTTTTTCATTAACTTATTGGAGTGCCATCTATAGTTAAGCGCTCACCTCTGTCTGGAAATAAGTGGTGTTAACTAAGACTTGTCTGATAAGGAATAAGGGGTGTATATATAATAATAGTAACTGTGTTTAGAGTGATTTACAATAATAGTGCTGGAGTGTTTCAATAAGTGTGTTTTTAAATAAATAATTATATACCTTGATACCAAAGCTCTGGTCAGTGTTTGCTTGTGCTATTGTGTCTGAGTGCCTATTGTGTATACTTTACATACTGCCTAACTCTTCTTGAGGGAAGTCTGACTGCTCAGCCACAGCTACCAGGTAAAACTGGGTGGTACAGACTGCTACCAAGTGGGTTTACTGCCAACACCTGTAGTCCTAAATCTTTTGCAGTGGTCCCCAAGGGAACTGCACAGGTTTCTGCCTAACAGTAATTTGCTTCATACAAGGTTAATTTCCTAGAATGAAAAGCAACTGGATGTAGTTTCCCCGAATCCTGACATTCCTGTGAAAGGATGGCCCCAACAGCTACAGCAGATGCATCAGCCTCAGCTATAAATGGCAAAGCAGAGTTAGGGTGAAGTAGTACAGGGGCTGTAGTGAAAGCCGACTTGAGTCGATAAAAAGCTTCTTGAGCTGCATCATTCCAGACAAAAGCGTTCTTGGAACTGGAAAGAGAAGTCAAAGGAGAGGCCATCGAAGAGAAGGACTTGATAAAGCGCTGGTAAAAATGTGCTAAACCAAGGAATGACTGAAGTTGTTTCAATGTAGCTGGAACGGGCCATTCTAGAATCGCTTTAACCTTGGTATTGCTCATTTTAATACCCTGGTCAGTTATATCGTAGCCCAGAAACACAACTGAAGAAACATGAAAAATGTACTTTTCTAACTTGGCATACAATTGATTTTCTCTAAGCCGTTGTAGAACGGATGAAACATGGGATACATGAGAATCATAGTCAGATGAATATATCAGAATGTCATCCAGGTACACCACTATGAATGCGTCCAACATATCTTTGAATACATCATTGATAAAGTGTTGGAACGTGGCGGGGGCATTACAAAGGCTGAAAGGCATAACGCAATATTCAAATAAACCATACTTGTTTTTAAATGCGGTTTTCCACTCATCACCAGATCTCATTCGGACAAAATTATAGGCCCCCCTTAAATCGAGCTTGGTGAAGACCATGGAAGTACCTAACTGATCAAGTAAGACTGAGATCAGAGGAATGAGGTATTGGTTTCTTATGGTGATAGCATTGAGTTCCCGATAATCAATACAAGGGCGTAGGTCTCCTTCTTATTTGGGTACAAAAAACATGGGTGAAGCTGCAGGAGAACGAATAAACCCAGTGCTTAGAGATTGCTCTATGTATTGCTTCAAGATTTCGTACTCTTTCTGGGTCAAAGAATAGATTCTGCCATTTGGTATTTTAGCCCCTGGTATTATATCAATGGGACAGTCATAGGGTCTTTGGGGAGGAAGCACCTCAGCACCTTTAGGGTCGAATACTCATGGGGTAATGGTACCACGGAAACAGCGCTCACAACTAGAGCAACTCCCAACAGAGATTGACAAGGACTCCCACAGATGGTTGGTGACAAGAAACAATGCTCTTTGCAGTAGGAAGAAAAAAGCTCAATTACCCCCTTCATCCAATCAATGGTTGGGTTGTGCAATTTTAGCCATGGTATGCCCAAAATTATTTTGAACTGGGGGTCTGAAATGACATCGAAAGAAATAGTTTCCGAATGTCCTGAGTCCGAAGTCATAATTAGAGGTACCGTCTGTTGGGTGACTAAACCATACGACAATATACTACCGTCTACAGCATTAACTAGCTCAGGGTGGTCCTTATTCACAAGAAGCACCTTGTTTTCCTGGGCATGCACAACATCTATATAATTCCCTGTGGCTCCTGAATCAACCACAGGATCTACGGACCAGCATGACCCTGTCAATTGTTTGAAAGAAGCTGAGAACGTAACAGGCACAAGCATAGTGGAGTCCACAGATACAGAACTCAGCAGCTGGACCCCTTCCACTACCGAGTTTTCACGTTTCCCGACTTCTTAGGTTTTTTCGGGCAGGCCTTTAGTAGGCGCTCATTAGAACCACAATAAAAACATAGGTTTTCAGTGCGTCTCCTCTCTCTCTCATGAGCGGTCAATGGCCCTCGCAGAGCACCAATCTACATTGGCTCAGGTTGGTTAGGGACCGTGTGAATCGGGGAAACTAGAACCAGGATTGGGGTCTTTTCTCCCATTTTCTTTCTGCTCTGCGAGCATCGACTTGAAAAACCAAATCTAGTAACTCATGGAAGGCAGTTGGAACCACCGGGACTGTCGCCAGGGTATCTTTAAGCGTGCCCGAAAGACCCTTATGAAACAATGAGGCTTTCTTGTCCTCAGACCAACCAGTTTCAGCTATAAGCTGATTAAACCTAGTGACATAGGAAAGGAGAGGTGTATCCCCTTGTTGTAAGCTCAATAGTTCTAACTCTGTAGCTTGGGTCTTACATCGTGTGTCAAAATCCCGACTCATAGCCTCTAATAGGGCATCACAGTCAAATAACAGAGGGCTACCGGTTTCCAACAAAGTGTTAGCCCAAGCTGCAGCAGTACCGGCTAGATGAGAAAGAACGAAAGCCGCCTTAGTAGCAGAATCAGGAAAGGCATTAGGACAACATAGAAAGTGTAAACGACACTGATTCAAAAATGTTCTGTAAACCGTAGGTGGTGCTAATGGGTGCGGTGTGGGCATATAGACCGAGGCAGTCGGTGCCGCTTGGGGAGCTGATACCCCGGGATCGGCAACGGGTACCTGGAGAGGAGGCTGTTCTGTTGCCGGTATCAATGCCTGGAGGCCATCAATGCCTGCCTGCGTGGTAGCATGAGCCGTCTGCATATCAGTACGCAATTCGGCTACTAATTGCATTAATGTAGTCAAGGTCTCGTTGCCGTTAATTTTTAAGGCTTCTGATTATGTAAGGTTTCTCAGAATCCGTAGAGATGGAACCAGACTTGAACCCGTAGTGTAGCCGGAGAATTCTTTCCACAAATATAACCCTCTGAACGCCCAAGGTAAATACAGAGGGATCTATTAGTTGAAAGATAAGGAACACCACACGAAACGACCAGGCGCTGCAGAAAAACAAGATGGACAAATTAGATCACTGCGTTTATAACCAACACACAAGACAAGAGAGAACAGTCAATAATAACTGACCAGACTAGGAAGTAAGCCAGGGTGCTCTGGTCGAAGAAACTAACAAGGCTTGGTCAAGATGTGGACTAAGAGAAAACAGAAGAAAGAAGGTGATGTTTTTACTTTTTAGAATCGATTGAAAAACCATAGGTGACATATGAAATTCAAGGCTTACCACTGGTCCTGGTGTAGGCGGGTTACCGAATTAACACCCAGCGTACTAATACCTGAACCAACGACACAAGGCCGCCTAAGCGGAAAGAAGCAGTCTCTAGTCCCAACCCTGTCAATCAAGCAACGTGGACGCCTAACGACTGAGCGCTAGATGGCAGTCTCAAGTTCAGAGCTTTCTTCTAAATACACTCGGGTGTAATTGGTAAGTTTTCAGAACCAAGATGGGGTGTCGCTTGAAGAGGTAAACCCAATGGACAAGAGATGGTAAGTGAGTGTTCCAATTTGAGCACACGCGTAGATAAACAAATCCAATTCGGCAGGTGGAGGCTTGTAAGTGATCGTTCTGGGTCCGGTGCACGTGGAGGCAAGCAGAGTCAAAGCAGCAGGCAGATAGCTTGTAAATGAGAGTTCCGGGTTCGGTGCATGTGGGGCAAGCAGATTCAAAGCGGCAGGTAGAGACTTGTAAGTGAGTGTTCCGGGTTCGGTGCACGTGGATGCAAGCAGATTCAAAGCGGCAGGCAGAGACTTGTAAGTGAGCATTCTGGTTTTGGTGCAAGTGGAGGCAAGCAGATTCAAAGCGGCAGGCAGAGACTTGTAAGTGAGCATTCCGGGTTCAGTGCACGTGGAGGCAAGCAGATTCAAAGCGGCAGGCAGAGACTTGTAAGTAGTAGTCCGGGTCAGTAGGAAATCAAGGAAAGGGAAGGGAGCAAAGGCAAGGTAAAAAGGCAAGGAAGACAGGAATATACAAGGCACGGCAGACTTAGGCGCGGATGATTACAAATCAGAAGTGAAGAGCGGGCAACCCGGAATTCTTTATATTGGTTGTCTGGGAAACACGTTCCTAACGTCGTCAGTAGTGTGGAGGACGCAAGGGACTCCAAAGTCGCCATGGCAACCCGTATCCATGGATCCTACGGATTCGGGTATGGCGAGAATGTTGCTCCACGCTCTGTTGTTTATTCTTGTGAGGGGAAGAACGAAGAGATGAGTGACCAGGTCGGAACCTGATAGTTCCCCTCCTCAAAGATGCCCTCCTCCGAGCCGACCAGAAACAAGAAATCAATAAGGGGGCATGGATGTTCCCAACTGGCTCACAGGTCTTATCAACAGGACATACCCCTTCCAATCCACGATATAAAGACGTACACCCCGGGACACTTTAGTATCTAGGATACGCTGAACCTCGTATTCCTCTGAACCATATACCATAAGAGGAGGAGGACGAGCAGGCAACCGAGTACCGGAATGAAAGGGTTTTAACAATGAGATGTGGAAGACAGGATGTATACGCCAGGATGTAGGTAAAGCTAACCGTACCGTGACGGGATTCACAAGAGCAGGGATCGGATATGGACCCACAAATCGAGGAAGAAGAGACCGACAGCCTGGGAGACGTAGATTCCATGAGGACAACCATACTTTCGAACCCACCTTATAGCAAGTGGCCGGAGATCTGTGTAGATCGGCATATTTCTTTTGTTGAGCTTTGGCTGCATGCAGATGTGCAGAGATAGAATTCCGGATCTTGGTCAGATCGCGAACACAAGCCACAGCAGCCGGGCTGTTAGATGAGACTGTGGGTTCCAAAGGAAGAGTACGAGGATGTCGACCATACATAGCAAAGAAAGGTTTAGTACCGGTAGAGGTATGCAAGGAATTGTTGTATGCAAATTCTGCCATAACCAAGAGAGACAACCAGGTATCCTGATGCTGTAGAATAAGGCAACGTAGATATTGTTAAAGAGTGGCCTTCAGACGTTCAGTCTGACCATCCGTCTGTGGATGATAGGCCATAGAAAAATGATCCTCGATACCGAGAGAAGTAGTGAGAACTTTCCAGAATTTTGAAGTGAGCTCGGTACTGCGATCGGATATAATGACTTACGATAAACCAAAAAAAGATACACCTGCTTTAGGAACATGTCAGCTGATACAGGAGCATGAGGAAGACCTTTACAAGGGATAAACAAAGCCATTTTGGAAAATGAGTCAATCACCACCCAGATTGAATCATAACCCTGATCATCTGGTAGCTCAACGATAAAGTCCATGGACAACAACTCCCAAGGATGATTCGGAACCAGCAAAGGATGTAATAGCCCTATGAGTTTGGAAGGTACGTTTTTGCACTGAGTGCGAACTGTTCAGGATTTAAGGTACTCCATGACGTCTTCCTTCATTGATGACCACCAACACCAGCGCTGTAAAAGTTCAAGTGTTTTCCGTATTCCGGGTGCGCAGAAAACCTGGAATCATCACACCATTGGATCTCGGTTTCCTGTGTCTCATGGTCAGGAAGATATTTAATACCCATGTGATAAGGTAAGCCATTGCAAACGGTCAATCCTAATTCTTGAATGACTGCTGGATTATTACGTACCCAGTTCAAGAGAGAAGGGCGTAGAGGGGTTTGTACCACACACGCACAAACAACTTGTTGGGAGGACAGGAGAGGTTCTCCTTCAGGTTCGCTTGTTGGAACACCATGTATGACAGTGCATCGGCTTTAGAATGTTTGGAACCAGGTCTGTACGTTATCTCAAAATGGTACATGGAGAAAAACGCATGACACCTAGCAAGCATGTCACGCGGTAGTGCATTTAACTGATTGCAGGGCAAGGAGGTTACAATGATCAGTGAATACCCGCACCGGGACTGATGTAGCCAAAAGATGATGCCGCTAGACTAAAAAGGCATCTCTAACTGCTAGCAGCTCTTTTTTGGTAATGGTGTAATTTGCTTCATACGAGGTTAATTTCCTAGAATGAAAAGCAACTGGATGTAGTTTCCCCGAATCCTGACATTCCTGTGAAAGGATGGCCCCAACAGCTACATCAGATGCATCAGCCTCAGCTATAAATGGCAAAGCAGAGTTAGGGTGAAGTAGTACAGGGGCCGTAGTGAAAGCCGACTTGAGTCGATCAAAAGCTTCTTCAGCTGCATCATTCCAGACAAAAGCGTTCTTGGAACTGGTAAGAGAAGTCAAAGGAGAGGCCATAGAAGAGAAGGGCTTGATAAAAGCGCTGGTAAAAATGTGCAAAACCAAGGAATGACTGAAGTTGTTTCAAGGTAGCTGGAACGGGCCCTTCTAGAATCCCTTTAACCTTGGTATTGCACATTTTAATACCCTGGTCAGTTATATCGTAGCCCAGAAAGTCAACTGAAGAAACATGAAAAATGTACTTTTCTAACTTGGCATACAATTGATTTTCTCTAAGCCGTTGTAGAACGGATGAAACACGGGATACATGAGAATCATAGTCAAATGAATATATCAGAATGTCATCCAGGTACACCGCTACGAATACATCCAACATATCTTTGAATACATCATTGATAAAGAATTGGAACGTGGCTGGGGTATTATAAAGGCAGAAAGGCATAACGCAATATTCAAATAAACCATACTTGTTTTTAAACGCGGTTTTCCACTCATCACCAGATCTCATTCGGACAAAATTATAGGCCCCCCTTAAATCGAGCTTGGTGAAGACCATGGAAGTACCTAACTGGTCAAGTAAGACTGAGATCAGAGGAATGAGGTATTGGTTTCTTATGGTGATAGCATTGAGTTCCAGATAATCAATACAAGGGCGTACCTCTCCTTCTTATTTGGGTACAAAAAACATGGGTGAAGCTGCAGGAGAACGCGAGGGCCGAATAAACCGTGTGCTTAGAGATTGCTCTATGTATTGCTTCAAGATTTCGTCCTCTTTCTGGGTCAAAGAATAGATTCTGCCATTTAGTATCTTAGCCCTGGGTATTATATCAATGGGACAGTCATAGGGTCTTTGGGGAGGAAGCACTTCAGCACCTTTAGGGTCGAACACATCTTTATACGCTGAATGCTCATGGGGTAATGTTACCACGGAAACAGCGCCCACAACTGGAGCAACTCCCAACAGAGATTCACAAGGACTCCCACAGATGGTTGGTGACAAGAAACAATGCTCTTTGCAGTAGGAAGACAAAAGCTCAATTTCCCCCTTCATCCAATCAATGGTTGGGTTGTGCAATTATAGCCATGCTATGCCCAAAATCATTTTGAACTGGGGGGCTGAAATGACATCGAAAGAAATAGTTTCCGAATGTCCTGAGTCCGAAGTCATGGTTAGAGGTACCGTCTGTTGGGTGACTAAACCAGACGACAAGGTACTACCGTCTACAGCATTGACTAGCTCGGGGTGGTCCTTATTCACAAGAAGCACCTTGTTTTCCTGGGCATACACAACATCTATATAATTCCCTGTGGCTCCTGAATCAACCACAGGATCTCCGGACCAGCATGACCCTATCAATTGTTTGAAAGAAGCCGAGAACGTAACAGGCACAAGCATAGTGGAGTCCACAGATACAGAACTCAGCAGCTGGACCCCTTCCACTACAGAGTTTTCACGTTTCCCGACTTCTTAGGTTTTTTCGGGCAGGCCTTTAGTGGGTGCTCATTAGAACCACAATAAAAACATAGGTTTTCAGTGCGTCTCCTCTCTCTCTCATGAGCGGTCAATGGCCCTCGCAGAGCACCAATCTGCATTGGCTCAGGTTGGTTAGGGACCGTGGGAATCGGGGAAACTAGAACCGGGATTGGGGTCTTTTCTCCCCGTAGAGATGGAACCAGACTTGGACCCGTAGTGTAGCCGGAGAATTCTTTCCACAAATATAACCCTCTGAACACCAATGATAAATAAAGAGGGATCTATTAGTTGAAAGATAAGGAACACCACACGAAACGACCAGGCGCTGCAGAAAAACAAGATGGACAAATTAGATCACTGCGTTTATAACCAACACACAAGACAAGAGAGAACAGTCAATAATAACTGAGCAGACTAGGAAGTAAGCCAGGGTGCTCTGGTCGAAGAAACTAACAAGGCTTGGTCAAGATGTGGACTAAGAGAAAACAGAAGAAAGAAGGTGATGTTTTTACTTTTTAGAATCGATTGAAAAACCATAGGTGACAAATGAAATTGAAGGCTTACCACTGGTCCTGGTGTAGGCGGCTTACTGAATTAACACCCAGTGTACTAGTACCTGAACCGACAACACAAGGATGCCTAAGCGGAAAGAGGCAGTCTCTAGTCCCAACCCGAACCAAGATGGGGTGTCGATTGAAGAGGTAAACCCAATGGACAAGAGATGGTAAGTTAGTGTTCCAATTTCAGCACACACGTAGATAAACAAATCCAATTCGGCAGGCATAGGCTTGTAAGTGATTGTTCCGGGTCCGATGCATGTGGAGGCAAGCAGATTCAAAGTGGCAGGCAGATACTTGTAAATGAGCGTTCTGGGTTCGGAGCACGTGGGGGCAAGCAGATTCAAAGCGGCAGGTAGAGACTTGTAAGTGAGCTTTCCGGGTTTGGTGCACGTGGCAGCAAGCAGATTCAAAGCGACAGGCAGAGACTTGTAAGTGAGCGTTCCGGGTTCACTGCACGTGGAGGCAAGCAGATTCAAAGCGGCAGGCAGAGACTTGTAAGTGAGCGATCCGGGTTCAGTGCACATGGAGGCAAGCAGATTCAAACCGGCAGGCAGAGACTTGTAAGTAGTAGTCCGGGTCAGTAGGACCGGGGATGTTAGGCAGAAACCTGTGCAGTTACCTTAGGGACCACTGCAAAAGATTTAAGACTACAGGTGTTTGGCAGTAAACCCACTTAGTAGCAGTCTGTACCACACAGATTCACTTGGTAGCTGTGGCTAAGCAGTCAGACTTCCCTCAAGAAGAGTTAGGCAGTATGCAGAGTATACACAATAGGTACAGAGACACAGTAGTACAAACAAACACTGACCAGAGCTTTTGTGTAAAAGTATATAATTATTTATTTAAAAACACACTTGTAAATCACACTAGCAAAAAAGAGGTAAGTAATTTCAGCACACAGTCACTATCATATATATACAACCCTATTCACTTATTAGACAAGTCTTAGTGAGAAACACCACTTATTTTCAGATAGAGGTGAGCGCTTAACATAAGATGACACTCTAATAAATTGTAAAGAAAGGGAGGGAAAAAGGCAGAGTTAAAGAAGCACACAAGTTTCAATACTTTTTCAAAGAACCACAGTAAGGCAGGATAGGCAGAGTTCTACTGGAGAGCAAGGAAGTCAATTGCAAGGCCCACTCTTGGAGAGAGCAAGCAGAAGGGGTCCAGGTTCACCAGTGGGGTTATGCCCAAAGAGTCTTTGTAAATAGTTTGCACAAAAAAGGATGATATTAAAGTCAGGAAACGTTAGCTAGGTTGTCCCAGGCTAGCCCAGGTTAGAAAGTCGAGGCTTTACTGTTACCCCGAACGATCTGTCGCAAGGGAAGCCAGGCGGGACACAGTACCTTAAGTGTGAAGGAAGCTCCAGCGGGGGCAGTTGTTCCTGGCAGCAGGTGCAAGTCAGTGTTTCGTCCAGAGGAAGAAGAGGTCTCGCCGTGGAGGAAAGATGAAGGTCATTGCCCTGCCAGGGAAGAAACAAGCCGCTGAGTTCTCCGGTTAAAAGGCACTACCCTTCTCTTCGTGGTAGTGGTAAACCGTGGTATTCCGGTTGCCGGGGTGCTTGGCACGGGCAAGGCGGCCACGAGATGCTCCAGGAAGGTGAAAAGAAGGTGAAACTGGTTATCCACACCAGTCAAAGGAAGAAGACTCTCCGGACTGGAGATCTCCTCTGTCGTCGGGAAAAGTGGTGAGACGGTTCAGCAGGGCTCCACCGGTGGTGTCCTCATTGCAGGTCGGCTCAGCTTCTCCCTCCTCGGATTCTTAGGTCCTGTGGCGACTTCTGAAGTTCCAGTCCCCAAAGCCGTGCTTTTATGCAGCACACCCCCATTCACTCAGCCTAGCTGTCAATCAAACATGCTAAGTGGTGAGCCAGCCGGCTCACCATTTGGGCCAATCACACAAGAGTGCGACTAGGGTTACCAAGGTAACTCAGTCCAGGGTGCCTAAACCCCCTCCCACACCCCCTGTGGTACCCAGACAGAGTGGCACCACTTTTGGAGGCTTCTGTGGAGAAGCCCGCCAAAAAGTGGAACAAAGGGCTCGACTTGGGTTGGAGTCACAGAAGAGAACACAAACGCCATTTTAGAATCGAGCTCTGGCAAAAAATACCAACCAGTGAATTAATATTAAATAAATCAACTGGCGGTATGTTTGAGGCTATAAGAATTAAATAATTAAAGTTGGTAGCCTCGAACAATGGGAAAATCGAATAGAGATATATTTGCGGTCGAATATAAAAAGTAGTATCCACTGCCACCAGCCAAAACTCGATCAGGGGGGACGGAGGCGTACCCCCTCGAACAACAGACCCCGGGGCAATCGAATTGCCCCGACCAGTACGTCCACAATATGATGGTTTGTACTGGTTTCTGTTCTAAATTTGGGACTAGTAAAGCCAATGGTGACTTTACATGCCCTGGGAGACAGTAGTCAGTCCCAGGGTATGGAGTCTATGTTGGGGGGTCGCTACGACACCCCTGGGTTACGGCACAGAGGGTGCTGTGTAACCCACATCAAAAACACATGAGACCCTATGGAGTAAAAGACCCCATAGCCCATAAAACACATGGAAAGATAAAGGAACACCTCAAATCATGTCTAAGAGTGGGAGTAAAAGAGCCTCACTCTTAGCAGGAGAAAAAAATAAACCCCAAAAATCCTGCAAAGCTGCTGGGGAACTCACTAGGTTTGGGAAATTAGCCTTTTCAGAGAATTCTCCCTAACATTCACCCCCCACCCCAGACTAAGGGACAGGAGGATTTAATCCACTCCTGGATGAATCTCATACCTCTAGTCGGTTACAAGCACCCTAGAGAGACCATCAGCATTTTGGTGGTGACACCCTAACTTATGTTCAGTGGTAGAGTCAAACGTTTTCCTTTGTAAGCTATATGACCTACAAACCCTTGGAGGAACATCAGTCTTTTTGAAGTTATAGGGGATCTGGTTGACCAGTCCCTCAGAAGTTGGTACAACTTCTGAACCTGTGTTAGGCTTTTTCAAGGGGTCCTTATAAAGGATTCCCTTAGATCTAGAGGGGCCTTCAGAGGTCCTCACCACCTCTCTGTTGGGAGAAGGTTGGGTTTTAGGCCTCTTGGTTGGAGGGGCTGGAGATATGCAAAGTACATGCTTCTCCTTCCTCTTAGATCTACCTTTCCCTACTTTAGGAGTTTCCCCCTTAAGACTAGGAATTGGGTTGGAGTCTTCTGTGGAAGGTCCAACAGTCTGAAGGTTTTTGGCCTTAGACTTTTATTTTCTGGTTTTCCAACAGCACTGAGAATTACCAGTTCTCTTAGGCCTAGTTAGGGTTCCAGTAGGTCTATCCATCTCTTCCTCAGAAGCAGGGGGAGTCACAGACTCTAAAACTGGGGGAACAATGATGGAGCTTGGTTGGGGCTCCCATTTCCCTAACATTTTAGCCTGAAATTTGGCTGGGTCAGAGGTCAATTTACCAACACCAGGGCTTGTAGTGGGGGTCTCGGTAGAGGTTCCCACAGGCGTAGAGAGTGGTTCCTTAAGGTGGCCTCTCTAGCCAATTTGGTTTGGTTCTGGGTCTCCATACTGGGAGGCCTGGGGGTACTGGATACTACTCCTAGAGTTCTTAGATCATTCCCCAACAGGACTCTCCCAGGCACCTCAGTCTGAACACTGACAGGAACCAACACTGTCATGTCATTACACTGAATGAGGGCTGGTAGAATTGGAACCATTTGGACAGGGTCTCCAGACATCTTAGTGGGACCTTTGGGTGCCTTAGCAACATCCTCAGGCCTGAAAAAGCTTTCATCCACTACTGTTCTGCTGGCCCCAGAGTCTCGCCTGGCAGGAGTATCCTGGCCATTGACAAGAACACTGTCCATATAAGAAACATTAGAGTTTTCTGGTATGGAGTTGTACACACTCCTATTCTGATCACTAACCAGACCCATGGACTCTACTGTTACACTTGCTTGAAGACCCAAAGGCTCTTCAGCAAAGACTTCAAAGTGAGCACTAGCCATTTGGACTTCCTCCTCAGGAGTGAAGGCTAAGGAGACTGTGCTGATCCCTGTAGGTTTACCCTTACATCTGGGATCTCCTTTGAGGTGGTCAGTTGCCCCACAGAGATAGCATGTTCCAAATGCTCTCTGGAAGGGTGGCTTGGCCTGACATCCTTCTGGTTTGAGACCAGAAGGTACACTAGCCTGTTGTGGTTTACCCTGGGGCTTACCCTCGTTATTTTGTTGTTTGGGGCCCTCTTTGGTTTGGGAGGTATTAGAAATCTCTGGGTTCCCTTTTGGTGGCTGCTTTCCCTCATCCCTTTTCTGAGTGACCCCTGGATCCTTGTGAGTAGCCCTGTTGGCCACCCACAAGTCAGCAGCCTTAGCTAGCTTTCTAGGATCTAATTCCTTTAAATCAGCCAAGTGCTGTCTGAGCTCAGGAGAGCAGGCATCAAAAATTCACACCAACATTACAAGATTTCTCATTCCCTCATAAGTGTTCACCTTGTAACCCTTAATCCATCCCTCTAGGTTTTCCAAACACTCACTCACCCAGGTAGCCCAAGGGGTACCATCATTCTTTTTGAGGGTCCTAAACCTCTTAAGGTACTGGGAAGGGGTCTTCCCAAATCTAGCTATCAAAGCTAGTTTCACACATTCATAATCCTTCTTATCCTCCTCCCCCAACTCCATTACCACATCAGTTGCAACAGGGGGGAGCCTAGAGAACAACCAGGAAAGTAACTCATTTCCTGTAATGTTATGGAGCCCATGATTATATTCAAACAAGCTCAACCAATCCAACACATCCAACTTAGGTTCATACATACCCACCAACTCCTTAGGCATCCTGGGTCTTTTGGGACTGGAACTCCTAGAGGATTCGGAGAGAGAAGCACTTTCCACAGACAATTTTTTCATTTCTAGCTCATGGTTGAGCTCCATTTCTCTGAGCCTTAGTTCTTGGTGCCGTTGTTCTGTTTGAGCATTAATTCTTTTGAATTCTAATTCAAGCTACGTTTTTTCTAGTTCCATATATTGAGGATTAAGTGTGGGACCTGGTAAGGGTTCAGTAGGTACAGCTGGCAGGGCAGGTAGAGGCCCAGGGGAGACAACTCTATCATCTTCCACCTCCTCTTCTGCTTCTGACTAAAAGATATCAATACTACCATTAATATCAATATCGTTGCTGTTATCTACAGTTGCTGGAGTGATAGGTTCCTCTGAACCACCATCCAGACTTTGGTTTGCTAACAACCTTTCTATTAGCTCAATTTTCTTGCCTTTAGTCAGGAGATTCTTATGCTTACAGAGAACTCTTAAACAATCAGCAGTTTTTGTAGCAAGGGACTCTTGACTATAACTTTCCATAGTTGACAGGTTTTAGAAAATACTTCTTTTAGTGCTAAGCGTTGTGGTTAGTTGCACTAAGGTATCTTTAAGCACACTAAAATGTATACTCAATACAAATCCCACCGCTGTACACCAGTGTTAGGCAGAAACCTGTGCAGTTCCCTTAGGGACCACTGCAAAAGATTTAAGACTGCAGGTGTTTGGCAGTAAACCCACTTAGTAGTAGTCTGTACCACACAGATTCACTTGGTAGCTGTGGCTGAGCAGTCAGACTTCCCTCAAGAAGAGTTAGGCAGTATGCAGAGTATACCCAATAGGTACAGAGACACAGTAGTACAAACAAACACTGACCAGAGCTTTTGTGTAAAAGTATATAATTATTTATTTAAAAACACACTTGTAAATCACACTAGCAAAAAAGAGGTAAGTAATTTCAGCACACAGTCACTATCATATATATACAACCCTATTCACTTATTAGACAAGTCTTAGTGAGAAACACCACTTATTTTCAGGCAGAGATGAGCGCTTAACATAAGATGACACTCTAATAAGTTGTAAAGAAAGGGAGGGAAAAAGGCAGAGTTAAAGAAGCACACGTTTCAATACTTTTTCAAAGAACCACAGTAAGGCAGGATAGGCAGAGTTCTACTGGAGAGCAAGGAAGTCAATTGCAAGGCCCACTCTTGGAGAGAGCAAGCAGAAGGGGTCCAGGTTCACCAGTGGGGTTATGCCCAAAGAGTCTTTGTAGATAGTTTGCACAAAAAAGGATGAAATTAAAGTCAGGAAACGTTAGCTAGGTTGTCCCAGGCTAGCCCAGGTTACAAAGTCGAGGCTTTACTGTCACCCCGAACGATCTGTCGCAAGGGAAGCCAGGCGGGACACAGTACCTTAAGTGTGAAGGAAGCTCCAGCGGGGGCAGTTGTTCCTGGCAGCAGGTGCAAGTCGGTGTTTCGTCCAGAGGAAGAAGAGGTGTCGCCGTGGAGGAAAGATGAAGGTCGTTGCACTGCCAGGGAAGAAACCAGCCGCGGAGTTCTCCGGTTAAAAGGCACTGCCCTTCTCTTTGCGGTAGTGGTAAACCGTGGTATTCCAGTTGCCAGGGTGCTTGGCACGAGCAAGGCGGCCACGAGATGCTCCAGGAAGGTGAAAAGAAGGCGAAACTGGTTATCCCCACCAGTCAAAGGAAGAAGATTCTCCGGACTGGAGATCTCCTCTGTCGTCGGGAAAAGTGGTGAGACGGTTCAGCAGGGCTCCACCGGTGGTGTCGTCGTTGCAGGTTGGCTCAGCTTCTCCCTCCTCGGATTCTTAGGTCCTGTGGCGACTTCTGAAGTTCCAGTCCCCAAAGCCCTGCTTTTATGCAGCACACCCCCATTCACTCAGCCTAGCTGTCAATCAAACATGCTAAGTGGTGAGCCGGCCGGCTCACCACTTGGGCCAATCACACAAGAGTGCGACTTGGGTTACCAAGGTAACTCAGTCCAGGGAGTCTAAACCCCCTCCCACACCCCCTGTGGTACCCAGACAGAGTGGCACCACTTTTGGAGGCTTCTGTGGAGAAGCCCGGCAAAAAGTGGAACAAAGGGCTCGACTTGGGTTGGAGTCACAGAAGAGTACACAAACGCCATTTTAGAATCGAGTTCTGGCAAAAAATACTAACCGGTGAATTGATATTAAATAAATAAACCAGCAGTATGTTCGAGGCTATAAGAATTAAATAATTAAAGTTGGTAGCCTCGAACAATGGGAAAATCCCATAGAGATATATTCGCGGTCGAATATAAAAAGTAGTATCCACTGCCAGCAGCCAAAACTCGATCAGGGGGGATGGAGACGTACCCCCTCGAACAACAGACCCCGGGGCGAATTGCCCCGACCAGTACGTCCACAATATGATGGTTTGTACTGGTTTCTGTTCATAATTTGGGAATAGTAAAGCCAATGGTGACTTTACATGCCCTGAGAGACAGTAGTCAGTCCCAGGGTATGGAGTCTATGTTGGGGGGTTGCTACGACACCCCTGGGTTACGGCACGAAGGATGCTGTGAAACCCACATCAAAAACACATGTGACCCTATGGAGTAAAAGAGCCCATAAAACACATGGAAAGATAAAGGAACACCTCAAATCATGTCTAAGAGTGGGAGTAAAAGAGTCTCACTCTTAGCAGGAGAAAAAAATAAACCCCAAAAATCCTGCAAAGCTCCTGGGGGACTCACTAGGTTTGGGAAATTGGCCTTTTCAGAGAATTCTCCCTTTCAGGGGACAGAATGGCAGATCTGTTGGCCACGTGTCAGGTGTTTGTGCGGTCGGAGAGCATGTCGGCCTGGTGTTACCAGAGGCTTCTGGGCCTCATGGCCTCGTGTGTCCTGTCCCTTCCTCTTGCTCGTCTCAAGATGAGGACACAGATGGCTCTTCGGAGCTCTTGGCGCCAAGCAGTGGATCCAGACTCCAAAATGATTTTGGTTCCATCTTTCATGAGGACAGACCTCCTCTGGTGGTCTTCTCTCAGCAATCTGTCGGTGGGCGCTGCTTTTCAAGACCACTCCCCGCTATTAACAGTCACAACGGTTTCCTCCCTTCTGGATTGGGGTACGACATTGGATCTTCTTCAGGTGTCCGATCTCTGGTCGCCGCAGGACAGACAGCTTCATATAAATCACCTGGAGCTCCTGGCGATATTCTTGGTGCTGAAAGCGTTCAAGCCTGTCATTGTCAACAAAGTGGTCCGTGTCTGCACGGGCAAAGTGGTGTCCATGTTTTATATCAACAAGCAGGGGATACCAAGTCCCCTCCTCTTGTGCATCTTGCCATTCAGATTTGGGAATGGGCTGTTCAGCATGGTATCTGGCTGGTGGCAGTACACATCCCGGGCCAGCTGAATGTTACTCCAGATGCCCTCAGCCGACAAACAATGGTCAGTTACGAGTGGGAACTGAAAACAGAGGTCCTCTTACAAATTTTCCATTGCTGGGGCACTTCAGAAGTGGACCTCTTTGCGACGTTGACAAACAGGAAGCTTCCCCTGTATGCCTCTCGAAACGGGCTGGGTGCCTTCTCTCTGGGGGATGCTCTCAAAATTCCCTGGCACAACATGAGGGCCTACGCTTTTCTGCCTCTGCCTCTGATTCATCGGTCGCTTTGCAAGCTGAGGGGCACATTGAATTGTTCTCATCTCTTCATAGCACCGTGGTGGCCGGCCAGGTTTTGGTTTCGGAGCTTCAGCATATATCGGTGTGTGCGCCGATCAGGCTTCCGTTGGTTCCCAACCTGCTTCACCAGAGCAGTTGTGGCACCCCTCCCCACAATCATTCAACTTGGCGGCCTGGTGCCTGAGTTCATATCCTTAGAGCGCCTCAGTTTGTCTGCAGATAACATGCGCATTATTCAGGCAGCCAGGAAACCCTCGACAAGATCTCAGTATAAAAGTAAATAGCTACGGTTCTGCCACTGGTGTTTGGCAAGGCAGCTAGACCACAGGGAGGCTACTATCGACGTGGTTCTGTCCTTTGTCTTAAATCTGGCAGAATCTGGCATTCATGTCTTGTCCTGCAGGATTTATCTGTCGGCTATTGCTGCATATCTGTCCATGGATCAGTGCTCTTTTGCACTGTCAAATCCAGTCATTAAAAGACACTTTGCAGGCCTCATGCACCTTTACCCTCCTGTTCGCAAACTGCATCCAACATGGGATCTGAATGTGAGCCTTACGGCCTTGTGCCATAATCCTTTTGAGCCCTTGACTACAGTCGACCTTAAGCACCTTTCGTGGAAAATGTCCTTCTTGGTGGCTGTGACTTCGGCTAGGCGTGTGAGTGAGCTCCAGGCCTTGTCAGTGGAGCATCCCTTCCTAGTTTTTCATAAGGATAAGGTTGTCCTGAGGACGAATCCTTCCTTCCAAAAGTGGTTTCTGATTTTCATCTGAATCAGTCAATCTCCTTGCCTGTCTTCTTTCCTAACCCAGCTTCAGAGGCTGAAAGGGTTTTGCATTGCCTGGATGTTAGAAGAGCTCTTAAGTTCTATCTGGATAGAACATCTGAGCTTAGGAACTCTTCTCAGCTTTTGGTGACTTTCGGTAATCCGCAAGGTAAGCCAGTCTCGAAAGCGACCATCTCCAGATGGATTGCTCCCTGTATTGCAGAGGCTTACATTGTTCAGCATCTTCAACCTCCAAAAGGGATTCATGCTCATCTTGTGAGGGGCAAGGCGGCTGCCATTGCCTTCCAGAGGTATGTCCCCTGGGAGACCATCGCGAAAGCAGCCACGTGGGCCTCCCCATCGGCTTTTTGTAGGCATTACTGTCTAGACCTGAGCTCCAGAGCTGATGCTCAGTTCGGCCAAGCTGTGCTTAAAAACCTTTTTCAGTAAGGAGTTTCCATCCACCCATAATTCCTGTGAGGATTGCTTGGGAATCTCCCATAAGTATGGAGGAAAAGGGACGGGATGTAGGAGTATAATCAAGTTACTCACCTTAGTGGCTACCTTACTCCTAGTCCATAGTACCCTTTCCTCCATACGCCCGCCCGCCGTCCCCTTTAATAAAGTTCCTCTGTTATTGCTTAAAGGTCTCAGACCTGTCAATAGAAAAGGACTGATGAGCGATGTGGTTGGCGGAGCTAAGGAGGGCAGGGTTACGGCCGCGTGCGCTACCCCGCGTAAAAGAGAGGAAGGACACATTTTTTGAAAGATGTGATGCTTTTTACGAAGTGCTCTGGTCCCGTCCCACAGAATGGAGGAATGTCCCATAAGTGTGGAGGAAAGGGGACTATGGACTAGGAGTAAGGTAGTCACTACGGTAAGTAACTTTATTATTCTACCCTAGGAGAGCCTGGTTTGCTTAAAAGCAACAGTTTCCATGAGCTACTTTTTGCTTCCCAAGCGAACTGGTGTCTTACAAACATGCACATTTGACATTAACTTTAATTGCTTGAGAATGTAAATAAAGACAAATTAGGACACATCTAAGACACATTTAAATATAATGGATCACTCATAATCGATATAAATTGAAAGTGTAAATCTCATGTGGAAGTTAGATTTGCAGTGTGAAGTGTTACTCGCTCCTGCTGGGTGGTGCCCGAGACCCAGGAGCTGGTTTTAGCTCCTGCTCATCGAATCTTAATTTAGAACCGTGCGTGGGGATAGCAACCCCTCTCAGCCTGGGGTGGGAGGCCTACCATGGTGGAAGCCAGAGCCAGTCATACTCCAGAGGGGAGCGGTGGCATTTGAGAGGGTCGTAATTCCTGTCCCTTCGCCAAGAGGTAGTTTATATATGTGCAACACCAACTTGCACCATTCTATTCCTTGTGGTAAAAATGCTGTCCTAGTTTTCTCTTTATTTCCTATAAACAGAACTGATGCAGCATTATTATGGAGAGACCACCCATGGGAATGGTATCCGGGCATTCCATTTACAACCAAAGCATCGACAGCCAAACCATATAAACAAAAGCATCTAAAAAAAACATCTAATGCAGTTTTTTAGATGGTAAAGGGTTTAGTTTAATAAAAATGGGTTTTAAAGGTTAAAAAAGGGTGTTTGGGGGGGACGGGGGGACCCCCCCATTAAAAAAAGAAAATGAAAAAAATGCATTAGATGCTTTTTTTAGATGGTATGGCATTAGATGCTTTGGCTGTCGATGGAATGACTATAAACCATGGGAATACAACCATCAGCGCCCCACGCTATCTGCCTACAATCACATGAGGCCTTGAACCGGCAAAAAGAAAGAAAGATGGCGTATGAAGAACTGGAAAGACTATGTGGCTGCATGACAGGCTGCACACCGCTCCTCAGCACCGGGCACACTATAGCCGAACAGGTGCACTTATTCCATCAAAGATGACGCAGAGCAGAGTTTGCCTAGTGAAATTCCACTTACCTTGGAGTTTGCCGCACCGCAGCCTCCTAACACGAACTGGGATACTCTGCACTGCAGACTGCCATTGGTAGCCTGGCCAAGTGAAAAGCGGTGGGGCATAACCCGCTGTATGTAACTTGAGTGATTTTAACACCTCCTGGCTAATAATCCAATGGGAGAAGGAGTAGAAAGATAAGAGATGAAACAGGAAATAGGAAATTGTGGGTTGTTCTGAAGAGGTCAGAGGAGGCAGTGGCAGATCCAGAGAACAGCAAGAGGAGGGAAAGGTGGCAGTCCAAAGAGGCAAATTGGAGAAATGGTTGTTGAGAGTAAGTGGTACTGTGTAGTGTGACGAGTCAGAGGGTCTTGTCCCTTCTATTGATAAAGGAAACCCCACTCCCATTCGCAAACCGAGGCATTTCTTTTACGCTTCCATAACTTTACATATTAGAAGCACTTATAAATCACATTAACCAATGTGTATTGGTTTAATGCAACCCTGCAACAATCACAATTAGCACATTGACAAAACAGAATAGAAGGAGTCCAATAGAAAATAATGTTTATCACTGAGACGAGGAGGCCTTGCACGGATACGAGAATCACAACCAACTTTCTAGTTGTTTCTCAGTCACTGAATATGTTCAACCAATAAAAAGGGAAGAAGGTGGAAATAGTGGTTGGAGAATTGGCAGCAGTGGTCATGAACAGAGTCAGAGAAGCAGCAGTAGAGTGAGAGATTACTGCAGAAGCCGTGACCAGTGTCGGAACGAGGAAAGTGTTTAGAATAAGACCGAAATACGGCCTCAGAGAAGCGAGGAAGATTGATAGGTAAATGCGGAAAGGCATTCACCAAGAAGGCTGTGCTGATTGGTGTTGCCACTGATGGGAAGCAACAAACCACGGACTGTGACCCAAAGGGGAAAAGCAGAACAAGCTACGTAGTCTCGGGCAAGACCATCGCGTATTTGGGAGGCGGAACGCCGGTATCTGAATGCATCCATTGCATCCATGCGTTGTTTGCAAGCAGAAAGGGCCACAACCACGTGTGGATCCGCAAGACCGGCATCTGAACGCAGAGGGCATTCAATATCAGACCCGGGCACGGTCTCCAGCAACAGCGGAGAAAAAGTACATGCAAACTGGGAAAACTTCCCAACTCGCAGGCTGCAGGCAAACCACGATGATCTTGCAAGATCGGGTGAGGAGTCGGTGGATGGGGACTTTGTCGACTGGTGTCGGTGAAGCAGAGCAAGGAAGAGAACAACAAAATCCCGGGAAGCCCGCTGAGAGGATCAAGAAGCAGCCTTGAGATGAGCCGTACAACGGAGCCATCCAAGCAGGTACTGCATGGGGAGAGTAGGTTTAGGCTGTCTAAGTGGTGGGGAAAAATCCGACCATGTAGGGGTGGAATGTAACCCCAAAGAATATCTTACCACCAAACCCCAAAGACTGAATTATAAAATAAGTGACAATGGCCCTCATTACGGGTCTGGCGGTAACCGTGCTGGTAAAACCGGCATGTAGCCGCCGGACCGTAATGATTTACCGGCGCCTGACTTGCCGGAAACATCAGGGCATTACAACCCCAGCAGTCTGGTAAGTCAGGCGCTGCTAAAATGTTGATCCCCATTCCCATAGACTCCTATAGGAGTGGGGACCAAGGAAGCACCGGCACCGTTAATAATGGTGCCGGTGCTTCCGTGAAATTCTGCAGAATGGCACCTGCCCGCAGACTTGTAGTTTGCCAATCTGGAAGCACTGTTGTTTCCAGACCGGCAAACATATAATGAGGGCCACATCGAGCAAGAGAGTAAGGAAAAAAAAAACAAGCTACAGAGAAATTAAAAGGCTGCATTACAAGAGGATACAAGATACCTGGCAGGTTAGTGAACCACGTATATTGTCTAGTGAAACAGACACGCAGACTTTGGCAGTAGAGTACACCAAGGCTGTGAGTCAAACTGAAGCCCAAGAAAGAACCTTCACAAAGAGATAGGAAAAGGGAACTCATTAAGAGTGGAAGCCATTCGGTCGGCCGTCGGCCGTCGGAGAACACCGACGCTCACATTCACTACCAAAGTAATGGACGCAAAAGAAAAGTCCAAATCTCCCTTTGTCATGGATCAAGTTGGTAAAACGAGGGGTGGGGGGAGGGGGGGTTCGAAGAGGGGGGCGGTTGGGTGGGGGGGGGGGAGTTTGCTGGGCAAGTGCACCGTGAACAACTGATGATTACAAATATTGCCTGCTTGTTATACTCTTTAAATTGCCAATAAAACCAAAGTTTAAAAAAAAGAGTGGAAGCCACCCCCTTTTGGAATGACTGGAACTTTAGTCATTTGAATATGTTGTTTTGGAACTTTATCCTGGGTAATTGGTGAAATTGGACTAAAGCAGATGTCCTAAAAAGGATACAAAGGCCCTCATTACAACCTTGGCGGAGAACCATGGTGCTATTAGCACCATGGTCCATGCCGCTAAGGTTGCAATTCCGCCATGGTGGTTGGCGGACTTACCGCCCCTTTCCGACCTTGGCGGGGCGGTAAATCCCCAATCCCCATTTACCCTTCCCCATTCCCATTTTTGCCCCATAGGGCATAATGGGAGTGGGGAAGGCGTTAATTACGCCACCGTAAATTACGGTGGCGTAATTAACTCCATGGTCCCTTAGCGCCATGGATTTTAACACCTGCTAAAAGCAGGTGTTAAAAGCTCCATGGCGCTAAGGGACCTCGTACTCAGGCGGTAAGGGTCGGCGCTGTTTACGCTGCCGTAAACCCCTTACCGCCTGGGTCGTAATGAGGCCCAAAGAAAAGACACAAAGAAAGGAGAAAACAAGCTCCTTGACTGGAGTGGAATTTTACATTTTGGAACTGTTATTTTTTTAAATTTTTTTTTTTTTTTTATTGTTTTATCAAAATATGATTTTACAATTTTACACTTTTTGTAGTTGACTACAAAGGATGATCAGAGAGAGACATGTCTTTGTTTTCTGTTTTGCAGACTTATGTTTTGCTATTCATTGTTCGCATTTAGTAACTTTGCATCGATGTGTTCTAGCATTTTTGCAGTTGCTATTTGCCACGTTGTTTTGTCTCCCCCAATGAGTCTGCACCACCACAGTTGCTCTTCTGGCAGTGCGCTGAAACCTGATATCATTGGCAGATAGCACTGTCTGAGTGCTGCGGTCGCTGTGCATGTCATGAGTAAGTGTCTTATTGTCTCCGTTGGCGGTTGTGTGTCGTTGGAGCAGAATCTGCAGATGTTTGACTGTGTTTGTCCTCGTATGTGTCTTATTTCGTTTGTTTTGAATAGGTTGAGCCTAGCGCGTAGGATTAAGATCTGAGCTTGCCTGTTTGGAAATTGCTTTATATAGTTGTGTAGTTCATTTCTTTTTGCAGTGAAACTTGGTAGGTGAGCGATGAGTTTTAACGTCGAGGTGTCATCGATCGTTTTGGCCCAGTCCAAGTCTTTTATCTTCTTCAGCACTTTGCATGGATTTGTGATAAGTTCATCTTCATCTGAGTTGATTGTCTCTAATACTTTTTGATTTTGCCTTTGCCAGTTGGTTATCATGTTGCACGTGTTGTCATTCATTTCTTGTTTAATGATGCTGAAGATTTTGTTTTTGCTGTCCATTCTGCATTTGCGGTATAGCATGACTCCATTACAGGTAGCGGCGCATTCTAGGGATTGTAAACTAAGTTTGCGTCGTATTGCTGTCCCTGGAGTCGAATTCGGTAGATTGAGAACTTTGCGCCAAAAATGAGCTTCTAGTTTACACCAGACTTTCTGTGGAATCATTGGCATGGCTTCACTGCCGTATATGATGGTTGGTACGACTTTCATCTTGTAAAAGTTTATTATTGGTTTCAGGGAGAATTTTCCAAATTTGCTGTTGATTTTTTTTGCTTGCGCTGTTAGTTTGTTCATTTTTGTGTGTAATTCCAGCTGCATTGTGGTCTCATGGTGAGAACTGTCCATGTGGACTCCTAGGGAATGATTTTTAAATTAAAATCAAGGCTACAGGAGGCCAGCCAAGAGACATTTCCTGCATTTTATGATCTTTCCTTTTGTTGAGTTTAGAGTGTGAGGGTCAGATTAGGTTTTGGACACAGGACAGAGAACATTTTTGGGATATTCTGACACTGATATTAGTTAGTTTTGTTGAGGCTGGGGAACTCCTAGTAGGATATGGGAAAGTTAGGAATGTACACAAATTCCCCCTTTCTTTTTCTTTCAATAAAAGTGGCTGTAAATGAAATAAAATAACCAACCCTCTCTCTGTCTCCTACTTACGCACCTTCACAGTTGTGAGTGTGTGTGTAAGGTAGGTTGAGTGAGTGTTAAAGAAAATGTAGAGGGCGGGTGGAAAGTGATTGTGAGGGTGAAAGGAAGGTGACTGAGTTGAAAGTGGCGCAGTGTGGAGGAGGGGGTAGTAACATCACAGGATGAAGGTAGGTATTCTGGGAGTAAGAGACATCAGAGGGGCAGAGGAGGAAGGTGTAGATGTAAGTAAAGAAGGTCAGTTGAGTTGGCCGCAGTAGGGTAGCTACTGCGGCCAGGCAAGCTACCTCCAAACTTGTGAAAAAATGTGGCACCCGCGAATGTGCAATTACCGGGGTATTCCAGCCCCACCGGACTTGATAATTGCCCTTTCGTGGGTGCCGGAATCAGGTGATCCCCATTCCCATTTGAGCCCCGTAGGGCTCAATGGAAATGGGGATGCCTGTAGCAGCAGCACCAATCATTACAGTGCCTGACCTGGCGGAATGAAAGGCACCCACAAGCACAACTCAGAGTTTGCCGGTCAGGATACAACGGTACCAGCAAGCTTACCGGTACCGTTGTATCTGGACCGGCAAACTTGTAATGAGGCCCAGAGTCCCTAATATTCTCTTAGTCAGTGCTACAGGTATGATTTTGAAGTCAGAGTATTTTCCTCCCTATTTTTCAAAGTTGCTGTTGAAATGATTTTTTAGAGAGTAAAAAAGTAAGTCCCATTACCAATGGAAGTATTTAATAAGTGTGTAAACATGTTTTAATTTGAGAAACAGAAAGTTTTAAAAAAAAAAACAAATGTTCACCTAGTTACACATGCACATTAAAAGATTAATTTATACTTCTTCAGATCAGGCAGTAATAATAATGTCTTCTTGTGGCTCTACGTGTACTATTGTTCCAAACATGTCCATGGAGAAGTGAGGGTGAAAGCAGGAGAGGCACACTTCTATGTGTGTTCCCTATTTTATGTTTGGAATATTTTTCCTCCCAATTCTTATTTTTGGGAGCATTTGCCTATTTGTAGGACTGCTCTTAGTTATTGACAACATTGATAGCGTTGGGCTTGTTTAGGACTTTCCGGAGGGAGCTTAGAGAGGCAGTTGCCTTTAGATCCCCCTTAACAGCAAACCAGCGACTAGACAGTAGAGGCGGGTGGAAGGTGTCAATATTCTTTATATACTATCATTGGGACACCTGAAATAAGGGTGGAAATGCTGTTTCTAGATGAGAGAGTGAGGGACGACCCTTGCTCCCTCCTAAATAAATAAATAACTCTATACCTTTTCTGGCAGTTGGAGTGTACTTTGAGCCATCTGTGACATAATATAAGTGTAGTAGGCAAAGTCAGGTCTATGTTTTGGCCACCTAATGAAAGCAGACCCTCCCAACCTTCATCTGTAATAAACACTTGTTGACAAACTCTAAGTGAGATGAGGAGTAGACAGGCATGTTGGCATTGAAATAATGCCAGACTATAGACTGCCACAATATAAAGGCCATTTTGAAGCAGACCCTTTAATTTATGTAAGGTGGTGTATGGCTTTTAAGTCCACAGTGTTATGGCCCTTTTTCCTCAAACCAGAGACCTGATGGAATTTAACATTCTGGGAAATTGGTAGTCTTTGCAAAAGCTTAACTAGTAGTAGAAATATTAGGGGTATTGCAGTATTATTCACAAGCCAAAATAGGAGCACCAACTATAATGACTCCCCATTATTTTGGGAAAGCAAGAAAGCTCTTCTCACAGTAAGAATTGTTTTGTTATGTGGAACGGAGGATATGTCTGCACATATGGTAAACCATACAATACTTATTTGTCAAATTTCAAGCAAGGGAGATGTATTCAGAGATCTGCTGTTATTCATACATCCTATCCACCTTTCTGCATACTCTTGGGAGCTCCATCCTGGTATGACAGCGCCAGAGCTATTTTTAAGTAAGAAATCAGTTCATGTTTTTGATTGCATTGCGCAGCCACGCACATGCTTTTGTGCAAGCAGGCACTCCCCAGGGAGACCATTATCTGTATTGGTGAGAATGGCACAAAGATTGTATTTTTGTGCTTTTTTCCCTTTGTTTTTCTCTGGGTTTGGGTTCCTTTTCTTTTCTGTCCTTTGACCTAGTGCCCGAGTATCGCTCTACTTATGCCAGCTAAAGATGTGTTCTCTTGTTATGCAAGCCGTTGGAGGCAGTAGGCAGCGGCTCACTTTCACTTCTTTTGTTTGGAGACAGGTACTTCAGCACATTTGGCCTCATTCTAACATTGCCGGTATCCTGGCGGTGAAACCGCCATGATACCATCAAATGTAGATAGCGTTTCTGGCACTCGGTCCGACAGCATTGCCGCCGGATTCCGAGTATCGGAGTGACGGTGTAAATCCCCATTCATGGAGTCCCGTAGGACTCCATGAGGGGATTTGCCGTCATCACCGGCAATGTCAGTGCCTGTAATGAAGGCTTTTTTCTGCTGGTAGGGCGCTTGGCTTACCTCCAGCTTAACTGGAGGTAACCCAGGTGCCCCACCGGCCAACCCTTGGTTGGCCGGTCCGGTAAAGAACTGGCATCCACGAATACTTGCACTTTTTTACTGGACTGTCTCACCTAGAATGAGGTCCATTGTCGGGCTGTTCTCTCTTGACCCCTCTAGAGGTGGAAGACCTATTCTCTTGGCCTCTCCCGCAGCCCCTATAGGACTTCATCGACCTGAAGAAGCTGTGCTAGGTAAGCAAATACTCCTTTCAGGGCATGTCTGCTGGGTAACTCCATTCTGGTGGTCTGTGGATCCTGGAGGGACCAGTTATGTTTAGCTTCTGCCTCAGGTATCCCAGTAAAAAGGCTAATACTGGTGGAAACATTGAAAATCCCTGTAACTGGGATAAGCTTAGGTCCTCCATACACGGCTAAACCAGGCGTATCCTCTAGGCCTCGCGTCAGCGGGATAAAACTGGGATAATTCCCACGGTTCCCAGTAAAGTACCAAATAGAGGGGCTATCACAAAGGTTGTACCTTCTAAGGATCATAGGCCAGCGTTTGTTTCCGGTGCCTTAAACCCAGGTTCCCTGCTTACCTTCAACAGAAGTGTTGGCCTCAGTCACTCAGCCTAGGCCTCACTTACTCAAGCGTGTCAGACTACACAAAATGGCAAACGCAACAAAAGCGGGGGAAAGAGTTAGCATTTTGGAACCGGTGAAGCAAAAGCTTCCTGGTCCATAAGGCATGATGGAAGTGCAAGATTTCCATGCTCCCTCATATGTTTCTCTGGGCAGGGGCTGCTTGGCCCACAAAATGAACTGGTTGGTACCCACATGAACGTTGCTACCTTCAACCTAGACCTTAATGGCATCGTCCTCGGCCCTGGTCTACCATTGGCAGTCTGGCTTCAAGAAACCATCTTGGCAGCCGATTGCAAGGTTTTCATGGGCCAGGCCTATTTCCCTTGCACTCCCAGCCCTTGTTGAAGGATAGATTTTTCCCCAAATGTCAGACTTTAATGTACGCCCCATCTTTAAAGTTATTTAAAGACCTTATCAGAGAAGTAATGCCAACCCAACATATTTATGTGCCTTTGACCTCAGGGAACCTCTGCCTCAGGCATTACTTGTGGCACAGTGACGGCCATGAACCCCACTTTGCCAGTGGTCATGCTGGTCGCTCCCTTTTAACCACTTATGGACCCTGTGATAAGTCCAAGTCACATGTTTTAGATTAGGAGGTGAGGATGACACGACCATTGCAGCTGTGTTGGACTCTCTTGTGTGATTTACGGCTTAGAGATAGTGTGCTCCAAGTTCCTGACCCTTTTCCTGCCAGTGGTGGTCACACCCTGACCCTTTCCCTATGTCCTGTCACCCATGAACTATCTGAGCCAGGCCATATGGGAGCTCTACCTTCCCCAAAATCCCACTGTTAATTAAAGTAGGCAAGAGTTACAGTGGCGGTTCGCAGAGCGGATGTTCGAAAAACAATGAACTTGCATTGAATCCAGTTATACTTGCCATCAGTCTGGTGCATAAGAAACTCAACATGTAACCTTAGGACCCAAGAGGAGCAAAAACAGCCATAGGGTCCCACTCTCTGTAGCCAACTAATATCCAACAATGGTTTCAGGTCCGGATGGGCAGCAAACCTTCGGGAAGTCAGCTTGTTGGCGAGAAGAGGCATTGGGATAGCCGGCCACGTTGAAAGATCATCCAAAGCAACAGTTGCTGGTGCCGTATGGGATGCAAGATGATGGATGCCCCTCTTGTAATGTTATTCTGCGAAAGGCACACTGACAAACATTAAACAATATTCAACTACTATGGGGAAGAATTCAAACTTAAGTGATAAATCCATTTTCAGAAGGCAGATCCTTGCCAAAGGCATCTTAATTCGAATAGGGTGATGGAAAGAAACAAACAGTGGTGATTAGAGGATGGTGGATGAGAGAGCGAGTAAGAAGTGGAGAGTAGTGCGAGCAGGATGGAGGTCAAGGTAGTGTACAGGAGGAGCAAAAAGAAGAACAAAAGAATTGAGGTAGGGAGAAGAGTGACAAGACCTGGATAGGAGAGGAGAGCAAAGAGAAGGTGGAGTAGAAGAAAAAGCTGAAGGATCAAGTAGAAAGAGGAAGATCTGGAAAATAGTAAAAAGACCAGGGGAACCAGACAAAGAAGAGACCTAAGAAAGGAGGAGGAGAAACAAGAGAGGGGACTGAGAACAGAAAGAAGTAAGGAGAGAAGAAGGAATGGGAACATAAGGATACAGATAAGATCACTGAAGGAACGAGAGACTGGAACAGCCAAGCTACCTGAGCCTTCAGTTAAAGAGAAGAAGGTGGTGACAAGAGTGGGGAAAGGAGGACTTGGAAGGGAGGTGAAGGAGACATTGATTGTTGCAGGGTCTTCAGTGGGAGGAGCATAAGAAAGAAAACTCAGAAGAACGTAGAATAGATCAGGAGAATGAGAGAGAGTATTGTGATGAATCTGGCGATGTCACCACTATTTTCCCTGGGACGGTCTCTTCCCATGTGCCAAGGGAAGGGGGGCATTACCTGATCCTGACCCTGGGGGTGGTTGCCTGAGGGAGGACCATGTGGGGGATACAATTCTAATGGGAGTAAAGTGGACTCCTCAGATGGAATGCAGTATTTCCGCCAGTCTAGGGACCCTAAACCACCTTCCTACGACCCAAAGAACAATCCCTCCCCTAATAGTCTCATAAGTCGTACGCCTCATACCGATCCCCTAGAAAGTATTGGGATAAGGAAGAATAAGAGTCACCTCAATGATCACTTTCCCAGTACTGCGATGGGGCAGAAGAGTGGAGGAATGAGCATCACTCCTAATGAAAACAACTGTAAGCAGTCTAGTTTTTTTCCAACAACTGAGACGAGATGGAAGCAAGGAGCAACGATGAACACTCCTAATGAGAACCACTATCAGCAGTCTAGCCTTTCCCGCAATCCTATTGGCCAGAGCCAATATAAAAGCAAGGAAAACTCAGGAAGTGTGAGAGGAGCCTTTGTTGGGCAAATCATGTGGAAGGAGAGAAGCCAGAAGTGGGAAGACCAGAACGCTTCCCTAGAGGCAGTGGAATCTCTGACAAGTCTAAGGAGGAGAGACTGGCCCAGCAAAAGGAGAAGGAGCTGACTAGAAGAGTTGCGACTCACCGTCTGCTGGACTCTCACAGACACAAGGAGTGACTGGCCCAGCAGAGGAAGAAATAGCCATCCATCAGAATAGGAAAGCTGGGCCTTGCAGTCTACTGGGTTCTCCAGGCTGGCAGGAGAACTCATTTACCTATTCATCTGGGGTGATGTCCATTGAGGTTTATGGTAAACAGAACTATGAAGCTAAATTCTGCTGCCGGCGGGAGAGAGCTGCATCTCTCTGCGAGGTTTGAAAGACTGAAAGGCTGAGACCGGCGTGGTGGAGCCAGACGGCTCACCGACCAAGACGAAAGAAGCTGCTGCACGAGAAAGACATGCTGCATGAACACTAGGTGTTCGAGAGACTCCTAGGTGTTCGCAGGTGACAGAAAGCAATGCTTCCCTTACCGGAGCCTGCAACAAAGCAGACGTGGCAAGCGGAAGCCACGAGAGATGGGAAAACGAAGAGGAAGCGGTTGCGAGTAGGAAGCAGACTAAAAGCCTTCACCGGCTGACCGGAAGAGGATCTAGGAACACCAACAAGAGAGGGTTAGTCCACCCAGAGACAGCAGGGACACCGTGGGGGGGGAGTATCAGCTGCCATGCCAAAAGCAAATAATTGTAAACAAAGCAACAGAGAGAGAAAAAGCGAAAGGACATATTGTTAAAGGGGGAATTGAACTGATGATTCCTCTACGGTCTGTAGCAAGCAAGCTGAAATTGCTCCTTTATTTCTTTAAAACGCCTTCATTCAAATACTCAGCCCACCCCAAACCCTGGGCCTGTTTGTGTTATCAAAAACCTGTGTGTGTATCAGATTTTTCAGGTTATGAGTTGCCACTTGATCTCTGGGTGAGGTGATGAAGCAATGCTAATGGGGATATTCTACTCTCAGCAAGTGGATTTCACAACAGGATCCTCGACCAGTTGTCTTTCTTGGTTAATCTGGTTCCTAAGTCTCCACAGACTGTGCCAGGAGTGCTGTCCGCTATGCTGGCTTCCCAAGAAAAGGAGAGCACTGTCATGTCTATGCAAAAGGATGCAATAGCACCTGGGGCTAAAGTAACGACCAAACATGGTCAGAGGAAACCTTTCATTCCTACAGTTAAGGCAATATATAGTAGCACAGTGAATGGTATTAGGAGCAATTGTTGTCACTGAGGAGGGGAGTCCTCTCTTGAGTTACACAACAACACACACATGCAGGCTGTCCCTACAAAGAAGAACACCCTGTCCCTATTCCATGGGTCTCTCCCTACGAGCTCAGTGGTGCGCCACCTATCTAAAAGGGATAGCGAGAGGGCTCTCCCTAACCAGCAAGTATACACATATACCTATAACACTATGGGCCTCATTACATGGAAGGCGGTAACCATGGCGCTATTAGCACCATGGTTGCCGCCGATAATTTACAGATCCCGCCATGGTGAATGGCAGAATTACCGCCCCATTCCAAGGTTGGCGGGGCGGCAATTTCCCATTTACCATTGGCCCTTCCCCATTCCCATTTGAGCCCCCATAGGGGCTCAAATGGGAATGGGGAAGGCGGCAATTACGGTACCGCAAATTGCGGTACCGTAATTGCCTCCAAGGTCCCTTTGCGGGTCCCGTCCTTAACAGCTGGTAAAACCAGCCGTTAAGGTAGGGAACAGCAAAGGGACCTCGTAGTAGGGCGGTAACAGATTACCGGCACCAGTGCCCTTACCGGTGCCGTAATCCCTTACCGCCATCCGTGTAATGAGGCCCTATATGTGGTAAAAAAGTCAGATACAAGTATAAAGTTGTTACATCAAGGCACTCTACATCACAAAATGTCTCTTCCGTCTATGACTAGGTACTGCTACTAGGAATTTCTATCTGTGTTTTATTCACCAAATAGTATAGTAATCCTGTCAATTCAGAACTTGTTGGCAATGGACCCTCTATGGAGGGAAAACAAAGAACCTAGAGGCATAAAGCCTGTCTAGTCAGAGGAGTAGTATTGAACGTGCACTGGTTGTTTGGTTTAGGCATTGTTTTACACATGAGAGGACTCATGCGCTGGTGGGTTGACCGATTTCATTGATCATATTGATTTGGGTAATCTTTTCCACGACCAGGTATTCTAGACATAGGAGTAACTCCTTCTGTGGACCATCAACTGGGATCCAGGCGGCACCTCCGATCCCCTAGTCGCAGGGAAGCAAGCGGCACGGCACAAAGCTTTGAGGATCTGACGCTTCGTAAGCCCTTTCAAATCTCCACAGCACAACAACAGCAGAACTAGATCTGCATTCCAAATTTTGCACCTGGATCCCAGTTGATGGTCCACTGAAGGAGTTACTCCTATGTCTAGAATACCTACAAAGCAGTCTCAAACGGAATACCAGACCTCTGGAGGATCTCGCACCTCACGAAGCAAAGCTATACAGAGGTTGGAGTCAAAGCTAGCCCGCAAAGAGAAGACTCGCAAGCAGTCCTTCTCCTGCCACGCTCGATCATCTGGAACTCAATCCTGGTAGAGACTCGAAATATCCCTACCACCCTTCAGTTCCTCAGAACACTAAAAATGTGGCTCATTCAATTATATCTGCCAGACAAATAAAAATCCCTCTCTCCCTCCACCAACAGCACTGTGTTACTTTGTAAAATACCAAGCTCAATTCTGGCACAATTATGTTTTAAAGCTTTCTGCTGCTCTTGAGCTATGTTTGCGCTACAAGCAATAAATACATAAACAGGGCCTGTCACAGATCTTGCCTCTTGGCAAATACAATTTTGGGTTGCTGTCACCTTTGCCCATTGAGCGGTGGAACTAGGAATTCTGTTGGCATCTAAGTGTTGAACTGTCTTGCACAAGAACAAGGTATTCCCATGCCCTCATCTATCCTTTGTTCCTAAGGTTCTAAAACAGGAGGTTTCGCTTTCCCACTTTATTCTTAAACCCACCTTCAGGAGCTGACAGTGCTCTACAATTTAGATGAGTGTCAAGCTTTCACATTTTTACTTGACACGACTAAGGATTCCCATGCCTCAGAATTTATTTTCTTACTTTACTGTAGCATCTCTCTGGGTCAGCAGGCACCCAAAGCAACTATTGCCTGTTGGATAGTTTTTTGCATCTCAGATCGCTACTTCTCTATGATTTTTTTATCCTGCTAAAGTCCTTCACCCTCACTCTGTTACAGACCCTGGGACTTTACTGGATTTAAAGAGGCATATGCCCTTGAATCTTATTGCCTGGGCTGGTATATTTTCCTAGTATTCTGCTTTTTTCGAAGGTATTTTATGGATGACTGCTTTCTGGCCTATGCCCTCTTTGGCCAAGCAGTGTTGCATAATCTTTCTCTGCTAGATAAGGCTAGCCCCAAATATCCCTCAAGCTTCTCTTGCTGTTGGTAATCTCTAAGACTATGCAGGCAGGGAGACAGGATGTAGAAGTAAATAAACATTACTCACCTTAGTGACTACTGTACACATTATCAATTGTCCCCCTTTCTCCATATGCCCTCCCATTTTCCCCAGTAGGACTTAGACATATGTCATGAAGGGCCTAGGTAGATGAAAAAGTACTGGTGTGTCAAGACAGAGGCTTGGAGGGATATGGCCGCATGCATGCGGCTGCATGATTCAGTCATAGAAGGGTGTTCATTTTTGCTGATAAATTTTGTCCTCCGTGGATGTTGCTCCTAAGAGTATGGAGAAAGGGAAACTGTGGACTAGGTCAGAAGTACATTAGTCACTAAGGTAAGTAACCATTTTACTTATCATTTCTGGCTGCATGCAGCTCTTCTAATTAATCCATTCAGAGCCATGTGTGTGGTGTTGAAGAGGAAATGCCTCTTCCAAGTAAATGGATGGTCTTTCCTTCACTGGGCACTAAATATCCATTTGGGATTCTGCCCCCTGCAACTGACCATATTTTAATGATCTTGCTTGGGGGTGCCGGTTATAGTGCGAATTCTGTCCTCTGTTAGTTGTTAGGCTTCCAGCTGCACCTGTAAGTTAACTTTGAGTTTTCACATAGTGAAGCCTTCTTACTTTAACTTCGCCCCATGTCACAAGAAGGCAGACAATGATCAGGCAACCAAAAGGAGCCCACATGGATAAAACATGGGCCTCATTATGAGTTTGACGGTTCCGGAAACAAGTGTGCTGGTAATCTCACCGGCACCCTTGTTTCCAGACCGGCAAACTATGAGTCTGCCCGGTGGGGCTGCTGTGCCCCACTGGTCTGACCCTGCCGTGCACAGGGGCCACGGTAGGCAGACTCTTCACGGAAGCGCCAGCTCTTCCGTTAACCCATTCCCGTGGAGTCCTATGGGACTCTACGGGCATGGCGAACAACATTTTACCAGCGCCTGACTTTCTGGGCCGCCAGACTTGTAATGTCCCGATGGCACCGGGAAGTCAGGCACCGGTAAAATGTTAGGAGTCCGGTGGCAACCCGCAGGCAGCACCGGCAGGGTTACTGCCAGACTCGTAATGAGGCCCCATGTCTTTTCATAGCTTTTGGAACTAGCTTTGAATGTACGCAAGCTCAATCTTTCACACTCATCCCAGAAAACATACCAACTTGTGTAAAACCATAACTATTACGGCACATATCAGTCAAACTTGCTGCTCTCCTGAAAGGCAGCCCTTCTCCGTTAATTCCCCTTTTTCTAGTGCAAAGAGCTGTTGATCGTTGAGGCTGTGCTTTGCTGGCCCTAGGGGAACCCCTGTGGAGACAGATTACACCATGTGTTTATAATCCCTGAAAGACCCTTCCTTTCTCTGAAAGGACTGCACCTAAAGATAGATAAATACTGCATACCTTGTCTTGCCCTGATATTGTTAGTTCATTCTGGCACAAAGACGTCTTAGAGGCTCGGGAATAGGTCAATATCCAGTGCCTAGCAAGGGACAGTAGAGACTGGTATGCTAATGTTTGGTATGGTAATGTTTATTCATAAAGCGCCAATAGACAAGGCAAGTGTTTCAAAGTGCTCAAGGAGGGAGGGAACAAGGGGAAAAGACAACAGTAATTCAGAGCCCTTGAATTTCTGAACAATACCAGTCTGCAGAGGCAGAGTAAGTCCATATACTAAAACTAACAGTGTAGATAACAGCAAATAGGTGTGATGACGATTCTACAGTTTTTCCAAGTGCATTTAGGCATCTCCATGCAAGGAGGGGCGACGGGGAGGATAGATAGATAGATGATCTTCAAAGCATGATACGTTCAGATTGTGCAAGTGCACAGACGGTACAGGAGAGGGGAGGGGGAGAGTCCAAATGCGCCCAGTTAGTTAGGAACTGGGTAAGTGCTGAGAGAATGCCATTCTCATGGGTCATTGACAAAGTGCAGTAGCATTGAGGCAAGTGCAGTCCCGGAGGCAATGGAGGTAGATGAGCGGACGGCTCAGGAGAGACAGTATGTAGGTAGGCATTGTTGCAGATAGGTAGGTCCCAGGCCCCAGAAAGCCCTGTGGACAATGCAGAGGGTCTTGAATGTGATCCTTGCAGCACGGGGAGCAAGTGGAGGATTTCAGTGCCAGAGAGATGCAGTCCCTGGGCTTGAGGCCAAGGATACATCTTGCGGTTCTTTTCTGGATGAGTTGCAGAGGGCGCAAAGCAGAGGCAGCGAGGTTGAGAAAGAGACTGTTGCAGTAGCCCAGCCTAGTGAGAACCAGGGCTTTGGAGACAGTGAGGCGCTGGGGGAAGTTGACAAAAGGAAGAGTACCTTTGAGGAGGTGCAGCTGATAGTTGGACTTTTCAGAGATGTCCGAAATGTGAGTGGAGAAGGAGAGAGTGGAGTCGAAGATGACCCCAAGGTTTTTTGCCTCGCAGGTGGGTGCGATCGCAGGGCCAAGGGAGGCCGGCCAGAGTGAGAGTGGGAAAGTGGGAGCAGGAGTCCCAATGTGAACGATCTCAGTCTTGCTGGCGTTGAGGCAGAGGTCGTTTGCAGCACACCATGACTGAATTGCGGACAGACAGTCAGATATGAGCGAGGTAGAGGAGGCGGCTCAGGGTAGCCTGAAGGAGAGTTGCGTGTCATCTGCATAGCACTGGAAGTTAGAGATGAAAGTGGCAATCACATGTGCCAGGGCAGCCATGTAGACATTAAAGAACCAGGGAGATAGGTTAGAACCCTGGGGAATGCCGCAGGTTGAAAGAGCGATAGTAGAGAGAAAGGACCCAAGTTCCACATGGGATGGGTGGTCGGAAAGGAAGGAGGTTAACCACGCCAGAGCCTGACCTGTGATTCCCAGGGTGTCACAGAGACGTGCAGTCAGGATGTTGTGGTTTACTGTGTCAAAGGCAGAGGAGAGGTCAAGAAGAATGAGGACAGGAGTGTTAGTGTCAAGATTTGAGAGCAGGTCTTCATGGTTGTTCAGAAGAGCAGTTTCTGTGTCTCTGGATGCTCTAAAGCCAGACTGATGGTCGTGGAGGCAACCAGAAGATTCAGTTTGGAGGGTGAGTTGAGTGATAGCCAGCTTCTCCAGGAGTTTGCCCAAGAAAGGGGTGATAGAGTTGGGGCGGTAGTTTGGCAGAATGGAGGGGTCGGCAGAGGGTGCACAATGGAGTGCTTAAGAGAAGTAGGGAATACTCCAGTGGTAAAAGAGAGATTGCAGAGATCAACCAAGGCTGGAGCGAGAGAGTCAATGTTGTCCTTAATGGTTTTGGAGGGGCAGAGGTCTGCCTATTTGGATGAGGCCTTCGTAGACCGGACTTGTCTGACGACCTCAGCGTGATGGGAGTAAGAGAAGAGAGGAGAAGTGGTGGAGGGGCCAAGGGAGGCTCCAGAGGTGTTGGTGTATGAAGTGGTGTGGAAGTAAAAGAGGAAAGGATGTCTTGGGTTTTTGTGGTGAAGTGTGCAGCCAGGGCCGAGCAAAGGTCCTGGATGGGTGTGACAGAAGAGGAGGCTGTTGTAGGATTGGCCAATTCCTTACAGATGTTGAAAAATGTTGGCTGTGTTGTTTGATGCCGCAGAGATGCAGGCTTGAATAAAGACTCTTTTCTTGGTGTGGATGCAGAGTTGATATTGCCTTTTAAGGAGGCGGCAGGCCAGGTTGTCAGAGGGTCCGCCTGACGCATTCCATTTCCGCTCAGCTGCCTTACACTTGCGTTTAAGGGCAGCCAGATCAGAGTCGTACCAAGAGTTGCACTTTTTGGAAGGCTTCAGTCGGACCCTCATGACAGGGGCAAGAGTATCAAGGGTGTTAGAGATAGAGAGATTGAAGTTGGCGAGGGCTGTGTCAGGGTGGGATGCAAGTGGAGAGGAGAGCTTCAAGTGTGAAGAGAGATGGGAGTGGTCAGTCCAAGAACGAGAGGTAGTGAGAGGGATAGCCAGAGGGATGTCGGTAGAGATGATAGCATCCAAAGTATGGCCTGCTGTGTGCGTAGAGCCGGAAGGTAAGACAGAGAGGGAGAGAGAATCGCATAGGTTGCGAAAGGTCCTGAGGAGTCAAGAGAGTCCAGGTGGATGTTGTGGTCACTCAGCAGGAAGAGTTGAGAGGAGGAGGAGAGTAGAGAGGAGGCCAGGTCAGCCCATTCTGAGAGGAAGAGAGTGGACTGTGCTGGTGGCCGATAGAAGGTGGCCATGAGGAGAGAAGATTTAGGAGAGAGTGAGAGACTGCAGACTGCACACTTGAGATTGTAGTGCTACTGGACTGGCCATTTTATCCCCCAACCCCATTCACTGTGAGCATGCCTTCAACAAGTGCCCCAGATAAGATTTTGAAGTGGGAGTACTTTACTCCCTATTTTTGAAAGTTGAGAGTAAAATGAATTTGGAGGTAGTAATAAAGTAAGTACAACTCCTAAGGATTATTTTGTAAGCGAGTTAAACTATGTTTTATCTGTAAAACAGACATTTTTCTAATAAATATTTATTTGCACCTAGTTATGCATGCACATTGAAAGATAGATGTTTAATTATTTAGAGCAGGCAGTAAGTTTCCTCCTGTTGCACTACATTTACTACCGGTTCAAACAGATCCATGAACCTGTGTGGGTGAAAGCAGCGGAACAGGCAATCTTATGCATCTGTTTCCAATTTTTTGTTGTGAGTATTTTTACTGTCCATTGTGACAAATCCTGTGGAGTCATCACTGATTCCCTGCAGTGGTCTCCTCCCAGGTGGCCAGGGGACAACAGTCGCTACCTGATTCTGACCCTGGCGGTGATATTATGAGGGAGGATCACGTGGAAGGAGAGAACTGTCAGGGGAAGGTGGAGACTCCACCAAACGAGATGCAGCAGTCTACCCTTTCTAATGAAGGAGACATATTAATACCAAAGTTCTAAATGGCTTGTTGTCAACATACACATTCCCCCCATTGTGAAACTCAGAAAATTCTTCCTTTAAATCCTTCTAGATAAAGTTCCATTCATCCATCAGACACACACAAGACAACCATAACATCTCCTGTTTTTGATGTTTTTCTAAGAGAAACTCCTAACCAAAATCATGCCAGAAATCCCATAATTTCAACTACCATAAGGACTCAACTACTGACATGAGGAAGAGGAGGAAGGTGTTAATGATAAGTGAAAGTAACTCAAAGTTGAATATGCTAATTCCTTTTAGTAAAGCACGAGTGCGGGGGACATTGAAAAATGATGTCTGCTTTCTAGAAGGAGAGAGAGCCAGGGACCGTGGCAGCACAGTTGGAGAAGGAGGCAGAACGACAGTGGGGCGTGCCAGAGGCGATTTCAAATACATCCAGATTGCACCCTGCAACCGTGAGAACTACATACCTGCTTGGCGCGAAAGGAAGAGAAATGCAGGGGGAACCTGTGGAGGACCATCTGAGCTCCGACAGCAGCAGCAGGGTTGCTGGCAATACGGTTGTGCAGAAAAGCAGCGTTCCTCTATCCAGACAATAGGGAGAAGCTGGCAAACAAGCGCATGATTGCAGGAGACGCTGGAGGAAGGTCTGTAGTGTGAAGGAAGCTTTCACAGAGAAGACGCTTCCTTGCAAATATGTGCCACGGGTCAGAGACGCTACGAACAACTAGTGAGTCTACCCAGAGCTATTGTGTACCCTGGGGCGTACCGACAGACATTTAAAGAAGTAAATGAAACACGAGTGTTTGAATACCGACCAGATAAAGCATAAAAGCAAGAATTAAACAAGCCCACATTGTCACATCTCCCACCACATGCTCTTCTACACATTCCCCGGGTGCACGAGTTAGCCCACCTGCAGTCTCCATCCACCAGGGGATTCAATACTCACGGGCTTGTATGCGGCAACAACGACCTCTCGCCAGACATGTGAGAGCGCTGCATGGCAGATCGGGTGTTTTCCGACCTTCCCTCCGTTGGCAAATGAAGTGGAGACTCCCGTTTGCTTGGAACAATCGACATCGTTCGCAGAGATCCATGCATCACGTGGCAGGACCAGCACAACATCCTGGCATCACGTGACAACCCCTCACGTTCCCACGCTTTTGTCTTCCACATCACGTGATCCCTCCTAACAGTTCAAATGCATTGGAAGACATGGAAGCGTTGCTTCACAGCTGTTTTCCTCAGGACTGTTTGGCGTTTTGTTCGTTTATTGGATTCTTGATTCTACGACCATGGACTGTTATATACGGATTGCTTTGTCTTGCCCTGATTCTACGACCACGGACTGCTATGCGGATTGCTTTGTCTTTGCCCTACATTGATCATCGTTTTGGACATCGTTTGTTTACTTTGCTGGTATCCAACCCCAGATTCTGTTTATCGGACTGCATTACGGATCTGTCTTTGCTTGGAACTCCAGGCCTTTGGCCTCCTGCTGGCGTTTGCCTGGTAGTGCACTCTAGCCACGAACTACGTTTTGTGCACTTCGCATTACTTCAAGTGTTCATCCCTTAACCAACCCTCATTGGAAACCTGCCTCATGTTCCCTGTCCCTGATCCCTGCCATCCATCATCACACTTTGGGCGGTAATTCCCATACTTTTAGGCAAGCAGTGCTCCTATTGTTTCTTACTGTATCTATCTGCCACGTTACTTCTCTTGAATAATTACCCATTGCCTAGCAGCGCTCAAGGGGTCCTTCTGGCAGGTCCTGGTTCCGGATCTGACGCTCACTACACACCTGTGGCCTCAAAGATTGCACAGGGATTGAATATTTTACTGCCTGTGTGGTATTTGGGGACGGAGGTATTTTTTAATCTGCACGACCATCAAGATTCGGAACAGACTGTAAAGCCTTTCTGGTCGTCCTGATTACGAATCCCTCCGCCGAGGACCCTGTGACCACTTTAATGCAGGCTGTTGCGGTTCTTAGGACTGACATGGCCGCTGCCACGACTGCAATCCACCGCCTTGCAAAGCTCACGTCAGTCTTTGCCCGCTGATGCCGAGTTTGGAGATTCCACCCCCCAAGCTCAATCCGCTCCTACCCTATCAACTGCATCCACACCAGTACTACTTCCTACCTCATTCCATCTTGCTGCCCCAGAACGTTATCAGGGTGATCCCCGGAAATACTGCACGTTCATAAACCAGTGCAAACTCCACTTTCTATGTAGACCCCAGGCTTTCCCCGACTCTGTCACTAAGGCCGCTTTTTTTCTGTCCCATTTATCAGGTGTGGCAGCTACCTGGGCAAACCCATTATTGGAAAATTACCATCTGCTTTATATGATTTTGATATTCTGGTAACCGAAATGGCGAAGGTATTCGATACCAGGTACAAGGCCCAATCTCGAGACCTGGAACTCTTAGATCTCACACAGAGTAGGCAAACACTGATCGAATACATCACACGATTTAACCAACTTGCCGCAGAAACCACATGGTCTGAGGAGAAAAAGGCAATTGTGTATTACAGAGGTCTATGCAACGCCATGAAAGACGCTCTCTCTGTGGTTCCAGCCCTTCCCTCTGTTTTTTCGGATCTGGTTGATCTAACCTTGCAGGTGGACGCCCGTAGAACTGAGCGTAAAGCAGAAACCAGTTTTTCTAACCAATCTTCTCCAGCCTCGGCATCCACTAGTTCTGAACCCATACAAATCGGTAGGATTCGGAGTCCCATAACTCAGGCTGAACGGGAACGCCGAAGAACTGATAATGCCTGTTTTTACTGCAGTACAAATGGGCATTATGTGAAAGAATGCCCCCGTCGACCAAAAAATAAGAACCCGGGTTTTCAGAAGGCTCGCCCTTGAGACCGGGGTACGGGCGAGCACTTCCTTGACCCCCACTGAACCCATCTTCGGTCCTATCAGATCTATAGTGGTCCAGGCCTTAATAAAGCCCACCAGGCAGATTACACATTCGGTTCATATCGTGATCGATTCAGGGGCCACTGGCTGTTTCATTGATATTGCATTAGCTCAACATCTCAATTTGCCCTTGATTAAGAAAGAACATTCAGAACCAGTGCAAGCAGTTGATGGCAACTCCCTCGCTTCTGGTCCAATCAAGCATCAAACTGCTCCTCTGGAAGTGGTGATCCAGGACACCCACAAATAAACCATGTCCTTTGATCTCATCACCACCCCGCAATTTGGAATCATTTTGGGTATCCCTTGGCTGAGACAACACAATCCTTTGATCAATTGGGGGACTGGGCAAGTTACTTTCGAATCGGATGTATGCCAGCATTTCTGCCTAACAGAATCCGAGTCACTTGTCTCTCCCGCCAATATTCTCGGCGCTATGGCCTCTTCCCATCTAGAAGACGTAGTTCCAACTGTCACCACGCCACATACCGTGGGTGCTGTAATAGCTGGTATTCCCATTGAATATCATGACTACCTAACGGTTTTTGACAAGGCCACGGCGGAAGCGGAGGGTCTACCACCACATAGACCCTAAGATTGCCCCATTGATCTTATTCCCGATGCACCAATACCAAAGGGCAGGATTTACTCATTATCACAATCGGAAGAACAGGCCCTAAAAGAATATATTCAGCAAACCTTACCGTTAGGCCACATCCGATCCTCCTGTTCACCAGCTGCTAGTCCTATCTTTTTTGTACCAAAAAAAGAAGGGGATCTACGCCCATGTGTTGTTTATAGACGATTGAATGCCATCACCATAAAGAACAGATATCCCATTCCCCTCATCTCCACGCTACTAAACAGGTTGACACGTGCATCTATCTTCACCAAATTAGACCTTCGGGGGGCGTACAACCTGGTCCGGATGCGTCGTGGAGACGAGTGGAAAACAGCGTTCTGTTCCCGACAAGGGTTGTTCGAATATACTGTAATGCCCTTCGGCCTATGTAACGCCCCTGCTACGTTCCAACGCTTCATCAACGAAGTGTTCACTGACATCCTTGACATATATGTAGTAGTCTATTTAGATGACATCTTGATCTTTTCATCCTCTTTGGAGGAACATATAGTTCATGTCCGAGAAGTCCTATCTCGCCTCAAAAAAAATGCCTCGTTTGCCAAACCGGAGAAATGTTTGTTTCATTCGAAGGAGGTGGACTTCCTGGGTTTTCATATAACACCCGGAGGATTGTCCATGAATCTGTCAAAGGTCCGTGCTATCACAGAATGGCCCGCCCCAGTCAACCTCAAACATCTTCAATCATTTCTCAGTTTTGCTAATTTTTACCGGCGATTCATCGCTGGTTTTTCTGCCATCGTGTTTCCACTAACTACTCTAACCAGTCCTCTTGTTCCCTTTTCCTGGACATCTGAACATCAAAAGGCTTTTGAAACACTCAAATCCAGGTTTATCACCGCTCCTGTACTTCAGCATCCTGACCCAGAACTTCCATTTGTCTTGGAAGCAGACGCTTCCTCTTTCGCACTAGGAGCAATACTATCCCAACCTTGTCCAGCCACGGGCCGCTTACATCCTGTAGCATACCACTCGCGGAAGTTTTCATCAGCCGAGTCTCATTACACGGTTACTGAAAAGGAATTACTGGCCATAAAAGATGCACTCCAGACATGGCGACACCATCTTATAGGGGCAAAACATCAGACAGTGGTGTACACAGACCATCCAAATTTACAAGATTTGGCTACGCTTAAATGTGTGAACAGCAGACAAGTACGCTGGCACTTTTTCTTTGCAGCATTTGACTTCGTAGTGAAACACAGGCCTGGACCTACCCATGGTAAAGCGGATGCCCTTTCCCGCTCTTCTCGGGGAGATCCGTTATCTATGTTCCCTGACACATTACTTGATAAAGGTCATGTCATCTGTATGTGTACTCCGCCCCCCCCTATGCTATCTATCATCAGACGATGGGACTCCCAACATCCACATGCATTGGCAGAATGGGATATGGTTCTTCAGGAGGGATTACCTTTCATCCAAGGAAAGTTGTTTCTCCCCACAAGTGACGTTCGAAATCAGGCACTTGCTTGGTCACACGATGCCACTATCAACAGACACCCGGGACAACAACACATCCTCGATTTATTACAGCGTTGGTGTTGGTGGCCATCGATGAGACGAGATGTAGAATATTATGTAAACACCTGTTCTATTTGTGCACAATGCAAGTCACGTAGGGGCTGTCCACTGGGTTTGCTCCAGCCTTTACCTGTTCCCCCCAGACCTTGGCATACGGCCTCTATGGACCTTATCACAGATCTACCCCGCAGACAAGGCTATGACACTGTCTGGGTTGTCGTTGATTCCTACACCAAGATGGCCCGCTTTATATCTTGTATAGGCATACCTTCAGCCCCAACACTAGCTCGATTGTTTTTTAAGTCAGTTTTTTGTCTCTTTGGTCTGCCACAGGTCATTGTTTCAGACCGCAGATCGCAATTTACATCTTGTTTTTGGCGATCCCTGACTAGACTCCTTGGTATTGACACCCGCTTCTCCTCGGCTTATCATCCGGGAAGTGATGGGCAGACCGAGAGGGTGAATCAAGCTCTTGAACAGTACCTCTGCTGCTTAACCCTCCAGCATCAAGACTCCTGGCTCAATCTGCTCCATCTTGCTGAATTTGCATATAACAATTCACGGCATTCATCTACTGGTTTTTCCCCTTTCTATTCCTTGTACGGCCAACATCCACGTGCCCTTCCTCTTCCTGATTTTTCCTCTGCTACTCCTGCTGCTAATGCCTGTGCCCGCGATCTAGTCACAGTTCATGCCCAGACCCTTGTCCACTTACGTGAAGCCCAAGCGGTAATGAAGACGAAGGCGGACAGGAAGTGGGTGGCAGCCCCTGACTATCATGTGGGTGACCGCGTTTGGTTATCTACTCGCCATTTGCATATCCCTGGCTGTCGCAAATTGATGCCCCGTTTTGTTGGCCCTTACAAGATTGCCAAGATCCTGAATCCTGTGGCTTTGTGACTTTCTATACCATCTGCTTGGCGTATTCACCCGGTTTTCCACATTTCCTTGCTCAAGCCTTGCCCTGCTCCTACCAGTATCAGTGCTCCTCCTGCCCCTGTCTCTGTGTCCTCCCCTGATGTTTATGAGGTCAGTGCCATTCTGGGTTCCCGTTTTCGCAGGGGTCAACTGCAGTACCTCGTGAACTGGTTGGGTTACGGTCCTGAAGACCGCTCTTGCGTCCCTTCCCGGGACGTCCATGCCCCACTTCTGGTTGCACGTTTTCATCGGGATAATCCTTCCAGCCCACGGGGTCATGGGCCTTTGAGGGGGGGCTCTGTCACGTCTCCCACCACACGCTCTTCTACACATTGCACGGGTGCACGAGTCAGCCCACCTGCAGTCTCCATCCACCAGGGGATTCAATACTCACGGGCTTGTACGCAGAAACAACGACCTCTCGCCAAACATGTGAGAGTGCTGTGTGGCAGACCGGGTGTTTTCCGACCTTCCCTCCGTTGGCAAATGAAGTGGAGACTCCCGTTTGCTTGGAACAATCGACATCATTCGCAGAGATCCATGCATCACATCACAGGACCAGCACAACATCCTGGCATCACGTGACGACCCCTCACGTTCTCACGTGATCACTCCTAATAGTTCAAATGCATTGCAAGACATGGAAGCGTTGCTTCACAGCTGATTTCCTCAGGACTGTTTGGCGTTTTGTTTGTTTATTGGATTCTTGATTCTACGACCACGGATTGTTATACGGATTGCTTTGTCTTGCTCTGATTCTACGACCATGGACTGCTATACGGATTGCTTTGTCTTTGCCCTACATTGATCATCGTTTTGGACATCGTATGTTTACTTTACTGTTATCCGACCCCGGATTCTGTTTATCGGACTGCATTACGGATCTGTCTTTGCTTGGAACTCCAGGCCTTTGGCCTCCTGCTGGCGTTTGCCTGGTGGTGCACTCTAGCCACGAACTACGTTTTGTGCACTTCGCATTACTTCAAGTGTTCATCGCTTAACCAACCCTCATTGGAAACCTGCCTCACGTTCCCTGTCCCTGACCCCTGCCATCCAGCATCACACTTTGGGCGGTAATTCCCATACTTTTAGGCAAGCGGTGCTCCTATTGTTTCTTACTGTATCTATCTGCCACGTTACATCTCTTGAATAATTACCCATTGCCTTATAGCGCTCAAGGGGTCCTTCTGGCAGTTCCTGGTTCCGGATCTGACGGCTCACTACACACCTGTGGCCTCAAAGATTGCACAGGCATTGAATATTTTACTGCCTGTGTGGTAATTGGGGACGGAGGTATTTTTTAATCTGCAAGACCATCAAGATTCAGAACAGACATATATGAAATGTCATTGTGGAGAACATTGGAGCAAGAGGTCAGTGTGGGAAAGTTGGAACACGCATTACCCAAGCCAATTAACTAAAAACACAGTGAAGCGATATAACTGTGTTGTGTTCAAAGAAGTCCTGGTGGAAGGAATACATCAGGCAGAGGACATTTGGGGAGGAGAGATACCTGGCAGAGGAGTATACCAGGGGATCTTCAAACCCAATAAAAGGATTCCTGGCAGGGAAGTATTCCAGGCAATCCAACTGAAGAAAGTGTAATTAAATGATGTCCTGGTGAAAGGAATACATCAGGCAGTGGACATTTGGGGAGGGGGAGGAGATATACATGTCAGAGGAGTACACCCGGGTATCTGCAAAAACCAATAAAAGGATTCCTGGCAGTATATTCTAGGCAATCCATCTGAACATTTAAGGTTATAAGATGTTGTGGAAAGATACCTGTCAGGAGAGTACACCAGGGGATCTGAAGAGTCCATGAAGGTATTCCTGACAGGAGAGTATACCAGGGACCCCTTTAAGCTGTAGTATAGAATTACTCATTTGAATAAGATTTCTTTCTGTGAATCCAGTTTAAACCAAGCCAAGGAAGAACTGGAAGTTAAGAAACTGTTGTTTGAAAGAGACACGTTTGCAATCCTTAAGAACTGTTGTTTGAAAGAGTCACTTTTACCATCCATGGGAAACTGATATTTGGAAAGATACTTTTTGCCATCCTTGAGAAACTGTTATTTGTAAAGACACTTTTTGCCATTCTATCTGAAACATCCAGGAGAAGGAGACCACCCTCTGGATCTCAGAGTTATTCCTAGGGAAAGACTATTTTCTGTTGGAGTTTTCTACTGGCTTTGATTCACTTTTGCCAAATAGAAGCCAGAGACATTTTCCTTACAGCCTAAGTTGTTCCTTTCTAGTGTAAGGGTCAGATTAGTATATTGGTGTAACCGTGTGTTCTCTGTATAACCTGAAATGACTGCGCTGAGACTGAAAGTAAGTTTTACTTGTTTCTGAAACAACTTTTATTTGAATAACTTGCTTTTCTCTCCTTGTTTTAGGTAAAAGGATACGTTTTCAACTTCGTTGAGTTTCGGTAATGGAGACAGCTTCGTGCGGCGGCTTTGGATCCTCCTGGTAAGTCTCCCCCGGACAGCAATGTTATACCCTACTTTTCTTTACTGTCTCGGTATAGGTTCTGCCAGTTCACGGCACTTCAAGCCCCTCACTTTTCTTGTGGCTCGCTATTAATGTTTTCACCTCTTTACACTGTACAGTCTCTTCTTTTTCAACTAGTTCTGGTACTTTCTCTTCCTTCAGGAATGTAAGCCCTTTTCTCTTTTGCACCTTGCTTAATATACCCTCTTACAGGTAGGAGCAGTTCTCTTTCTGTTTTAAAACACGGTCTCCTTTATAACTTGTTCGTGTTTCTGACCTTAGACTTCCTGCTCCTTCTGTTACTATCGGGCTCACACATACCTTCGGTTAACCTGCAACTGTCGTTTGGGCGTCTGTTTTCTCAATGTCTCTGTTTATTCTCATACGCTGCTTTCGCGTTGTGGCTTCCGCTCTCCAGCTGTACCTTCTTTCGTTAGTCGGCCCGGCCTAATAGCTCCGCCCCTCAGCTGTTTGTCTCATTAAACTCGGCGTCGCCGATGTATACCGTAGCGGTTTCGAGTGAGCTCCGCCACGGTTACTCAGCAGCCCTGCCACTCGACTCTCCTGCACGGGATAACGGGCCCCTTCCTTCGAATTCCGCTCCCCTCTCGACCTTCGCCGTAACGACCTTCGGATCACTGGCTTTAAAAGGGTTTTACCCGCTGTATTAACTTTCACGGGTGAGTCGCTCCTCGTCCCCCTCCTTCCCTCTCTGTCTCAGCGGGTCGGGCTCTCTCTCACCTCGCCAAGCTGGTCGCGGCCGTAGTTCTCAGTTTGAGCGGCTTCTGCCTCAGCGAGTCGGGCTCTCTCTCACCTCGCCAGGCTGATTGCGGCTGTAATTCTCATCTTGAGCTGCTTCAGGCAGCGTTATACGATCGCTCCACACAACAACATCATGAACTTATTTCAGCATCAGCGCAATGGAGCAACTCTAATTCTTTAACATTAAAACAGTCTTCTCTGATATTATTTCACTTTGGGCTTTCTCACATACTTTAGTAAGCCCAGCTGTAACTGTCGTTTTCCTCCTCCGACTCCTCCGTTCCCTAGCAACTAACCAAAACAAAAGAAAAAGGACAACAGCTTGAATCTTTAGCGTGATTGGTCATAAACACTGTCAATTATCCTCTCCAGCAGACAGAAGTACTTAACCATTTGTTGACCTGCTTATCTCACCTATGCTGTTATTGCCAGAGCCAGTGCCTGAGGGCAGATCTCCTATGCACTTCATAGCTGATTCATTACATATTGGATACAAGGACAGTTTTTAAGTTTGACTGGACATAGACTGTTGTTTAGTTTTAGTTTCCTAGGTAGGGAAACTCTCTTTAGGATAGGGGCAGAGAGGCCTTTACCCAACCCATTTGTTTTATTAAAAAGGCCTGTAAGTGAAGATATTACACCTTTGTGTCCGCCTCTCATTTCTGACCCCTCACACCGTTTTTCTTTGCTTATTTTTAGTGAGTAAAAATGGCTGATAGACCCCTTATATGTAGAGCTGCATTCAACATTGCTGCCTCCAAGCTGTGATAACCCTTCAGGCCTAAGAGGTAGAGCGCCCAGCTTAATGGTGCTTTTGAGGAATCCGGACACCTCCTTTTTACTTTCTTGCTACTCATTTCAACTGTAGGAAAACCTATAGGGTTTCAGCATCATTCTGAAACTGAAGTTATAGAAAAGCCACAAAACGAAGTAAGGGGAGGCAGGAGGGGTTCATGGTGTCCTGTGTCTGTGTGCACTGTGTAAAGAAATTGAGGCTTGTGGGAGACACTGTAGACTTCTGGGAGAAACAACCAGGGATTCTGGCCCCTACCCCGATCCCCTGACTAATGGCTTCATATGCCCAACAGGCATGGCTTTGATTGGCAAAAGTCCCAGCTGGTCACTTTGCATAGCACCAGCGCAGGTTTGAGTGACGATTTTGACCACACTCAGCCCTCCAACCTAGACACTAAACTGTTCCTCTAAACCAATAGTTCTTGCCTTAGCACCTAGCTTATGGTAATCAATGGCGTCTTCAGGATGCCCTCCTACATCTGTTTGTTCTCAGATTGTTGTGGCACATATCAAAAAATGTATCTATTTCAGTGTGAGAGAGAGAGAGAGAGAGAGAGAGAGAGAGAGAAAGGGATAGAGAGAGGGAGAGGGAAAAGAATCTGACAGTGAGAATGTGAAGTGGGACTTGTACACAAGAAGCTGGTGGTAGACGCACAGGGATGACAACAAGTTGTAAGGCCTTGTCCATGTGTTTCTATAACTTGCTATGCTTTGTGATGACGTTGATACCTTTTTGCATGCCTTGCTATGTCTCTTTATGATCTGCTATATGTGGTTTCAGGTTTTTCTGCCCATAGAGGTCTCTGATTGCTCAGTGCACTAACACGCTCAAATTCTATTTTCCAACAAAGCCGCACACATGGAAATTTGAATCACCCCGCACAGTAGACATCAAACAGAAGAATACTATGCCTCTATCACCAATTTATGTTTGACAACGCCAGCCAGCAAATGCTAGCAGCAAAGGCACATGGGAGCACCAGTGATGAATCCTGTGAAATCATCACTAAAACCCCGCTATTGGCCTCCTCACATGTGACCAGGGGAAGGAAGCTACTACCTGATCCTGACCCTGGGGGTGGCATTATAATGGAGGATCACATGCGGGGAGACACAGATTGGGGACAAGGGGTAACTGCATTAACATATGATTCTTCCATTTCCACAGGAACACTGATGGCATATTGTAAAGTGGAGCCAAGTAAAGTCACTGCTAATATTCATGTGACATCTCATGTTTCAAATAACTTTCAGTCCAACCAACCAAATGACATTGAAAACTCTAAAACCATTATGGACGTCGAGACCCATAATGGTTATGGTACTGGGATGCGGAAGAGGAGCAAAGAGCTAATGATGATTACTAGTGCTGCTAAGAAGACAGTGCAGTCTAGTTGTTTTAATTCCAGTCAGGGAAGCAGGAGATTTAAATTTGGGAATCACCCAAGAAGAGAAGGACGCCAGAGAAGCAGGTGGAGCAGAAGTATAAGCGGCAGCCGAGGCAGCTGCTGGAAGAGAAGTTGTGAGCCTCTGCAGAGCATGTGAAGCAGGAAGCAGTTCTGTGGAGGACGGCAGCCGGGGGAGAACCCCAGCTGGAAGGGAGAGGTGCTCCCGATCTGCAGAGAACCGCTTCGGTGTGCAGGAGTGCCGGTAGACCTGACGAAGACCGGTGCGCTCCTGGGAAGAGCCTGGTGGACAAAGGCAGCCGCTGAAGCGCTGTCAAAGGTATTATTGGACTTTCGACTGTCTGACAGTTTTCCAAAGTCCAACACACACCGAAAATGCACCGCAGCAGCAAGAAAATACACAGAGATGCCAAAAGAAGCCGGTGAGTTGGCCTAAGGGAAGAGGTAACCCCGGGCGCTCTGCAAACAATAGTTACAACAGACAGTTTTTTTGAAGTGGAAGTTAATCCTGGCAGGCAAGTAAACCAGGAAAGGAACAAATTGTTTGAAGTAGAATTTAATCCTGGCAGGAGGGTAAACCAGGAAAGGAACCAAGTTGTTTCAGGTGGAAGTTAATCCTGACAGGCGAGTAAACCAGGAACGTAGAATTTGCTTTACAGAAGAAAACTTGGTTATGAATGCTCTAACAAGCTCAAATTCCATACGAAACATCAACAAGACATCTGTTTGTGTTGTGGAAAGAAATATTTACTTTATCATCCTGACAAACTATTCTTTAACAAGAGACATTTGCTGTGCTGTCGCGACATAAGTATTTTACAGAAAGGATCATTGTTACACCCTAATAAATAATCCTTTTCATTTTGGGAAGAGTATATTGTGGAAGAAACAGTTACTTTGGTTTTTGAACAAGTGGTTTTGTGAAAGAGACATTTTCTTTATCAATGCAAAGACGTTTTGGAAGGAAAAGATATTTGCTGTTGAACTGAATAGATCACTGTTGAAACAAAACCATTTTAGAAGTCATGCTGAATTGATTCAGGGGAAGGGACTACAGCCCAGGTCACAAGGATTGCTTTGTGAGAATTATACGTTTGAACTTTTACACATTCTGGTTGAACTGAGAACAGATACATTTACCTTTTGCACTTTGGTTGCATATTATAGTGTGAGGTTCAGATACATTTGGACGCAATGTCACTTTTGTTTAGTTTTAGTTTGGTAGGAAGTAACATCTTCGTTGGGATAGGGTCAGATAGGCGTTTATCCCATCCCCATTCAACATTAATAAATATGGCAAACATTGGGAAAATTACAACTTTGTTTCTGTCTCTCATTTCTGACCCCTCACACTCCCTTTTGGACACAGATTCCTCTATGCTGTTGATCACAGAACACCAGCAAACTGACCCGCACGCAGAACTCAAGGTACTTCTGGTTTGCATGCACCAACACAACTGCAAAGCTATCTTGCATTTTCCCCTCTCCACACTAACTTCACCAACCTCCCTCTCTGGCAGGAGACTGTTGTATAACTTCCAATAACATAACATAAAAGCATATCCATGCCAACATGTCTGCCTGCGTCTGTGCCCGAGGTAGTATACCTGATGTGTATGGCATGCTCTCCATGCCATACTCCTTTACCTCTGTAGACTCTCCTATTATACAGCTTTCTCCCTGTAGCATTCTCATTCAACAGCTGACTGTTACAGCCATCGTCATGCGAGGACTGTGCTATGAAACTGCCTCTGTTAAGCGCTTTCTCCTGTCTGCTGATTTCAGGTTTACCTTTTGCTCCCCCTAGTCCCATAGTGTGACCCTGCGTGTTTAATTTAAGCGCTCACATACACAGACATTGGGACTTATTTTCTCTCTGCTTAATGTTTTTTGCCCTTTTTTTTATTTGTTTATTTATAAACAGCGCACAGGAGAAACTATACAGTAGCATTGCTTTTAACCTCGCAGAGCGTATAAGACAAAATGTCCCGTCCCCCCACCCCTGTGTCCTAAGTGGGCATTGTTTCCGGGCCTCATTCAGCCTGACCAGGCGGCGAGCTGTCGCCCATAGAGTGGAGGGCTCTCGCGATCAGGCGTGGCTTGTAGGTTAGAGCCGGGTAGCTCTGTTCATAGTCTAAGACTGGTGCCCAAATATCGGCGAATCAGTGGAGCAGTCCCGCTTTGGCTGCCGTGACCTTTTCGGCTATCAACCCACCAGAGGGTCATAAGGGGTCCTTCCGCGGACTTCCAGGTGCGGGTAACTGTGATTTTTGCTGCTAACAAAAATTGGGAAATCAGCGTTGCCCTCCTCCCAGTTCTCGGGTAAAAGTCCGGGAGCGGTATACCCAGGAGGACTTGCTCGGGCGTTAGCGGAATTTCCACCTGTGTGATGTTCTTTTAAGGTGGCCAGACATTGGGTCCAGAACTCCCTTATCTTAGGGCAGGTCCACCACATGTGAAAGTAGGAGCCTGGGTGGCTGCAGCGACGCCAACAGTGGGGATCCAGGGCCTGCTGAAAGTGATGGAGGCGCAGGGGGGGTAGTACCAGCGCAAGAGCAGTTTGTGGGCGCATTCCCGGTTAGTGATGCAATGAGATGCTGTGCGCGTAATTGTCCAGACGTCCATCCATGTGTGATCCTCAATAGCATGACCCAGGTCCGCCTCCCATTGGGGCATATAGGAGGGCCTAGTATGGAGGGGGTCTTCCTGCAATAGTTTGTAGAGAGCCGAGATCTTTCCCCAGGCTGGCAGGTCCTTCACTGTGAGCTCTAGCGGGGCGAGGGATTGTGTTGCAGCCGCCCGAGTCAGGGCATGGGAGCACCAGTGCCTCAGTTGAGCATAGGTAAATCTGTCTGTCTCCGCTAGCTGAAAACTCGCTTTACAGAGTTCGAAGGTGAGGGGGGCGTCCCCTGCGAAGAGCTTCCCCAGAGTTCCAAGGCCTCCTGCTACCCAGTTCCTAAAGTTCTTGGGGTGTGCTCCCGGGGAAAAGGCTGGGTTGAGGAAGATTGGGGAGGATGCGCACAAGCCTCCTGGGATTCCTCGGTGTCTGCGGGCCCACTCCCATGCCTTTATCAAGTACTTTGTGGCGGTCAACACTCCTGGCCAACTCCGGCGTAGTGCAGTAGGGATAAACGGGAGAAAGCGAAGGGGGAGGCGGGATTGTTCGATCTCTACCCACTTCGGGCGCCCAATGGCGAGTCCCCAAGCTTGAAAGTGGGCCAGTTGAGCGGCTATTTGGTATTTTCAGAGGTCCGGCACGCCCAGTCCTCCCAGTCTCGTGCTGGCCATCATCGTTCTCCGAGGGATCCGCGGTTTCTTGCCTTTCCAAATAAAGCCGATGATTTTCCTTTGGAGCCGTTGTAAAGGGGGAAGAGGGATTGAGGTTGGGAGGGAAGCGCAGGCGTAAATGAAGCGGGGGAGGAGGTTAATTTTGCATGTTGTTATGCGACCCAGCAACGAGATCTCCTGCGTCTGCCAACGGGCAAGGTCCTTTTCCAACTCCACGAAGAATGGGGGGAAGTTGGCCTGGTAAACTTTCGCTGGGTGTGCGGGGATCTGACCCCCCAGATATGGGATCGCCTGGGTGCTCCATTGAAACGGGCTGTGCTTCTCTAGGGCCTCCCTCTCGCCTGAGAGCAGTCCCACTCCGAGAGCTGTTGATTTTTGGAAGTTGATGGCAAATCCCGATACCCTCCCGAAGTCTTGGATTTCGGTCAAGGCTTCCCTCATGGGGCCTCATTACACGGAAGGTGGTAAGGGTTAACGGTCACTGGTAAGGGTACCGGTGACCGTTAACCCTTAACGCCTTACTACGAGGTCCCTTTGCGGGACCCGACCTTAACGGCTGGTGTAGACCAGCCGTTAAAGTTGGGACCCGCAAAGGGACCTTGTTGCTAATTACAGTACCGCAATTTGCGGTACCGTAATTAGCTCCTTCCCCATTCCCATTATGCCCTATGGGGCAAAAATGGGAATGGGGAAGGGCCATGGAGAAAAGGGGAATTACCGCCCCGCCAACCTTGGAATGGGGTGGTAATTCCCCTTTCCTCCATGGTGTTACCGGTATGGTACCGGGGGCAACCATGGTGCTAACAGCACCATGGTTTACCGCCTACCGTGTAATGAGGCCCATGGAAGCTTTGATGTTCGGAATGGTTAGCAACACATTGTCCGCGTAGAGGGCAATTTTGTGTTGGGCTGAGCTGATCTTCGGGCCACTAATCAGGGAGTTCTGGCGAACTCGCTGGGCTAATGGTTCCCTGGCCAAAGCGAAGAGCAGGGGGGATAGTGGACATCACTGTCGCGTTCCGCATGTGAGATGGATTGGGTCCGACAAGCGGCCGTTGACTCTCAGCCGGGTTTTAGGTGCTTGATAGTTTGCTAAGATCATCCTCCTGAAGGTCGAGCCGAAGCCGAAGGCCTCAAGGGTGAGGCACAGATAGGGCCAGTCCACCTTGTCGAAGGCTTTGGTTGCGTCCAGCGCCAGCAGGGCCAGTTGTTGAGAGTCCTGACTGGCGACCTCTGTTAGATCCAGTGCCCTGCGAATGTTGTCTCTCGTCGATCTGTGGTATATAAACCCCATCTGATCCGGGTCTATGATGCTCGGAAGAATAGGTGCAAGGCGATTGGCCAGGATCTTGGAGTATATATTGGCGTCCAAGATCAACAGAGAGATGGGCCTATATGAGCTGCCCTCATGGGGCTCCTTTCCAGGCTTGAGAATCAGGACCGTGATGGACTCCTGCATCGTTGGGGTCACCGTTCCAGTGGATGCGAACGAGTTGAAGAGGCGGGCCAGGGGGGCCACTAATTGGGGGCGGAAGAGTTTATAGAAGCGTGTGGAGAATCCATCTGGGCCTGGGGCCCTGGGCTTTAGACTTTTAATGGCTTCCTCCACTTCCTCACTTGTGATAGGCGTTTCAAGTTCTTCCCTCGCCTCCGGGTTCAGTGGCGGAAGCGCCGCCTCTTGGATGTAGGAGCACTGCTCATCTAGGTCCCTCGGGACAGCGGTCATTATTTCCGACTGATGGGCGGTTGCCAATCGCAGTTTCTTGTGATCCGCGTAGTGGATCGTCCCCTGTGCGTTGCGGAGACCCAGGATGGTGTTTCTGCTCTTCTCCTTAGCCAGTTTACTGACCAGCAGTTTGTTAGCCTTATTGTTATGGACGTAGTACCATTGTTTGGTTCTGGTTAGCAGGTTTGCTGTGGCGTCGGCGTAGTGTGCCTCGAGCCTCTTTCTTGCCATTGTAGGACCCTATAAGATTTCGGGGACCAGCCCTTACGTTTGTGGGTGGCCTCGGCCTCATGGACATCGGCTTCCAGGGCAGCGCGGGCCACCTGCTTCTGTTTGTGAAACGCGGCACCTTGGGCGATCAGCTCCCCTCTCAGCACTGCCTTCATAGCGTCCCAGGTGTTAGCCGGAGGGGTGTCCTCGTCGTGGTTTTCGACGAAGAAGTTTTTAATTGTTCTGGCGATTGTGTCTCTCACTGCCATGTCCACCAAGATAGAGTCATATAGACTCCACTGGCGGCAGGGAGGAGGATCTGGGTCATGGGACCGCAGGGTGAGCGAGACCGGAGCATGGCCCGAGAGGATCCCGCGCCCAATCGTAACATCGTCCGTGAAAGTCAGGATCTGGGGAGAGGCCAGTAGTAGGTCGATTCTAGAGAAGATATGGCGCATGTACGAGTAGAAGGTGAAGTCTTTCTCTTCCGGGGATAGCACCCTCCATGTGTCCACAATGTTCAGCGTGTGAAACAGGTATAGCAGGGCTGTTGCCAACTTCAGGTCCCTGGATGTTGGGGGGTGAGATCTATCCCTAAGGGGGTCCGGGACCCTGTTAAAGTCTCCTCTGATGATTACTTGCCCTTCGATGAATGGAAGGAGGGAATCTTCTAGATCTTGGTAGAATCCTTCCTAGAGCTCATTCGGAGCATAGGCTGAGATGAGGGTATAAAGCTAGCTGAGGATGATGCATTTGATTGCCATAAAGCGACCCTCCTGGCATCTTAGCGAGTCCAGGATCCGGGGCTTCAGGCCCTTAGCGAAGAGGATGGCGGTGCCTCCCTTCTTAGTTCCGTTGGATGCCAAAAATTGTAGGGGAAAGAGTTTACTTCGTAGGTGAGAAATGTCTGCTGGGATTCGGTGCGTTTCTTGTAGGAAAGCGATTGAGGTCCCTTCGTTATGTAGCCTTTGCAAGATGGATTTTCTCTTCCGGGGGGAATTCAAGCCCCTAACGTTCAAAGTGGTGAGCTTTAGTTTTAGGTGCGGGGGCTAGCGCTCCGAGTCTGTTTTCTGCAGGGTGGGGGATCCGGGGCGAGTTAAGTCAGGCATAGCTGCGAGGGAACAGCTGCTTTGGTGTCTCCTGTGGCTGAAGGTTTTTTAGAAATAGTCTCCAACGGGAGATCTGAACTTCCAACATCGGCCTCCAATGGGAGGTCCAAACTGTGATTTTGAACTGTTGGTGGCTCCCCCTGGCCACCCAGGCTGTCAACAGGTGACATAGCCAACATGGTTGGGATGATTCTCTCCAGGGGTAACATGGTGACATCCACCCTGGAGGAGGGTATGGACCGCATGTGGTCCGCGGCGAGCGTAAGAGAGATTTAATGGTTCCTGCGCTATGTCTTCTTCAGGCGAGTCCGCTTTCTTCATTTGGGTTTGCGGCTTCTCTGTACTCTTGACCAGGGGGCCTGTTTTGGTTTGGGGGAGGCTGCGTCCTGAGCAAGGCTTATTTAGCTTGAGCAGGGCGGTTCTGTGCCCCCGGGGGAGTCCGGGCGCAGGATTGATGCTGCGTCATTGAGGTGGCTGATGGTGCGGGAGGAGCCCTTGTAGGAGAACTGTAGTGCCGTGGGAAACAGCCACTGGTAGCGGATCTGCTGATCTCGCAGGAAAAGCGAGAGTGGATGAAGCCGTCTGTGCTTCTGGAGGGTTAGAGGGGAGAGATCTTGGAAAATCTGCAGTGGGGAGCCCTGGAAGGAGAGTTTGTCCCTTGAGCGACCTATCAATGAGATGGCCTCCTTGGTGGTGTAAAAATGAACTCTTGTGATTACGTCCGGAGGGGGGTCTGTGTCGCTTCCTCGGCGGGGGCAGAGCATGTGGGTGTGGTCAAGTAGGAGCTGCGTCTCATCCAGATCCGGCAGCAGAGACTGGAAGAAGTTACTTATGAATCCGGGGAGCTCCTTGTCAGAAATGGCTGAGGGCACCCCACGAATGCAGACGTTGTTGCGCTGGGAGCGGTTCTCCATGTCCTCCTGCTTGAATTCGAGGATTTCGATTCTGTCCATTAGTGTCTGGATGGTGCGTTGGATCTCGGTTAGTGAGTCAAAATGGTCTACGGCCAATTCCTCGGTCTCCCCCATCCTCTGCTCAATATTGCTGACCCGTTGCTCTGTTTGCTCTAATTTTGCGGTGAGTTCAGACATGCAAGATCTAAATTCCGATTTGATATCGGACATGAAGGCCTGGAGGTCCTCTTTGGTTGTGAGCGTCCCTTTATCTTTGGTGGTTTTCTGAGGAGTGAGTTTAGGGGGATCGGTTTTCTTCCCTTTCTCCGGGGCCAGCAACATAGTGGAGGTGTCAGCAGATTTAGGGGTTTTCAATGCTTTGGACATGGCTCTAAAGTGAGGATCGACTCCAGGGGACTCGGCCTGGTGTCTGCGCACGGAGATCTCGGCCAATAACTGCAGAATCTGGGGATGGCGGTGGCCAGGGAGGTGGAGTGGGCCGGGGCACCCCAGGCGGTTGCGCAGGCTGGAAGTACTTTAACTCCCTCAAAGGGCGACAAAGTACCTTAATGGAGCGGGCCAGCGGGGTTAGATGGCTGCCGGTCTATGACTCACTCTCTGCTGTCTGGTTCAGGTTGCAGGGGTCACAGGCAGGCTCCCTCCGGCTGGTAAAGATGAGGGGTAGGCAGGGGAGCCCCAGGAAGTCGGTGGCGTAGATTAGTCAGCAGGAGGGGCAGCCCCCTTGGGCCTCGGAAGACCAGCACACTCCCAGCAGCAGGGCCCCCAGATGGAGGTTGATGGCGGGAAGGGCCGCCGCAGAGAGCAGGGGGACCCTGCGCCAGGGTAAGAAGGAGGCAGGGGGACTCAGCAGGAGGAGGAGCCGGAGCGTCTCGGCTCGTGCAGGCAAGCACTTCTGTGTAGAGGGCCGCCACGGATCAGGGCTCATCCGGCCGATCAACCCGGTAAGCGAAGTGCATGAGGAGCATCAGCGAAGTCGGAGCCCCTCCAGTAACACCTGTGGGCAAGCCGGTCCAGGCGAGAGGGCTGCTGGGGATCAGGGTCAGCTGGGAGTGTAGGTGGCCCCACACGGGAGCTGGGTGATGCTGAGGGGCAGGAGGGAGCCGGTAGCGTCCGCGCACTGTTAGTGCGAGCCGGAGGGGATCCGATCCCCAAAGCTGGACCCCGGCAGGCGAGGTAAGGCTGACAAGCCGCGGGGGCAGGGACTCATAATTGCGGCCGCCATCTTGGAATTTGCAGTGCGGGCACCGGAGACCGATTCCCTCGCTGCGTTTTCTGTGAATCTGGGCCGTTAAGCACCCAGGTTGCAGCCGGTGATGCAGGGGAGGCTCCGGTTTCTCATCCTATGTCGTGCTGGCGATTAGCATGGCAGGAACCGGCAGAATTACGCTAATGGACGTGGACCCATGCAGAAGCCATCAATGGAGCTGCCACATCGCTGGCGTTTTTTGCCTTTTTTCATAATTCTTTTCTCTCATATCACTGCACTCCAAGTGCCATGAAAAGTGTACATTTTGGATGTAAAGCCCATTTCTCTAACCCCGGGTAATCTATTTATTTAATGTTGGTCCTAACAAATGCCCTAACGTTTATACCACTGTAGCCACCTTATGGCTTCTGCTTTTCAACAGATATGGTTGAATTCCCTGCTCCCATACTAATGGTTATAAGACATTTCCTACATGACATGAGGAGGGACTGTCTCTATAGGTAGGTCGTCATGACAGTCACAGCTTTTCTCTAAATTCCTATAGCATCACCTTTTTGTGACTGCATTTATCAGCTTTTGCTCATTAGTACACTGTTTCGTGCTTATAAATTCAAACTATTTTCAGAACTGTTAAAGGACATATATAATGTCTTGTTCATGGCATGGAGGTCACAACCCCAGGCACTAGAACAAAAACCTTGTTTGTGGTTTCACTCTTGATTCCCACTTTATCCTGTTTGATTTTTTTTTCTACCATGAAGTAAATATGAAGTAGGCATTTGTGAGAGGGACAAAATTAAGGGGCAGAAATTCAAGTTACAAGCTACTAACAGCCATAAATAAAAGTCACTCACCTCCTCAATTCTTTGCATACACACAGCACACCATTTCTTACTTGCCAAGAGTCTAATATCACAAGCCAAAGGTGACTGCATATTTTGCATCGTGCAAATATAGTACATAGTTCACTATTACAATGAACGTATTATCTTTGAACATAAGAATACCGTTTTGTTCTAGACCATTCATACTTACTCTAGGTATTTATGCTTTTTTCAGATTTGTCAATTCAAGTTTGTCAGTCCCACTGAACTACTCCTGTTCCTGATAAATATACAGTGGTGTATGGACACATTACATTGACGATAGAGACACACAACTATGATAGCTAATGAATCATCTTTAAAATGATGTTTGCACTGATGTGAGTAATGTGATCTACATTTTCTATTGTAATGTTTGAATAAATGCGATCTTTTTAATCTTCCCTTTTAGTCTAGTGATATTTATCTACCCAATTGTGAAAATATGTAGCTTTTTTGACTGTTTATTTAAATCCGTCTCTCAACAGGTATCATATATTTTTTTATATTGTTGTACAGCATGTTTTTACTAATAATGTTCGATACAAGACCTGTTGCACCATTCTGACCGTACGGCGCGGAAATAGGATATTCTCTAATCTCGACTACGAAGAGGTGTCACTATTTTAATGACAGTGCTGTACACAGGCATTAGAATAAGAGTTGAGTTCCATGATCTGTAAATATACTCTGCTTTAAAAACGCAGGTCACTTCTCAGATGAGTCAGGGTTTTTTGTATCCTAAAAGGCACACACATGTATTTTTGTGGCACACCACAAATCTGCATCCAGCATTTTAACTAAACAAGGGAATATGCTTGGTGCGGAGCCTATTTTGCTAAAATGTCTGCAGCAAACAAAGATCGAGGATATATTATGAAGGGGTGGAAGTGCCGTTCTAGTCACCTATGCATTATCAAACATAATATTTACTGATTTCATGTGGGAGTATGTTAAGCCTTATCGTTTAAAGCTAGGAGTAAAATACTCAGGGAATAAAAAAGCAGTTCTAATTTCCAATTGGGATGTTTTTCACTTTTTAACTTGAAAACATTTATCTTTTTCCGAACCATACTTCTTTGCAACTAGAGGTTTTTGCAAATGTAAAGATGTATTTTTATCTCAAAGTTCTTATACAGATCAAACAGTGATATTAGAGCTTCCTGTGACACATCTCTGATGGTACCACTGATGCAAACAAATGTGTTGAACCTTGTGGGCAGAATCAGGATCCAGCATCCTGTGTGTCAGTTGTTTGCTATTTTCTTTTGGAAGTATTTTTACCACCGATTCTTTTGTGTTGAGCGTATTTGTCATTTTTAGGGAGCAAATGTGGTTGGTACATTGCTTATCTGTAGGGCTGTTCATGTGTACCTGGCTTAATCCATCACCTTAGACTACATTAAGTAATGTCTGGCATTTCTTCCAAGCAGCAGTGGTATGGTTCAAAGTGGTTACTCAAATCAGTAAATCCTGAACCGAGACAGGATAATTGAGGGCAGGAGAGCAACCAAATACTACTCTTTTTGGTATGTTAAAACTAGCATTGAAATGGAAACAATGAGTGTGCCTAGATGTCCCTCACTTTGATGCTGGTGAGCTTTGCACTACGTTCTGTATTCCAGGTGGTTAAGTTTCTTGAAGTAATATATTTTGTAAAGTTTAGGGTGCAAACCCACTGGAAAAAATGACTCTGTGATATAGCACTGCGAAACAAGTGCAATGAAGACCTTGGACGTGAGGCCAGCGGTGTCGGCTGCACACCCTGGAACCACACTGAGGTGGTTTAATAAAGTAATTGTTATTCAACAAAGGTATGTTTTACTTTTGAAAGAAATTTTATTTCCACTAATAAGTTCAAAAGTGTTTTTTCAAAATTAATATTCAATATAATTTGAAAAGCAGAAATGTCACATTGTAGGCCTATGCATTTCGGGCATTCATGCCCTTCCTCAGGGCCTGTGATCATATACCTTTGAACTACCATAGGGTCAGATCAACATAAGAATGTAAAATAAGTATGTAAAATAATGTAGTCCATGAACAAACAAACCAAACCGTTTTGTGGTGAGGTATTACATAACATCCCATATAAGTGTATCATTTTAAAGTATCACCAATTGCACAAGAAAAATAACATAGAAAAAATCATTATGCACGTAAATTAGAATTTCAACATATATGAATATTGCATATACATTACCAATTGTCATCATGCCATGAGGTGGGTAATTGCATGAAGCGTCGTCAAGGGTACGTGAATTAATAAAAGCAGAAGAAAAGAAAATATGATAGTGATAGTTGGCCCTCACTGCCACCAGCCTCGGCCCTTCAACCACGGTCCCTGCCCCTACATACACAGCGTGTAGCAGTTCATTTTGTGGTTCTTCTCAAAATGTCTGTTTCAATCTAATACTAGAAAACATCACAGATTATTGTTAGTGCTTGTTTGAGCCAGACAATTCTTGGGACTATTGAGTTGTTCTGTCAAAGGAATTCATTATGTATCCTCAAACCAATGTTGTTTTATTGACAAAATAGGACTAGCCAGTATTCTTTTTTAAACATTTTTTTAATCTCGTAATTAAATATTGTTTACATCAAATAATTGTAAATGGATAATGAACAGATAGGGGCTTTTTATTTTCTATCGAATAACTTCTGCCTTCAGTTGAAATGTTCTTAAGGAAATTGAAGTCGATGGTCATCGGGTCCTAGAAAAATAAATGTGAAAAACTTGTTATGAACTGCTTCTGATTTATTGGACTTTTTAAATCATGGATTTCTTTATTTGTGCTACATGTATTAAACATACACATCCTAATATGTGCTTTGAACCATTCTTCGATGTGGTCTTGTGCCCAGCACGCAAAGTTTTGCATAACTTGATATGCATATTTTACATACATACAAATCATACCATGCTAAAATGTTCAGTTAAACATGTCACAGTGAATCTCTACATTCTCTGTAGGAATAAAATTCAGTGAAAATGTTCTGCTTCCTTTTGGTAGATGACAGAATTGTTAATGCCAAATCAAGCTCTAGAGAGCTTTTTGCCATACTTCGCAAACTGGAGACCCCAACTAACCCACCAGCCATCTGTCATAACGACTATACTTGGTGCACTTGCCTCCAAAATGCGCTCTTGGACAAATTAGCAACACTCCAAATGAAAATCCAATCCAAAAAAGATAAACTTATGCTTTGGGATATGCCACCTCCATTCACACAAGTGCATCAAAACTGAATGGCCCAACCGTTTGACTTCGCTCTGGTCTCTGATCTGAAAGTGATGAAAATCATCAGTTGTCTCAAACCATCCAGATATCAAGGCGACGGCCTCGGTTGGTAAAAAAAAGACTGTGGCACCGAACAAGACCTGCATATCACGGCCATTGTTAAGTCCTCCTTTGCCACTAGCAGAGTCCCCACTAATCTCAGAAAGGCCTGGCTCCTCCTGCTTCTAAAAAAAACAACTCTTGACCCTAACATCCCAACGAACTATCGTCCCATTACAGCTGTGCTCTTCATATTGAACATTTTGGATAGAGCAGCCTATGTGCAGGTTCAAAAACACTTAAAATCCAACAATCTCTTTGGCCTGCGCCAATCTGGTTTCCTTGATTTAAAGATTCAAATGGATGAATGCATCGACAACGGCAAACTTGCCCTTCTCGTCCTTCTTGACCTCTTAGCTGCCTTCGACCTGGTGCACCACGAAACATTATGCCTATACTTGGCATCAGCAGCTCACTTCTCACCTAAGGCGATAACTTGGATCAAATCATTTTTGTCCAACAGAATCATGAGAGTTTTCTTACCTTCGGCATCATCAGACCTGGCTCCAGTCATCTGTGGGGTTCCCCAAGGCTCCTGTGTCTCTCCCATGCTTTACAATATTTTTATCAAGCCCCTTTTCGACAGCCTTGACCCCATGGGTATCTTCTACACCAACTATACAGACAATACCCAAATCCTCATTCCCATCACTGGCAACTATGACACAGACTCTAGTGCTCTTAACTCTGTCTACCACAACATCCAGGCTTGGATGGCCACGCACGCTCTCTGCCTTAATGATGACAAAACAGAGCTCCTACAAGTTGGTTCTCACAACCGACTAAACGAACTGGACAAATCCTACGCTTCCTTCACGATAGATGGAAACTCCATTCCAATCTCCAAAGCGGTAAAAACTCTGGGAGTATACCTAGATGCTTCTCTAACACTAACTAAGAAGGTCAACGGAATAGCCTCCTCCTCAGCCTACACCACTAAATTAATCGATACCAACAGACGTTTCCTGTCCACTGACAGCGGCCTGACCTTAGCCAGTGCCCTTATCCTATCAAGACTTGACTATTGCAATGCAATCCTTGCTGGAACCTCTTCTAGGAATTTAAAGAAACTTCAAGCTATCCAAAATAACACACTTAGAGCAGCACTGAATGTCCAGCAAAAAGACCACATCTCTATCGCCAGAAGGAATGCCCACTGGCTCCCCATCAGAGTGAGAATACACTTCAAAAGTCTCATCATCACACATAAATGCTTAGCCAATATTGCCTGAAAAATACCTCACCAAGAAATTCTAGAAAACGCAAGCAAATAGACCAACTAGAACCTCCCAGGCGAACATGCTTCTAACACCTAAATTTAAACTTCAAAAATCGGGAGGACGCAGCTTTCCTCTGGTAGTAGCCAAACACTAGAATGCCCTACATGCCCAATTTAGAGCTGATACCGCCTACTGGTCCTTCCGAAAAGAACTTAAAACCTGGCTGTTCTCACAAGACAATTAAACATTAGCATATCCATTCCTGAGTATGGCACCGGGATACAGTAACCTGTTTGATTTCTTCCACTGTAACTGAACTCTGTACATCACCTTCACCCTGTTTTGTAATGCTACTATTGTAACCCATGTCGGTCTGCAACAACGCCTTGATGCCTATGGGTTTGGTGCGCTATACAAATACACAAATAAATAAATAAGAAATCTGTCCATGAATTCATGATGGTTGGTGTTGCAAGGTCTGTCTCCAGTTAGCCCAGTTAGCAAGTGTGCGGTGAATACATTTTTCTTTCCACACTTTGAAATGTGAGTTCTGATTTGTCAAGACATTGAAATTGGGTGTTCTTTAATTTGTTGTGAGTGGTCTGTTTTCTATGTAGTTGATAATTTTCTTTCTGACTGTTCTTTTGTCTACGTCGTTCTCTCTCTATTGGTATGGATAGATTTCCCTCTGACACCTTTGTAAAAATACTGGTGCTTCATTTAATTGTGTGTAAATAGTCATGCTTGTTCGTTTTTGTGGAATATGTAATGTTACTGTCCTTTATGTTGAAGAAGTTGCAATCCATGAAATAAGAAAGTAACATTAATACATGAAATCTATTTTTTATTTATAAAATCTCAATTATGCTTCATTTTCTGTGTAGTTCTGCTATTTGCAGAAATGTTTGTAAGTCTTCCCCTGAGTCCCAGTTAGATCCTTTCAATGTCTGTGCAGTTTTATAAATGTTTTTAAGGCTGAAAGAGAACTGAATTGAGCAACCTGTCCACATTATCTTGCCGTCATCTGTAATAGTGGCTTACCTGTCTTGGCAAAGTTCTTCAGAGTGCAGCAAATCCTGTAATGTCATGTCCAAAGTTACTTTCTCATCAATGGGAAACCTGCTAAGAAATGAAAGTTGACATGTGACCAATAAAGGAGTTTAATTGCTATCTTAAATATAGGGTGACTTTTTAGAGGGTCCAGGATAGTTACTTTGCCTGATAAAGTAGTAACACTCTAAAAACGTTATTAGTTCGTACATTCATACATTGGGCCTCATTACGACCCAGGCGGTAAGTTACCGCCTGGGCCGTCACTTTACCACCATGGCGTAAACTACGTTTACGCCATGGTGGTTGGCGGACTTACCGCCCCATTCCGACCTTGGCGGGGCGGTAAGTCCCCAATCCCCATTTACCCTTCCCCATTCCCATTTTTGCCCCATAGGGCATAATGGGGGTGGGGAAGGCGTTAATTACGCCACCGTAAATTACGGTGGCGTAATTAACTCCATGGTCCCTTAGCGCCATGGATTTTAACACCCGCTAAAAGCGGGTGTTAAAAGCTCCATGGCGCTAAGGGACCTCGTAATTGGCGGTAAGGGGTCGGCGCAGCTAACGCTGGCGTAAACCCCTTACCGCCAGGGTCGTAATGAGGCCCATTATGTTTAGACTGCATAGACACTGCCCTGCATGGGATCAGATTTTCAAAACGCCTCAATATGATGAATTTTGCCATCACACAAACGACTAGTAACTTCCATCAGATAAAACACTTGCTACCGCTAACGTGCGCTCAGATGATTTCTCTTCTAATTTGATTTTAGCAGCAGTATAAAATTAAACGATGCATTCCAGTGAGTCAAATATGAAAATGTGAAGTATGTTTCCTGTGGTGAAGTGGTCTCTAAAGTCGTGATGCAAATCTGAAAGCACTGGGACATGAGTGGAGAACCTAGAAAAAAAGCCTCTACGGTGTAATTTAATGTAGACATAGCTTTCAAGCAGCGATCTTAAGGCAAAAGCAAGAGTTCCCCAAATAGTGGACATGGGCACTGGAGAATGCTAAAGAGTAAGGTGGAGAACAAGAAGGGGAATATACTGATGCCAAGTCTGTATGGGGCCATATGGAATTCACCTGGGATTCATGCCTGCGTTTCTTTATTATTACTTTGGCACAGTATGTGAAAGTGATGGGGGGCATGGAAAGAGCAGCTTGGTCAGTATCGTGAGGTGAAGCTGGAGGAGGCAGAGATGATGGTTGTTGATAGACTGACAGAATAGCTGGTTTGGGGAGTTTATATGCCGAAGGAAACTCTTGTTAATTACATAGACAACCACAACCTAACATACATACACAACCTGCAATTGGCAGAGTGCACCAGTGCATTTCAGAGACAAATGGAGCATTGAAGAAAATTTGATGGAAGGCAACATGAGCAGATAATATCTGTGACAAAGAGCAGCTAGTGATACGTGCAGTGGTATACCTACCTTTCTTTTTGTTTGTTTGTTAGAAGCCATGCAAAGAAGTCTTTGTTCCCCCGAGACTTCGTCTGAGCACCTGCTTCTTCCTGGCTTTTGGCGGAAAAGATTTGGGAGCTGGCTTCCCTCTTGGATGGCTCTTGACTAGGACTTAGGACATGAATGATTAAGAAACATATTTTAAAATTCATGCAAACTTGCAAATTTGTGGCTTGACACATAGCTTAACATTTGGCAGCGCTATGGGATGAGGTTGAAGGGCAGTGTGATGAAGCCAGTGAAGTCATCACCGATTCCCTGGCAAGGCCCTCCTCCCATGTGGCCAAGGGATGGCAGCCGCTACCTGAGCATGACCCTTGTGGTGGTTATATGAGGGAGGATCACACGGGAGGGGACATCCACTGGGGAGAAGGGATGATTTTATCAGAGGGCACGCTGTATTCTTCCCTTTCACCTGAAGAAAACCCCAAGTTACCCAAACTGCTAATGGCATATTGTCACTCCAGACAAAACTCCATGTATACCTCAAACATTCACAACGCACAAAACATCTTCTATTTCTGACATTTCTATAGGTGAAGTTTTTGAACATCATCATTTTGGAAATCAAATTGCATCTTTGGACTTCATCTCCCATAAAGCCTCAAGTACTGAGACGAAGAGGAAGAGGCAAGAGTTGATGCAAACTAAGCCAAGTCCAAAGACTAACGTGCAAACTAGTTGTTTCATTCAAACTAAATTGCCTGGGACATTTAATAATGGCAACTGCAGTATCCAGCAATGCAGTATGGGAGAGAACCGTGGAAGAGAAGACTGGTTCATTCATGCGGAACCTCGTTAATAAGAGTTACAGTCACTGTCGTGGCGTGAAGGAAGGAGAGGCATAGCAGGCCTACCTGAAGGACCACCGGAGCACCGGGAAGCACAGTGGGAAGGGAGCTTCACGGCAGAGGCACTCCATAAATCGGAGATGCCACAAACTACTGGTGAGTTGGCCCAAAGCTATTGGGGACCTTCCGGGCGTACCAACAGACAAGCAAACAAGTGAATGAATTATGTGTAATTTATATTTTGGACAATACTCAAAGGCGATTTAAACACAGGCAAAACCTAATGTTACAGCGATGTTTAAAAGGAATAAGATTTGAATACCGACAAGAAAAAGAGCATCTACAAAACCTGAACAGTTACATATTCATGAGATGTCAATGGGGGGAGCCGAAACAAGTGTTACCCTAAGTTAATACATTGGACAGAACAAAGTAAAATGATGATGTGATATATTGAAAGTTACAGTGAGACCAATAAGAAGTCCTGGTAAAAAGGAAAGGCACTGGGCAGCTGACATTTGAGAAAAGGTACCTGCAGTGAAGTATACCAGGGGACATGTAATACCACAGAGAAAGGATTCCTGGCAGGGTTGTAAAGAAAAGTTTAACAGTGATAGAAAAAGCAAGTATACCAAGGAATCTGGAAAGTAGACCAGCCAAACCTTTACGTTTACAGAACGAGAACCTCGTGAATCCAATGTAAAGACATTGTTGTTCAGGAGAAACACTTTTTCTGCAAAAGCATTGTTAGATGTTATGGAAAATATTGTGTGAACAAGAACTTTCTGAATCCAGTGTAAGCCTCAAGGAATTGTTGGACAAAGAGACACTCTTGTGCTACAAAGAAACTGTTGTTTAAAAGAGACACTTTCACCATCCTACCTAAAATTCCAGGGGAAGGAAACCATCTTCTGGTTTCAAGCATTTCTCCTTGGAAACCACTTTTTGGATTTATCTTTATGTTTTGATTATGAACACTTTTCACTAAGCATATGTCAGAGATATTTCCTTGCCCCTTTAGTTGTTTGTTTCCAGTGTGAGGGTCAGTTTAGAATGTTTTGGACACAAGGACGCTTTCTAAGGTTACTAACGGAGTCTTAAGGCCTCATTACAAGTGAGGCGGTAAGGGGTTAACGGCTCCGGTAAAGGTGCCGGCCCTGTTACCCCCATACTGCCTCATTACAAGGTCCCCTCGCGGGACCCGCTCTGGACGTCTGGTCATCATTATGGTTGTTAATCATATATGTTAACTTCCACAGAGAATATTGTTTGCGCTACACAAATCCACTCCTTCTTAGTTTAGCAGTTTATTATTCTTCCAATATTTAACATGGTTGACTCTCCCTGCCAAAACAATGTTACACCTGTGACGAATTCCAGGGTATTGTCACTGCTCCCATGGGGAAGCACCTTCCCATGAGGCCAGTGAGGTGAGGCTGCTACCCAATAGTCCCCCTGAGGGTGGTACTTAGCAGTTGGATCTCATGGGGAGGGAAAACCTCCATGGGACTAATGATGACTATCTTGGGAGAACATGGTGTGCACCCCCTCCATCTCTGTCCCCTCACTCCTCTCACCCCACTCCACCCTCTATAGTTCCCCACAAGTCTATAGGCCTTGTTACAAGTTTGCCGGTCCGGAAACAACGGTGCCAGTAAGCTTACCGGCATTGTTGTTTCCGGACCGGCAAACTACGAGTCTGCTGGCGGGTGCTGTTTCGCCTGCCAGGTCTGATCCTGGCAGGCAGACCGGCACCCGCCAGCAGACTTTGGCGGAAGCACCGGCACTGTTGCGCAGAGTGCTGGTTCTTCCGTCCTCCCCATTCCCATTGAGTGCTATAGGACTCGAATGGGAATGGGGTAAAAATTGCCGCCACCTGACTTACCGGACTGCCGGAGCTGTAATGCTATGGCTATTCCGGCAAGTCAGGCGGCGGTAATTCGTCACGAGTCCGGTGCAAGCCTGCTGGTTTTACCGGCACGGCAACCGCTGGACTTGTAATGAGGCCCTATATGTTTTTTTAGTCTAGGAGACCCCATCTACTCAAACCTCACTGGGATGAGGAAGAGAAAAAATACCCAGATGGAGTCAAAGGGAAGCATAAAAAGGGAAGACGGACTGTACACTGAGGCAGCCCCTCCCTGGAGGATCCGAGAACTGACTTGAAGGCATGATGCATAGAACAGGGGACACTGACGGAGCCTCGCTGAGCATACGTTGTGCTAAGAGCTATCCTGGCTGGAGAATCAGAGGTGCAGGAGCAACCGGGAACGGGACCACGCGGTTGCAGCAAGGGACGCGAGCAGAGAAAGCTTGGAAGCATGGTGAGGAGACGGAGAGGGCACAGGAAGGTGTGTAGAAGCCCACATCAAGTAGAGGCGGTCCCACAAAGTCATCCGAAGAAGCCGGTAACGCCAAAAAAGGTATCTGGATTACCGTAGCGGGTGACAGGTATTACAGAGAGTGAAGGAGGCAGTTGGGGAAAGTCGAGGAACCCCTTCTCCTTTGGCCGAGTACTTGGGGAGACATACAAGGCGGACATATGAACAACACTGCCTGCCAGGTTAGGGAACCAGGCCTGGCTGAGATATGCAACCTGAAAGATGGGTCTAGGACCCATATGGGCTCAGGGAAGCCTAGCAAGTACAGTGCATCAGAGTTTGGGACCCACATGAGGTTGAGGAAACCCTGCAACAACAGTACAGAAAGATCAAGCAAACAAGCGGCTGAGGCCCACAGCAAGTCAGGGAAGCCTTGTGAAGGCATAAAGGGGTTAGGGGCCCACATGAGAGAGAGAGAAGATACACAGTAAGTTTGGGGGACCCCAAGACACCCAGAGAGGCCTGGGACTCACACAAGAGACAGAAAGGAGCACGAGAAGCACAGGGGGCGGTTCGGGGACTCATTGCTAAAATACGATATTCTTTCTGGAACAGCAAGAGCTACAGTCAAGTCTGGCAGGATAGTAAACCAGACTTGATGCAACACTTTTTGGTGACTGTTGTTGTGAAACACAACTTCAGGTAAAGAGAAGAAGAACCACAGTCCAGTCTGGCAGGATAGTGAACCAGATTTTATGTGTGGTGCCTTTGTGAAAGTACCATTTGTTTGAAACAAGAGAACTCACAAGTCAAGTCTGGCAGGTGTAATGAATCCTACTGACTCCTCACTAATTCCCTGCCTAAAGTCTCCTTCAGGTGGCCAGGGAAAGGCAGATGCTTTCTGTTCCTGGTCTTGGGGGTGGTATAAATAAGGGCGCGCTTAATCATACGCTCATAGGCCTTGGGAGGAAACCTGAATATTGTAAAACCAATAAAGTAGCTTCGGAAGAACCAGCATTTTAACTATCGAGAGACGGCCCAACAGCGACATTGGGACCCCTGGTTCAGCGTGCCATCTCAGTCCCCAAATGTTGGCTGTATATTGTGTAATTCAAAACAATCACCTCCTTTGCCGATTTATGAACTATAATACCCAGATATCTGAAAGAGGTGGTCACCATTCACAAACCATGCCCCTTCCACTGATTTTGTCCCGACCCAGCCAACGAGCATCAACATTAATTAGGGACAGTGGACTATAAGATGCGAACACGCCAGTCTCCTTACATGGCTTTAACATAATCGTAATCACTGCTTCACGTACCGTGTCATGGAGAGTTCCCTTGTCTAGGGCCTCTTCCCACTTCTTAAGCAGCTGCAGGGCCAGGATTTCATGGAGTTCCTTGTAAAATTCCACTACCAACCCATCGGGTTGGGAGCTTTCCCCGGAGGGAGTTCCTTAATTGCCCTTGTCAGCTCATCCATGGATAGGAGAATCTCTAAGGATGTCGAAGACTCAGAAGACAACAAAGAAGTAGGAATTGTGCTAAGATATTCTCTAATGCCAGCCTCTGATGCCTCGTCCTTCGGCCTGTATAGAGCTGCATAAAAGGAACAGAATGCTTCATTGATACCCGTCTCAGAACAGACCCTATTCTTGTCATCAGTGTCTATTTAAGTGGTCAGTCCTCTACCAACATTTCTGAGGATCAGCTGGGCCAGGAAACGCCTCGGTCGATCTGCCTTTCATTATCGACCTGCCATCCCAGGCCTATTTTAAGATTCGTATTTCCCTTTGAGCAAGGTCCCAGCTCTCTCTTAGATTCTGGGAGCACCGCAGGGGCAGGATTCCTAGTGTAGCTATCATGGAGCTCCTTTAATCTTACCTCAGACTTGTCATATGATGCCTAAGTTGCTCTAGGACCCCTACTTCAGTCGACATCGCAATCCACATATGCAGGCTTTGAACATCTGCCATAATAACCGCCGTTGTTGTTACCGACCCCTTATTCTGCGAAATGTATACATCAACACTCTCTCGCCAGCTTTGCGCAAAGGCAAGGTCCCTCAGTGCCTCAGGCTTGAAGTGCCATGGAAGCCTAGGTCGACTCGCCGCAGACCAATTTATAATTAACATTAAGGGGGAATGGTCTGAAAAAGTTCTCAGGTACATTACACAGTCCACCACCTCAATAAGCAGAGAATCCGATAGAAAACACATATCTATGCAAGAATGCGTATCGTGGACCAAGGAGTAGTAAGTGAATCCCCGTTCAGTACCATGCCGCAGTCGCCAGACATCCTCAATATTTAAATCCCGAACACCGGACCAAAGGGCCTGAGCCACCTTCGTCAGGTCCCGGGAGGGCTGGCAGTTGCCTTATCCACTGCTGTGTCCATAATGGTGTTGAAGTCCCCTCCTCATATAAGGACAGCCTTCGGGAATCGCGACAGAAAGTCTATTAACTCTAAAAATCTGGATCATCTATGTTGGGGCCATAACAGTTCAACAATACTACTTCCCTTTTGCAGAGCAATCCGTGCACCAACACATACTTGCCCCTTTCATCGACAATCTGGTCTTGACATGAGAATGGGAGTGTTCTGTGTGTCAATATTTGCCACACAATTTGGCACACGGTTGCTGCCGGGCCACGCCCCCTTTTTCATTTAAACCCCGTGCCCTGCCCGCAGGGAGAGGCCAGCGGGAAAAGGCCCCAGGTGTTTATGCCTGCAGGGGAAGATGAAGAAAGTGTGGAAAGTATAGACTAATATCTTAGGTAGGTAGAAATGCTGAGGCTTAAACCTGAAGTAGTAGAACAGTTGGATGGAAACATCACAGTGGAAGAGGTACACTGAGCCATTAGATGGGAATCGTGTCTGTGGTCAGATCTACATCACAGGTTATCTGGATATTCATGGAATGGTACTGTTTACGATTCCGGTATGCAGGCTCCACTGCCTGTGGGGGACACCAATGCCACATGTGTGCAGTCAAGTACTGCTATGACATTAGAGAAATGGACAATGGCATAGAAACTTGCCTTTGCTGCATGCTCCTCGGCTAGGTGCTGGGCAGCGAGATGTGTCGATCGGCATGCCTCATTAGCACGTCCAACACTTGCGCCAGCACTATTGAGAAGTGGAGGACAGACACCAGCTTAGGCAGTGGTGGGATTGCAGTTCTGATGTGTATGGCCCTCTGGAGAGCTCCCTCTGAGGGTCAGCAGGTCTCCTATGGTGTTCCTGCCCAAGCAATACAGCATGACAAATTGTCCATCAGTCAGAGGCGAGGGGGCTGGGCGGCCACTGCAACACATGTCGTCTCAGTATTTGTGCTGCCTGTATCCTTCCATTTTATTTATTAATTGATTTATTGGACATTTGTATGGTGCCTATACATAAGTGTTGCCAGGCGCTACGAAACAAGAACGAGGGGAGGGGACATGGGAATCACAAATGTAGAACAACAAAACGGTTATATTGGCCTTCTGATAATCCTATCTTGCAAGTGCATGACAAGGTGGTAAGTGTGGGGGAGGGCGGTAGAGGCAGAAGTGCAGGAGTGGGGTGCCCCAAGGCTGGCGGCGGAGAAGTGCTAGGCGGGCCAAGGCGGCAAGTGCACATGGAAGAGGGGGGAAGGGAGGATGAGTGCAGTGGACAGGGAGGACCAGTTTGGGCTAGTCGGGTAAGGGTGCCCGAAGGCAAGTGCTGCTAAGGGATGCTGGGGGGACTGGTAGGGTGTGGTCTGGTCCCTGTATGACTCTGAAGGGACCAGGCCTCAGTTGCAGCATCAGAGGGAGAGTTAGCACGGAGGGGTGAGGGAAGGAAGAGGCAAAAATGAAAGTCTTGAAAGTTTCCTGATCTTAAGAACATCCGACTCAAGTCTGAGGGGTGCAGGGAGGCCGTTTCAGAGGGAGGAACCAGCTGAGGAAAGGGATCTACCTCCCACTCTCTGCTTGGAGAAACGTTGACCTGCAGAGAGTTGGAGCCAGGGGACCGAAGGACTCTGGCCCGGAGGCATTTCGGGAGGGAAAGCTGGATGTAGAGATGTCCCAGGCCTCAGACAGCCTTGTAGATGATGCAAAGGGTCTTTAATATGAACCTTGCGGTCATCGGGAGCCAGCGGAGAGATTTTAGGGCTGGAGAGATGCTGTCCCTGGGCTTGAGGCCAAGTATAAGTCTTGCAGTTCTATTCTGGATTAGTTGAAGGGGGCAAAGGGAGGAAAGAAGCACATTGAGCAAGAGGCTGTTGCAGTAGTCCAGCCTAGCGAGAACCAGGGCTCTGGAGATGTTGAGCTTCTGGGGGAAGGTGAGGAAAGGTACAATGTCCCTGAGCTGAAAGTTGGACTTCTTGGCAAGGTCTGTGATGTGTGAAGAGAAAGAGAGAGAGGAGTGAAAGATGATCCAAAGGATTTTTGCCTCACAGGTGGATGAGGGGAGGGGACCCAAGGAGTTGGGCCAGAGAGTGGGGAGGAAACAGGGAGCAGGCATCCTCATGGTTGGCCTTGCATGCTGCTGGAGCTCAGTGTACAGCGGCAGGTTGTGGACGCCGTGATTCACTACTGGTTGTGTCTGCATGCTGCTTGGAAATTTGTTTGGGGAAGGTGTTTGCCTTAAATACATTTTAGGAGGCTATTATTGGCACCTGTGCTTGATTCCCATCACCTGGATGCTTTTACCTCTATGTATCGGGTGTAGGTAACTCCACTGCAGTTTTGATGGGATTACTGACAATTTCAGGTGGTATTTCGGTGGTCATTTCACTTGGAATATGGTGGAATTAGCATTTGTGTTTCTGGCTGTAATTTTGCCGGTGGTAATTTCGCCAGGACTAATTCCACCAATTGTTGGTGGAATTTCTGCAAGAGGTGATTCGGCGTAGTGGTAAAAGAGACTGTAACAGATTTACCGCCAATTTTACCACTTACTGCCAAACTCATAATGATGTTCTGTGCTCTGAAACAGGGTATGGTTACATCACCACTCATCAAGGACTCTCCTTGTGTTCCGGTACCATGCCTGTAATCACCATATCATGATAAGTCCAAGCTATGAGAATTATGTGTTAGCCCCTCATCAGAAACCCTTTTCCTTTCTCCAACAAGAGGCATTGAGCCACATCACGAGTTGGGCATTAGCCCTTAAATGTGGCGCTAACGGTATTACCGCCTGATTTAAGGGGTGGCCCGATCACGAGCTGGGCGCTAAATGGGCTGTTTTACCTCCAGCTTTTTGCTGGAGGTGAAAATCCCATTTAGCGCCCTGTTTTTGGCACAATTACCGCTGGCTGTATTAGTGCTCGGTATTTGTGCCAAAAATGCCCCATTGGGTCCAGTGGACTCAATGGCGAATGGGGATTTACCATTAACGGCCAACCTGTGATCCGGCCCTAATAACGCCGGACGGGCTGGTTCTAACGCTATACAGTTGGGCGGTATTACAGCCGGGATGCCACCCAACTTGTAATAATGCCCAATGGATCCTTGTGTAGGATTACTGTTCATTTTGTAAGGGTGTGGAAGGAGGAGACTGGCACACAGGTGGCGTGTTTTTGGGCAAATACTTTTTTTCTTTAAAAAAGTAACGAGAAAATCTTTCTCTAATTCTAAGAGGGGTTTCCCTGCCTCAACTAAAACACTAAGGAAAATTAAATGTCAGAATGTCTGGGAATAAAGAGTCCGGTGTCAACATCATACTATCGCTTTCTATCCCTTACACATGAAAACACACTGAAGTAGTTTACTGTTGTCTTGGTCCAGAGGAATGACTCCCTTCTTCTGGACAGGCACAGTTCCATACAATTTTCAGTTCAACAAAGTAGGGAGAATGTCTCCCTTCCCTTGGCCCTTCCCCTGGCCTTTCTCAGGCTTGTTTTCACAATTCCACAAATTAAGGGGATGTCTCCCTCCACTCCCCTCTCCCACGCCTCTGATGAGCCCCTCCAGTGAACCACTTGGGCAGACCTGGTATTTGACATTACCAGGTACTGCGAAGAAGAAGACTTTGTCCTCATGCATGGTTAGGTCCTTGACCCCTGGATATGCTGGACTGATTCTTCACAGTGTCCTTGGTACACTACCCTGCCAGGAATACTGTCTCTTTGTGAATACTTGATTGGTTCTTCACAGTACCCCTAGTACACTCCCCTGCCAGGAATACTCTCACTCCTTCAAAGGGTCCTTGACCCTGTCTTTATTCTTGGGTCCCAAACCCCTTCACATTGGTTTCACTTTCTCAGGTTCTTGACCCCTTTAGACTGGCTTCTCTGGTCCCAGACCTCTGTCTCTGTGTTTCTCCTTCTTGGGTCCCTGACTCCTTTGTATTGGCTTCTCGGGTCCCAGACCCCTGTATCTGTATCTGTGTTTCTGTTTCTTTGGTCCCAGACCCTTTTATACTTCTCAGGTCCCAGACCCCTGTATCTGTATTTCTCGAGAACCCTTGAGGTCCCCGGGCCGCCCTTGTACCGTCTGTATGGATTCCCCATCCCTCATCTCAGTCTCTGCCTCCTCGCAGCTTCTTCTGTGTTAATTCATGTTCGCATGTTGCCATACGTGGCTCTGCAGCACTTCCTGGGGGCCCGGCTGTGTGTACCTGCTGTACCGTCTTCCTCTGTGCTCTTCCGTGTTGGGAGTCTCAGCCTCATCCGACCTTCGGCCTTCAGTCCTTTTCCAAGCTCGTAGGGACGCCGTCTCTCCTTCTGCCACGTCCCGGTCTCTATCTGCAGGTACAGCTCCTCTGTCTGCGTGGTGGTTGCCTTGCTCGCTGTGCCTCTGGGGAGAGACTTGACAATATTGTTTGTCCTTCTTCCCTTTTTAAGTTCTACAAAACACAAAAGCTAGACTGCTCAATGAGATGGTCTTGAGAGTTCTTTCTGATGCAGAGCTTCTTCCTCGTCTCAGTATATTGAGATGACAGTTCAGTGAAGTCAGTCCTGATCTTCTTCGTCTCAGTATACTAAGGGAATAAATAGTTCTTGTCTCAAGGTAGCACAGACACGGCTGAGTAGCGCAGTATTCTTGCTCCGATCCACCTGGAAAAACAAAATTAGGAGTGCATTCCAGTCTAAAAACGCTTACACAGATGGCGCTGTGACCCACTCATGAGTAGCAAGCACTTTCTCTAACACCCCTTATGGAGTTCGTAGCAACTGATTCGAGACACGAGACAACATGGTGAAGTATCCTCTTCTTTGATTGACACTGATCACGGCCTTGTGGAATAATGGAGATGCGGTCTCTTGAATGTACAACATTTTTCGGCTTTGATCCAGGCGCACGGATATTTGGGCATCCTAATTAGTTCATATTATCAGAGCCCGCCCTGAGAATGGCCATTTGTCCGAAATGCATTGGCAAGGGCCTCTGCACGACAAAAAGGAAAAATGAGAAATAAAAAAGATTTTTATCTACATGATGTTGGGACTATTATGTATGATGTTAATTGAAGTATAGTTGTGTAGCTGTTATAGCATGCAGTAGTATTTACTATAGAACTGGTGTTCCCAGGTCTGGTGATTATTTCACCGGACACTTGCTCACCCCATATCTCCTCACTTTGGAATAGTTCAGTGGAGTCAGTCCTGATCTTCCTCGTCCCAGTACTAGTGGTACTATCGCTATAGCATTAATACATTGGGGAATTTATGTGCTCATAGGAATGAAAAGAAATTGAGGGAAGAAAGGTGGGTGAGCGTGCATTATACTGTGTTATCCAATGATGTCCTCCCTGTATCACAGAGGAGGAATCTCTCCCCATGAGATCCACCCCCTGAGTACCCTGCCCCCAGGAGGACTATCGGGTAGCAGCCTTACGTCCCTGGCCTCATGGAAAGCACCTCCCCCTCGGGAGAGGGGATGACATCAATGAGTTTGTCACAATTTGAATAAAAGGTGTAACCCAGGGGACAAAAATTCAAGTTGGAATTTACAAGCTGGCCATAAAAACAGTCAATCACATCCTCAATTCTATACCATTTCTTACTTACTAAGAGTCAAATGTCACTAGCAAGTACCTAGTGGCGAGCGCACATTTTTTCACCCTGGTGAAACCTCTCTTGTGTGGGTTAGTTTCCCGCCATGAGTCACATAGGAAATGTTGGCCTAAACATTCTCACAAGTCTGTATCCTCGCATTCATTTTTCTTTTGGGGTTTTGCCCATTTTGCTAACCTGTCCATACTCTTTTTCAAAAGCATGTTACGATCACCCGCTGTTATCCTGTCTCTCTCTGCCTATTGGTCTATGATTTCAAGGACCTTGTCTATGTACTGAAGCTGTTGTGTGTTTGGGGCTTATATTGTAGCTAACATTAGTTTTCTTACTAAAATCTTTTCTTTCAACATTAATACCCTACCCTCCTGATCTCTTTTGATTTGTACACCATCCAGTGGGATCCATGGGCACAGCAATATGCCCATTCCCCATTTCTTAGCCTTGGCCGATGACCAGGAGGCATCCCTATCAGTTTACACTCCCCTTTTTTCTCGTAGTCTCCAGTATGAAAATTATTGACAGCTTGTGTCTATTAATTTTTCCTATCAATAGTGAGCTGTTTGTGGGCTTAGTTAGTGCTTTTACATTAAGGGTCCCCACTGTTATCTAATTAGGTATGTTAGTCATTTGAAGGACATGCTAACTCCTAAATTCCTTCCTTACCATCTTTCAATGGGTACTAATAGATATTGTGTCATTTCTTTCAAAAGGTTTGTGTCTTTTATTTTACAATAGTCCCCTTACCCTAGGCCCCAGTCATAACACCAACAGAACAATTATCTTCAATATACCTACCTTTTTTGGTTTACCTAAATACTGTCTGAGACGCCTGGGATTTTCCACCAGATGGATGCTTCCTCAACAAACCATCCGATCTGCCCTTCACAAAGCTTTTCTTTCAGTCGTCGTAGCCCACATGTAACTTTTGTGTGTTCTCAATAATAAAATGTCACATCTAGGATATTAATTTCCCCTCCTGTTGGACCCGCCATCATTGTCCTCCAGCAACTTTTTTACGATCTGTCTCTCAAACATAATTTAGTCTTAGGAGATACTGAAGTGCTTCTTCTAAACTTCTGTGTTCCAGATATTTTCTTCCTTGTGCTCCCTTTTCCAAAAGGCTCTCAGAAATATGTCCTGTTTTTCTTTGCCAGACACTGTCACAACTCGCCTGCCGTGGAGACTATACCTAAGATGGAGACTGAAAAGGAGGTAGAAGAAGGACTCCTTCCCTGGACTCGCTGTGCGCATTCTAGTCTTTTGACTTTATATTCCCGGAAGTTGCTAACGCACTCGCGTTGCAACTTCCAGTACTTTGGGAAGTGTTTCCCAGCGCTCGCGTGTAATTTTCCTTTTTTCCTCCTGGCCGCTTTCCGAACGGCTTCCCCTTTCCGTTTCTGCCGTTCTCGGACGGCTGTTCCTCTGTATGCCGTCTACTGCTTACCTTTTTGGAAACTCCCTCTTTCCTTGCTCGCAGTTCTTGCGAGGTACCTGCTACTCTTCTGCAACCTAGCCCCTCCGGACTCCCTGCATCCTGCTGCTGCTCTCTTGAGTATTTATTTGGAGCTATTGTGTACTTTGCCTACTCCTTCAGTTTCTCAGTGCATTCTGGGATCAGTAGTCCCAGAAAGATATCACAACCTACCAGGGTTTTTTCGACAAGGCTTTTTCCCTGGTCTGGGGTGGGCTCCCTGGGGTCCCCACTGCCAGGAAAATTGCATCTCAGGCAAAGTGGCCTCTAGTGGAGCCCATACCCATCGCACCAAACCAGGGGTAAGGACGCACAAGAAGCCCAGCGACTTTTGGAGACAGAGAAGAAAGGAGATACCAACGGATGAATCCTGGGACTCTGATTCAGACGGTACCTCAGCCATAAAGACTTCAGGTGAGGAGGGGGTTGGTGGAGATAACAAGGATCAGACTGAATCTGAGAGATTGCAACGCCCAGAGATAATGGCCTCCCTAGAACAATACCAAGAAATGGTAAATGCCATCCAGGCCCTGACGGCTGAAGTACAGTCCCTAAGAGCTGATAATACAGCATTACAGCAACAGGTTCAACAGTTGGGACAACAGGCACCTCAACGGGATGATAACAGAGGAGAACTACCTCCTCTTCCCTTGTTGTGTGGGAAATATGATGGGGACCCAAAGAAATGAAAAGAATTCTTGGAGGCCTGCACAATCCAATTCACCTTTCGCCCCAGAACCTACGAGTTAGACAGAACTAAGGTTGGGTTCTTAATATCCAATCTGACAGGCAACGCTCTGGCATGGGCTACGCCTTTTGTTACTACTTCAGATCCGGTTCTCATTGATTACGGCCTATTCACACAACGACTAAAAGAAAGGTTCGAGAGACCGGAGGTCTTGTATTCCGCCTTTGAAAATCTACTCGACATACGACAAGGGTCATCGGATGTCCAAACGTACCTTGTGAGATTTCAAAGGATAGCTGCAGAAGCAGGATGGCCCGAAACTGCCCAACAGACTATATTCCGAAGAGGACTCCACGAAGACATTAAGGACGAACTGGCGAGAGTTGCCAGACCTAATTCTTTCCAAGACCTGGTCTCCTTAGTCTTACAAGTAGAGTTCCGTATGGCAGAAAGGAAGGCAGAAAGAAGAAGACCACGCAATTTTGTATCAGGACCAAACCCCTCTTCGATACCTGAAAAGAGATCCACGGAAGAACCTATGCAAATTGGAACCACACGAGGACCTCTATCTACTGGCGAACGCAAGAGAAGAAGGGACCTCGGCTTGTGTATGTATTGTGGGTCAAACAGCCATCTATTAAGAGATTGCCCTGAAGTACCCCCCAGAAGACAGGGAAACGAAGGACCCCAACCTTAAACAGGGAAAGGGAAGGGGTGAACACCATGAATCCCTGTCACTTAGCACAGCCTTCGGCTTTGGACTGTTGCAGTCTTATGGTGATCAAGATACTAATAGAATGGGAACCGACAGGGTCCGTGGAGTGCATAGCCATGTTAGACTGTGGGGCGGCTGGCAACTTTGTGGACGACAAGTGGGCCAAGGAACATCTCTTACCCAGACGACCGAAGATCAGCTATACCGGTGGAAGGAGTCGATGGTACCCCACTAACATCAGGCCCCATTAGTCACGAAACACAAGAGTTGAAGATAAAGATGGCTAATCATCAGGAATACCTCTCATTCGATCTGATCAGGGCGGCACATTTTCCGGTAATACTGGGAATTCCCTGGTTGAGAAAGCACAATCCCCACATTGATTGGAGTTTGAACACAGTAGACTTCAAATCACAGTACTGCGATCAACATTGCTTAACTACAGAAATCACCCCGGTCATTCAAGCAACACTGCATCCTTCCTTCAGTGTCAACATGATACCAGCTCCATATCAGGAATTCATAGATGTATTCACAGACACACAGCCCCGTCTTCTACCACCACATCGTTGAGAAGATTGCAATATCGATCTGACACCGGAAGCAGTTGTGCCTTTCGGGAGAATGTTTCCGTTGTCACTACCTGAAAAGGAAGCTCTGAAAGAGTACCTTGCCACCAACCTAGAGAACGGCCTTATTAGAGAGTCATCTTCCTCAGCAGGGGCTTCTCTCTTTTTTATTCCCAAAAAAGGAACAACAGAACTACGTCCCTGTATAGATTACAGAGGTCTGAATAGTCTTACGGTGCGAGATAGATACCCTATGCCATTAATGAAGGACATCATTGAAGCCGTCCAGGGTGCCCGGGTCTTCACCAAGCTGGATTTGAGAGGAGCTTATCACCTTTTAAGACTCCGCGAAGGGGATGAGTGGAAGACGGCTTTCCGGACACCTCTAAGACATTACGAATATAGAGTAATGCCTTTTGGACTGGTCAATGCACCGGCACAATTCCAACGATTCATGGACAATGTGTTTTCAGATATGCTCTACTCCTCAGTGGTCGTTTACCTAGACGACATTCTTGTCTTTTCTGCCACTCTGGCTGAACATCGTGTCTTGGTAATAGAAGTCTTACAATGTTTAAGGAGAAACAGTCTACTAGCTAAACCCGAAAAATGCATATTTGAGGCATCCACAGTACCATATTTGGGTTTTATATTATCTGCAGATAACATACAGATGGATCCAGCCAAGACGGATGCCATTACAAATTGGCCTGTACCCTCTAATGTCAAAGGAATCCAATGCTTCTTAGGACTAGCAAACTTCTATAGAAAGTTTATCCCCAATTTCTCTGAGATTATTCTTCCTATCACCAATCTTCTGAAAAAGGGGGTGAAATTCCTCTGGGATTCCGACACTGAACAAGCCTTCCAAACTTTGAAAAGATCCTTTGTAACAGCTCCGATCCTCAGACAACCAGATCAAACACGCCCGTTCATAGTGGAAACTGATGCTTCCCTCAGTGCTATCGGGGCAGCATTACTACAGAAGGAGGAAGACGGCTTAGAACATCCTGTCTCTTATTTTTCACGCACGTTGACCACTAGTGAACACAACTATTCCGTGTTAGAAAAAGAACTCCTGGCCATCCGACAAGCGTGTGAGGAATGGAGACATCTGCTACAAGGCTCTGTAGTCCCGTTTTTGGTCCGTACGGATCATAAAAACCTTAAAGTCCTTCAAAAGATGGAATGCCGCAACTCACGACATGCGAGGTGGGCGTATTTCTTCTCACAATTTGACTTTGTGATCACCTATCTCCCAGGAAAGGACAACACTCTGGCAGATGCCCTTTCTCGGAGTATGGGTGAAGATTCGGGAGATCTACCAGAACAGGAACTCATGTTAGCAGGAAAGACATTCATCGCCACCATAAACACATTTTTGCGACGGGTAAAGGCGGAACAACAGAACAATAGGAGCTCAGAAATGGATTTGAAAGGGAAGGGCAACTTTCTCTTTAGAAAGGAAGCTTTGTATATACCAACCCGAGAACTCCAAGTACAAGCAATGTCCTGGTGTCATGATATTCCCTCTTCTGGACACAAGGGCCAAAGAGCCACACTAGAGTTAACATCCCGTCAATTTTGGTGGCCTTCCCTGGCTAAGGATGTGAAGGAGTATGTAAAGGCCTGCCCTGTGTGTGCTCAAAACAAGTACGATTACCACAAACCCCTAGGACTTCTACAACAAGAAAAACAGCCCGAAGGACCTTGGCAACAGATATCCACGGATTTCATAGTGGAGCTGCCGGAATCCTGTGGACACACCGCCATAATGGTCACAATCGATTCCTTTAGCAAGCTGGCTCACTTTTCTCCTCTTAAAGGACTCCCTACTGCCAGCACAACTGCAGAAGTCTTTCTGAAGGACATAGTCAGGCTTCATGGGATTCCCACCAATATAGTCTCAGATAGAGGCGCTCAATTCACGTCCAAATTCTGGACAGTTCTGTGCAGAACATTAGGAATCAGGAGATCTCTTTCCTCAGGGTTCCACCCGGAAAGCAATGGGCAAACTGAACGTTTGAACGCCACTCTCGAACAGTACATACAGTGTTTTTGTAACCAAGAACAAGACGACTGGTTCCATCTTCTGCCCATGGCCGAGTTCTCTTATAACAACACAAGACATACCTCCCTAGGTATGAGTCCTTTCAAGTGCACCTATGGTTATGACCCAAAGCATATACCTCTCTCTGGTATCCCTCCTACAAACACACCTTCAGTGGATCATCTACTGGATACCATACAGAGGATGCACCGAGTATCAGAATCCAATCTCGCAAAAGCTCGACAAGACTGTAAAAGATGGGCAGATCAAAAGAGAAGCCCAAATCCTCAGTGGGAAGTAGGAAGGCAGGTGTGGTTATCCACCAAGTATTTACCCAGATGGGTTCATCCAGGAAAGTTTGCACCCAGGTATCTTGGGCCCTTTCGTATCTCAGCCAAGATCAATCCTGTGGCTTATAGACTGGACCTTCCCCCGATTCTCAAAAGAATTCATCCTGTCTTTCATACCTCACTCCTTAAACCATATATTGAGGACCCTCATTCCCGAAAGACAAAAAGATCCCCTCAAAAGACCACAAAGACCACTGAGGAATATGAAGTTTCCGACATCATGGATTCCAGATACAAAAGAGGTGTACTGCAATACCTGGTTTTTTGGAAGGGATACCCAAAGTCAGAATGCACATGGGAACCTGTTAAGAACATTTCTGCTCCTCGTCTACTACGGAGATTCCATCGCCTTCATCCCGGAAAACCAGGGGGTGGAGGCCTGAGAAGGGGTCATACTGTCACAACTCGCCTGCCGTGGAGACTATACCTAAGATGGAGACTGAAAAGGAGGTAGAAGAAGGACTCCTTCCCTGGACTCGCTGTGCACATTCTAGTCTTTTGACTTTATATTCCCGGAAGTTGCTAACGCACTCGCGTTGCAACTTCCAGTACTTTGGGAAGTGTTTCCCAGCGCTCGCGTGTAATTTTCCTTTTTTCCTCCTGGCCGCTTTCCGAACGGCTTCCCCTTTCCGTTTCTGCCGTTCTCGGACGGCTGTTCCTCTATATGCTGTCTACTGCTTACCTTTTTGGAAACTCCCTCTTTCCTTGCTCGCAGTTCTTGTGAGGTACCTGCTACTCTTCTGCAACCTAGCCCCTCCGGACTCCCTGCATCCTGCTGCTGCTCTCTTGAGTATTTATTTGGCGCTATTGTGTACTTTGCCTACTCCTTCAGTTTCTCAGTGCATTCTGGGATCAGTAGTCCCAGCAAGATATCACAACCTACCAGGGTTTTTTCGGCAAGGCTTTTTCCCTGGTCTGGGGTGGGCTCCCTGGGGTCCCCACTGCCAGGCAAATTGCATCTCAGGCAAAGTGGCCTCTAGTGGAGCCCATACCCATCGCACCAAACCAGGGGTAAGGACGCACAAGAAGCCCAGCGACTTTTGGAGACAGAGAAGAAAGGAGATACCAACGGATGAATCCTGGGACTCTGATTCAGATGGTACCTCAGCCATAAAGACTTCAGGTGAGGAGGGGGTTGGTGGAGATAACAAGGATCAGACTGAATCTGAGAGACACCTCCTCCCTTCCGCCCTGGCTTCAGTGCAATTCCTGTAGCACCTGTGGCGCCTCCTCTATATCTGTAAGTCTTTATTTTGAGCCTCCGTATTCAAAGGAAAGAGAACATGTGTATCTGTGTCTCCTTCACTCCAGCATGGAAGCGGATGCATCTTGAAATATCTTTCCTTAAGTGCCCTCCTAAAGGACAGTACTCTTCTTCCTTGCCCTGTTGAGGATATCCATTTTGTCACTGAAGTAGTGACACTTCGCCACTACATATTTTGGGCTTCCCACTGGTCAGCTACTTCTGTGCAAACAATCAAAAAGTATTGGCTTGCTCCCCTCGTCTTCATACAGGGTTCGCAATATCTGTTTCACTTTTCATTCCAGCTCCATTATGGATTATTTTTCTTTCTGTGGAAGCCCATGGAGGCATATTGTTTTGCCTCGCCATTCTCTAAATCCTCCAACTTAATACTAGTTTAATTTCCTTTGCGTTTAAGTAGTTTTGATCTGGCGTCCAAGTTAAGCTCTAATATTTCCGCTGACATATGATTACTCACCAGAGCTTCCATGCTCACTTCTACTTTCTGAACTCTTCCTTTTAGCTCTGATATCGATGCCTAGATCTCATGCCTCAATGCTTTAATCTCTTGCAGGATGCTCATTATGTCAGATTGTGTAGCCATGTCGGTCCCTTGTCTTGGGGTGGGGTTGCCACTCTTATCTGATCAGTCATGCCAATGCATGGAAGTAACCGGGAGAGCTAGCGATCCTTTGGCTCTTTGTGCTTCTCGTTATGTTTTGCTTGCGGTCTAGTCACCCACCGTTTGTTTTGTAAGGTACCTGAGAGCTGCAAAGGCTAAATGAACAAAGGGTGAAGCTTCTTGATGGTGTATCACCTCCTGTCACTTAGGACACATAGTGTCCCTTTCTAATGCTCAATTCTTTAGTTCCCTCTCCATCCAGAAATTGGTTACTGGTTAGCATGTTGTAAGGATCTGGTCTTATCCTGCATCCTAATGGAATCTGGAGTGAGTGTCATGATTGACAATGGAATATTACTGGTTAGAATGTTTATGTGTGACTGGTGTTCTCTTGAGGGAGTTAAGAGATGTAGCCTGAGAGAGAGGGTGCTGGTGCTTGCCTATGAGATCTGGACTTTACCATCTAATGAATAATGACTCTAGAAACTGGATGTTATGCTTGGAAACTGATTAAAGAAGTTACTCATCCACACCTTGATAACAGAGTCATTTTGCTAGAACCCAGAACTCCACATTGGCGACGAGGATGCTGGCTGTGCTTGGGGGAGAGCACAGAAGAAGAGACAAGCACCGCCCCAAAACCATGGAAGACCCTCTCTCTCAGGTAGGAAGAGCGCTTAATGCAATAGGCCCAGAAGGGCCCAGCGCAAAAGGCACAGGCACAGAAAATAAGGAGATGCGCCAAAGCCAGGAGCCAGCTGGTCTGTCAGTAGTTAGACTGGTCAAGCACAGATAAAGTCAAGAGACTTTGGCAGGGATGAGGGCCCAAAGACTGTTTTAAGGGGTTGGTAACCCAAGCTGCGACATGGAGGGCTTGGTGCCCAAGGCAGTAGCGATTTCAAGAGGCCTGGGGGTCTAAATTACGCCTGGATTATTAGGAAGCCATGCTGCGCAGCTGGGGGCTTGGAGCCCAGGGCAGCAGCATCAGAAGAGGTTGTGAACCTAAGCTGCGCCAAGAAGTGACAGGGAAGTTGTTTGATGGAGTTTGTGCTAAGGTACAAAGCGCCTGGAGCAGAGGAGGGTCCTGGGGGCCATTCCAGCGTTTGATAGGGTTTGGAAGCCCGTACCTGCACCAAAGGGACTTGTAGCCCGTGAATACACTTGGGGGCTTGGTGCCCATGGCACAGTTGGAGGTATTCAGAGTCACAAATGTGCTTACGAAGGGGCTCAGAGCCAATATGCAGCAAAACCATAAGGGAGTTAGAGCCCATTACAGCGCTGGAAGGGGCTCTTAATTCTGGCTTTGCTGAGGAAAAAAGGCTGCATATATCAGGCTCTGGAACCGGCTGTTTTCAGGCGGAGTGACACACTTGCATAATGTGTGCCAGCGAGAAGTGCAGGGAGCGGCCTGCGCTGTGTAGGAGGTTTCCTTGTGCAGAAGAGTGCAAAAAGGGGAAGTTGAAAGAGTTTGCCAGCGGGTGTTTTTTTTGTGACAGTGTGTGCGCTGCGAGCTCATAAAAAGTGATGCAACAGGTATCTCTAGAGGAGCTGTGAGAAGGAACTTACCTGGTCGGGAGAAGCTGGGGGAATGAACCGCTCTGGCACAATGTTAGTTGGAGCCAGGAGCTCTGTTTCTCTCCGCGGCCACTGAATTAGTGATGACGTGCGCTGGAATGCCTTGGGGGTTGGCGAAGGCATAGCGAGACCGTCACGGTAAAGAACTCTCTAGCAATGCTCCAAGTTGTGAGGGGAGGAATGCTGAAGTAAGTAACTTTTGCCGTGCAGAGCGTGTGTGCGTCACACGCTCATTCAAGGAAGCACTGTTGGACGGAAGAAAAAATCAAAGTAGTTCCGTTATGGTGCTCTGTGAAGAAGAGTCTGCGCTCTCAAGTCTGCGCTCTCAATTAGGGATCGTATTATGGTGTGCTGCTGTCGCATTGTTATGAAAGCAATATCGCAAAGATGCAGAGCACTGCATCATTGAGCCGGAAGAGGGGCCGTATCCCCGAAGGTACTTTTAGTTTAAAGATGTGGACATGAGGAGGGGCTGTGTCCCTGAAGGTATTTTAGTTTAATGAAGTGGACACGAGGAGGGGCCGTTTCCCCAAAGGTACTGTTTGTTTAAAGATGTGGACACGAGGGGAAAGGAACGGAGTTATTCGTTTTTCTTTGCTTTTGATGATTTGTTTATTAGTGGAATAGTAGATTAAGTTTAGTTTGGTGATAAATGTCATGTGAGGCCTGTATACCATTTAAAGAGCGTGAGTGCGTGAGAGTGTGAGCTTGAAATTAATGGTTGTAGTTTCTTGTGGGATATGTTGTCCAGATATTTGTGTGCTCCATCAAAGTGGTCGAATGCTGAGGAGCAGAGAACAAAGTTTACAATTTTTGTTTACAAATTTTGTTTTGAGTTTAGGTTTCAAAGGTGTTTGTGCTCAGTCAGCCAGGGGCATGCAGGATTTAAATCCTGATGTGAAGGTTTTTAAAGGAGGTTTAAGGTGACATTTTTGAAGGAAGTGATTGAAACATGCGTAGTTCTAGTGATATTTTTAAATGTTACTCAGTATTTGTGTTTTAAGAACATTTGTGATGGGGGGGCCTGTTGCAAGTGGTGGCGCATGATATTGATTGGAGTGCACGGATGGAGTGTAAAAGTCGTGGCCTCTGTTAACAATTGCTTAGTAGTGGAATAGAGTGTTACTGGCATGTTTAACTAACACTCATTTCCTTCCACAGATGGACTTTTTATTGAAGTGTAGGTTGCGTAGTCAGTATTGCTAGAGTTTTGTATGTCGAAACTAAAATAGAGTTTATCTGCACTAATGTTTTTCTCCACAGGTGGGACTTTTATAATGCAGAATTAATGAGAGTTTGGTTATGTTAAAGTGTATATGTGCTGATGGTTAAGCAAAGTTAATGGTTGTTGTGCTTAGAAACTTTACAGTAGTTGTCATGATAATATGAGGATTTTAGCAGAGTTATTGATGTTTGTGTGTTGCTTGGTTGTATGAAGTGGGGTTCTCCCAAAAAGGAGCTTGATGTACTGAGGAATACTTTCAACATGGGAACAATTGGGGTAATGGAGTCCCTGAGAAGTGAAGTAGATACCTGAGTATCAGGGATACTCAGCCTATTTGGATGTGGTCTGTGTTGAGGCACATATCGGTTTGCGATTGAAGGGTGTGAGGGAGTTGTGTGAGTGTTCTATTGAGGGACGTTGGAGTTAAGATTTGGATGAGCGTTATGGGTGCCTCTATGTTTGTAAAGTGTAGTAATGGTTTTCAGTAGTTGGATGCCTCTTCCTCACTTAGTAGAAAGAGGAAGGGACATTGGTTGTAATTGTGTCACATAGCAGTGTGGATGTTCATGGAATATAGGAAGTGGTTAGCAGAATGTTCTTAGATTGGAGAGATGATGCAGGTGCATCGAACTTGTGGGTGTTTGTGTGTGTGTGCTGTATATAGCTGTTATCCTTGAGTTAACTGGTTGTCTTTTTGATATCTCTAAGGAAGGGAGATATGTAAGGATCTGGTCTTATCCTGCATACTAATGGAATCTGGAGTGAGTGTCATGATTGACAATGGAATGTTACTGGTTAGAATGTTTATGTGTGACTGGTGTTCTCTTGAGGGAGTTAAGAGATGTAGCCTGAGAGAGAGGGTGCTGGTGCTTGCCTATGAGATCTGGACTTTACCATTTAATGAATAATGACTCTAGAAACTGGATGTTATGCTTGGAAACTGATTAAAGAAGTTACTCATCCACACCTTGATGTCAGAGTCATTTTGCTAGAATCCAGAACTTCACACATGTCTTTTTTTCCATCAGTTTAACTGGGCCACACCTGCCCTTCCTATGTGCCTTTGAGCATGGGAAGCCTGGAACGTCCCCTCCAGTCACAGCATTGAATTGGGCACTTTAGACAGGGACTGCTTTCAGAGGTGACAGGGGGAGAGATGGAGGGTCGGTGGGGAAACTCCCTGGTCACCCCACAACTGCATCACGCTGCAGCGTGTGCACACCCCCGGAGGTCTAAGGGTGCACCAGGTTCGCCCTGCAGTTGATCTGTGTCCTCCCTCATCTCTTTGAGTTGCATGCCTCGTTTCCCCCTTAGTTCGCTGAATCCGTCTCCCGGGTCGGCTTGATCGTCCCAACAGCTTCCGCTGCTCCGTCTCGATGACCCCCAGCTGGGGCACATCACTGATCCTCAGGCCCTGTTTCTTTCTGCTCCGACACACGTGGCGGCTACTGGCAGAGGCCTGGTACAGGCTGTCGCTGCGCCTCACAGAGGATAATTTCACCTCTGTTGGGTCACACCACTTCATCAGTTTTGGTTGCCTTGGGGACCGGTTTCCACTCGATATATCTGGGCTTTCTGGGAAGCGTCACATTCAGGCAGCCATCTTGTCTGTGCCCCCTGTTGTCACTGTGTCACTGTGTGCCTTTCTATTCATTTTAAGGTGGAGGGAATGCATGCACTGCATGATGCAGCAGCACAGAAACAGGTAGTGCGTGTTTTCATTCAGTATTACCCCTCTAAGTTCTTTAATATGAGTGCTCACACCAGTATCAAGATAGTATTTGGGTGTTCTATTGAGAAAGCTTGTGTAAGTTAAAGGCTGATCAGCCATCACATAGTGATGGCTTTCCATCTTCACCGGCTTTATCCAGATTTGAACCTATAACCTTTTGGGGAAAGGCTGTGACACTTACACTCTCTGCGCCATGAAATCACCTCACGCCCACCTTGTAAAACTCTCTGCTATTTGATGCTACGGACGTAACTACAAACTTAAATGAATGTAAAAACTCACTCGCTTTTCTTTTCTCTGCGGGCCAGCAACCAGTCTACAAAATTCTTCTTGAGCATGTTGTCCACTGTCCGACTGTAGTCACTGGCGAGGCTCCCCTCCGAATATCGCCGCTCCAACGGGTGTTTGATTGTGCTGCTACCTGCCACTCTGGAAAGGAAGAAAAGATCAATAATTGTGGCAAACTCCCAATAGTGCAGGATCCATCACTTCTCTAATGTATTTTTAACTGTGGATCATCATGGCTAACCACCTGCTGTAGTGCAGTGCCCACCACTATATTTGTTTACTAGGTCCTCATTGGGCTAACTACTTCAGTGGTGTAGGAATTCACTATTCTTGTGTATTCAGATTCTGTCCCATGCATTTTTTGCCTGAGATGTGACGGACTCAGACTTAAAATACCAGCTTTTATGGTCTGGCTCTACCTTCCCCTACCTCCTTCAACCTCATTCAAAGTAATACCAGTGCAGTTCGCATCTTCATTCAATTTGAATACTATGCGTGTTTAAGAGATTTTCGTGTTTTTCAAGAATCAAAATCACCACTTTGTTGGATAATACTATACAACATGAGGTCTCAATCTGAGACTATACAGGCTCCCGCTTAACACAACATCTTTCTAACAGAAAAGACATGGGGCAGCAGGGTCAGGGTTCAGACGATGTAGACGCACAGATGATTTAAGCTGTAGACCAGGGAGTGATTGTGGTCTTAGCAGCTGGAAAGGAAATAGGAAACCTGGATGATCTGGTTTGAACTACTAATCTCTTTTTCTATTTCAGGGGAAAGTTCATGCTATGTTTGTCGAGATTGGTTATGCCAACATGGTTTCGAGACACAGTATGTAAGCGCAAAAAACTCATATAAGCATGCATGAGAAAAAATACAAGATAAATCGAGCAGGATTTAAAGTTCTCATTTTCGTTCTCCTTGCTTCTCATGACATTACTGCATTCTTTGGCACAAGCAAGCCAGATGCACTGGTTTGGGAAGCCAAGAACAAACAAGTTTGTCAGTTTGTGTTTGTTGTAGCTTGTGATTAGTACACATCCTTTAAAAAAAAATCTTAAGCCTTACGCTAACTATTTTGCATTCATAAATTTCCCGTTCTATGGATTTATTTGGCTGAACCTACTCTGCGTACTCCCTGCTATAATTACCTCCACTTCACACAGAGTCATTAATTAGTCTCTTAATCTCTCTCCCCTTCGCAATATGGACAAAAGGTACCAAGAAGGATATTTGAGAGAAGAACAATTTGAGGTATGCTTCACCATCAACCTTTTCACACCTGTCTTCAGTGCATTAATATTGAAAGGGTAAAATGTTTTGTGAGGGGTCTTAAACCCACGTTTGTTGTTTCAGTCATTCAAACAATTGGAATAAAACAAAGTTAAAAAGTAATGCATATAGTTGTTTTACCTATTTTATCCAACTCAAACCGTACCTGCGGCTGCTTTGTTCCGTTTCGGAGAATACAAGACATAGAGTGGCGCAGAGCAGTAGAAGAACCTTCAGGCCCATCATTTCTTTGTCTCAGTGATCAAGTAACCACACAAGAATAGGCTGTAAACCTATCGGAAACAGAAGTGTAAACTGCAGGGCATTACAATGAGAGCTAGATGAGCCAGTGGAAATATGTACAAGTTGGATAAGAAAAAACGAAAATAGATCAAAGGATAAACCTGGAGAACCAGTAGAATAAACAGACTAGATGTATGTGACTCACTTCTGAAATAATGTAGTTTTGTAATGTAAACTAAACAAATAACTTGTTTGCTTTTTTTGTTCGGCTGACATTGCTACACAGTGTAAGTTCAGTGCACCACATATTTTATTCAAGAGAATGTTGTTGAAATTGAGGATGCCTTCATAACCGCCCGTCCTTCCTCCGCCGTACCCCCTGATGGTGCTCCATCCCTGCTGGCCTTTCAGAGACCTAGGCCTGTCGGAAAAACGGCTAATTTCACACAGACCAATTTATCTTTTTTTCTGGCTGTAGACATGTGGGATGTCTTATTCTTGACAACTTGTAATCTGTAGTTTTTGCTCTTAGGTGGCTATGGCACCATCTAACGAGGCCAACATATTGATACAGTGTGTGTAGAGAGAGGGACTACATTATGAAGGTAGAAAAGAGTGAACGTGACCCCTTAAGATATATAGGGCCTGTTTCACAAAGCTTTTTCTGGCCTCAAATGGTTGAAATAATCTGGAAATAGCACCCGATCACAAATATATGAACAATTGGCTACTTGTGATTTAATGGGCAGAAGAGAGGTATTCCTCCAACACACCCACTTTGCATATGCATGTGCAAAATCTGTGTTGCAGTGTCAATGTACAGGCCATGCAAATGAGGGCATTGAGCAACCTGATTCACAAAAGAAAATGTGCTCATGTAGCACTTGACAGTGTTCCGTTTTGGTCTAGGTCAGATTTGGGGCACTGGTAAATCAGCAGAAGCAAGTTCAAGGAATGACTCCTCCTTATCACCTTGATATACACACCTAGCATAGTAGTGATATACACACTCCTCATAGTAGGGACCAATGAAATTCTCAACAAACTCCCCCCCCAATACAAATCCTTCAACATTGACAACTCCACCATCTCAGTCTCCAAGTCTGTTAAAACCTTAGGCGTTCACCTAGATGCCTCACTATCTATGTCTCGCCAAGTCAACGCCATTGCCTCTTCCTCAGCACTTACCACCAAGATGATAAATGCTGTCAAGCCGTTTCTCTCCGCCAAAAACTGCCTGTCCATCGCCAGAGCCACTATAGGTACAAAACTAGACTACTGCAATGCACTGTTCCTAGGCACCTCCGCCCACAACCTAAAAAAACTCCAAATCACGCAAAACAATGCGCTCCGGGCAGCACTGTCCATTCCAAAAAGAGAACACATCTCGCAAGCAAGGAGAGATGCCCACTGGCTACCTGTGAAGGAACGCATACTGTTCAAAGCCATGACCATCACACACAGATGCCTATCCCTGGATGCCCCACCCTATCTCGCAGAAAGAATCACACCGAAAGCCTCCATCAGACCCACCAGAGCTCACCGCACCAACATGATTGATGTCCCCACGTTTCAAAGATCCAGGGCGGGAGGAACCAGCTTCCAACACCTCGCACCAAAAAACTGGAACTCCCTACCTACCTCACTAAGGAACGAAAAATCATACCATACCTTCCGTAAAAACCTCAAAACCCTCCTATTCCGCTAAAGTCTGCCACATTCACTCTCATGCTTGCATTGTATCCACAGCATAGCATAACCTTTAAGCTCAATGTTTATTACCAATGTGAAATGTACTATGTAACTCGGTTACATCTGTAAACACATTCCTATGCTTGTGTTCATGACTAAGTCTGCTGTAACAGCGCCACGATGCCCCAGGGCAGTTCTGTGCGCTTTATAAATGCAAATAAATAAATAAAATAAATAAATAGCACTCCGCATCCTACCTGAAACTCACTGATCTGCTCCCCACTGTCTCCCACCCTATTTGCTTGTAGATCCCTTGCTTCCAATTGCCCACCCTCGAACCGCCCCTGTTAGTGCCCTGCTCCTTTTTTCTCTGCTTCCCTCTCTATGTTCTTCCCTCTGTGATTGTAAAGCGATCTGGTGCTTCCCGAAGCTAAGTCCACGCGCAATAAATATCCTAATAATAATAATATCCTAATAATAAAAGTTCACTTTTAGACTGTACTGAAAGATCCAAAATAAGGGTGAAACGCATAAGCAATGTGCTCCATCCGTGCGAGCTACATGTCTTCTGTTGAAAAAGCAATGTATATAGTAGCTCTCACTGCCCTATAAGACAAAGGGCCTCATTACGACCCAGGCGGTAAGGGGTTTACGGCAGCGTAAACAGCGCCGACCCTTACCGCCTGAGTACGAGGTCCCTTAGCGCCATGGCGGATTTAACACCTGCTAAGGGACCATGGAGTTAATTACGCCACCGTAATTTACGGTGGCGTAATTAACGCCTTCCCCACTCCCATTATGCCCTATGGGGCAAAAATGGGAATGGGGAAGGGTAAATGGGGATTGGGGACTTACCGCCCCGCCAAGGTCGGAATGGGGCGGTAAGTCCGCCAACCACCATGGCGTAAACATAGTTTACGCCATGGTGGTAAAGTCACGGCCCAGGCGGTAACTTACCGCCTGGGTCGTAATGAGGCCCAAAGACAATTTTCTGGAGTGAGAAGCTTGCATTAGAGCTCATTTGCATATCCACAATGCATTGTTAGTGTGGCACCAGACTGTTGGTGAGCTATCAGTGATGGCTACTTGGTGGAGCTGTGGCATGTGTGACTTAGCTGAAATGGCTTAATTTACTTGGGGGGGGGGGGAGTTCCTAGAAAGGTATTCTCTTTCATCAAAGTTTGGTACCACTTTTTAGTAATAATTTGCAACATTTGTTTTGCCTTTCATGGCACCTTTTTGCATGAATATGGTCCATGTGCAGCTAAAAGCTGTCCTAAGTGCAAATTGCTTGTACCACATTGTTGACTCTTATTAAATCACAATATGCGGGCAATTTGCCTGTGGCAACAGGCAATTTATATCTAGTGCTCTTTCCACCCACAAATGAAATTCTTTGTGACTATGGTCAAGTTTTGACTTATAGGTGGTTCTTTACCACCACCATTAGCTCTGTGTCATAGGTGTCAGATTAGTGCTACATAGTTTTTACTTCGGGGCAGGGGGCCTTTTGCACCAGTAGGAGGAAACCAAGGATATATGTGATGTGGTGTGCAACAAATTGTTTGTTTCTTTGTTTGTTTTATTATTTCGAATGCGCACCAGACCCAGGGGTATCAGGGCGCAACAGTTAGAAGAATATGCAAAGCTTGGTTACAAAGTTAAAGAATGGAATATAATGAAATACAATTGCATAAAGCGATATACAGTATATACATGGATCGGAAGATGCAGGATACAGATAGAACACGGAGCACTTAAATTTACATTATTACAGTAGAATGGTCATAGTGTTAACTTACATCTTAGCTGCAGAAGCATAGGGTCACAGGCGGAGATGACACTGGCAGGTTACCGGTCGGTGGATTTGAGCCATGTGATAGTGTTAGATCTGAAGTTCGGGTAAGATTGGTCTTCTCTCAGTGAGGGGGGGGCAAGGAGTTCCAGAGTTGGGCCGCCTTTACAGGGAAGCTACATCCTCCAATCTTGGATAGTTTGAATATGGGTACCGACAAGCAGTTCATGTTGACTAGTCTGGATGGTTTTACAGATGTCCGTCTGTGGAATCTTTCAGAGAGGTAAGTAGGAGCGGCCATGTTTAGAGATTTATGGGTGACACCGTTTTAGGAGTATTTTATCATTGGTTGAAAGCCAGTTGTTTTGTCTCCTACTCTCAGATATATATTCTCTTCCAGCAATGCCTAGGGCTGCTCTTAAGGCATTATTTTGGGGAATCTGAATTCTCCTGATGATAGTTTTGTTCGAGCCAATGTAGAGAGCATTGTAGTAATCTAGGCGGGATAGAATTAGGACTCTGGCCAAGATAATGCAACTATTGTTAGAGAGAAAGGGTTTACCCATTCTAAAAAGTTTACACGTGTAAGCGGTAGTAGACGCTAGTGTGTTGACCTGTTTAGAGAAGGACCGGGTGGAGTTGAGATAAAATCCAAGTGTCTTTACCTTCTTGACCACCTTGATGAGGTTACCATCAATTATGAAGAGGAGTATTCAGGGCCTCGTTTTTTTAGGTTGTTGCGGGTGCCCTGGATGATGAGTTCTGTTTTATCATCATTCAGGCATAGACCATGTGTAGCCATCCATGCCTGGATGATGAGGTACACTCTATTTACCAAGGCCAAATCCTTATCATAATCCCCTGAAAGTGTGAGGAGAATCTGAGTATCATCTGCATAGTTAGTGTAGGCAATACCAAGATGGTCCAGATTATCGAAAAGGGGCTTGGTGAAAATGTTGTACAATGTGGGCGAGACACAAGATCCCTGTGGCACCCCGCAAGTGATTGGTATGGGGTCTGCTTCCGTTGATGGCGAGAAGACCATCATGGTTCTGTTGCTTAAGAATGAACTAATCCATGCTATGGTCTCGATGGAGAAATGTGCTGCTGATTCGAGGTGGTTACATAGCACTTTATGATCCACCAAATCAAAAGCAGCTGAGAGGTCAAGGAGGAGAAATAAGGCGGATTTCCCGCTGTCTCTGAGCTCGTCAACCTGGGCTTTTAGATCGATAAGGGAGGTCTCCGTGCCATTTTACGGATGGAAACCTGACTGTCTTGCCCCTAACAGGTGGTGCAGTTCCAGGTATTTTTGGATTTGCGTGTATGCCACTTTGTCTAATATTTTTAGAAGAAAGGGGACTGTTGTGATTGGCCTGTAGTTCGTTGGTGTTTGAGGGTCTAACGTGGGTTTTTTTAATAAAGGAAGCACCCAGGATGCTTTGAGGTTCGTGGGAATAGTGCCAGTGACAAATGAGGTGTTAATAAGTTTGGAGATGAAGGGTGATAGTGAATGGCAGTGTACAGGGAGGCGAATGCACCCTTCTGCTGTAGCTGTGCTCCTTTGGCTTTGAAGGCCGCTCCCCCACTTTCTCTGCTTGGATCTTGTATATATACTGTGTGTCTGAAGGAGTACAAATTCACCAAGCCAACATGTTTGCATTTCTCAGTGCCTATTTAATGTTATTGAAGGAGTCCAATGCCCACCCTGGGCATAATTGCTCATGTTAAATGTTTCAACTTTTCCAATCTCAGTTGGAACCAAGTGTTTTTTAATAAAGATTCTTTGAGTGATGAGCAGAAGCTAAGAATCCAATAGTATTCTCAAGTTACCAGATTGGAGAGATTGGACAAGGATCGTGGCAGCAACTAGAGCACTAAACATGCAAAAGGAATAGGTCTGTGCGCCAAAGTTGAATGACAGACTCTACATTCAGACTTGGTTTGCTTGAGCTTTGTCTCCTTGCTTGATTCACATTTCTTTTCTCAGTGCTTCACATGTCAGGAGGACTTGCTAACCCTGGTAGGGTTCACTGGGAAAGCGTGTTCCTACTATGGGCTATCCACTTTTTCCTTGACACTTTCTCCAGGGAATGCCTTTCCTTCCCCTGACTCTATCTAGTCTCCCCTTCCTGCTCCTAGATGTAATGTCACTGTATCAAACCTTCTCCTGTTTTTACACTTCTCGTTTGACTTACATGGTCCCCAGGAACCTCCCTGTTCTTATTTCTAACAATCAGTCCTGGATCCTGATGATAGGGTTCTCTTCTGCTCTCAAGGATCTTGGCTTCCTCCTTCCTCCTAATAATACCTTTTAGATTCCTGGTCCTGTCCCTCGGTCTTCACGTGCTTATAGCTCTCCTCTTCCTTCTTTCATATAATTTTCTCTTTCACCTCCTGGCTGAGCCTCAAACTATACCTTTGTCACATGTGCAGCAGTCTCCTTATCCACTGTAATCTTACACTCTTCACATTCTCTCACTCTTACTTCCTATCTAGTACCCCTTGCTTCCTTCGCACAGGTGATACACTTCCCTTTCCTCACAGAAAGTCTCTTTCTCTCTAGCATATTCAAAGTTTGCTTCAGTTCAACTCTCTTTTGTACTTCGCTACACCTTGTTTCCCTTTAAAACTGATATCTTTCTCGCTCACTTCACAGCCAATCACCTCCTATTCTCTCTATAAACACTTTTGGTTCATTCTAACTTGTTTCCCAAATGGCACCCCTTGCTTCTCTCTCTCTCTCTCTCTCTCTCTGTTTCTCTCTGTTTCTCTCGCTCTCTCTCTCTCTCTCTCTCTCTCTCTGTCTCTTACTGATAACATAAATCTTTCCATACTTCCTTGAGTTTCTGCAAGTTTAGCACTCACCAGGACTGCCTCTTTGCAGCACTTTGCCATCAGGTTTTCTTTTTCTTATTGACACTATTTTGTCCAGGCTCCTAGGGTCTACTGCTCCCCGCTGGCCAGTGCTCACAATGTTTTTCTGCCTAGTATTATCACTTGGAGTTTCCCAGGATCTGCCCTCTCCTTCAATGCCTTCTCAGGATTGATTAAATATTTTCTTGCTTCCCTTTTAAGCCAAGCCTCCCTGCTTTGGGTCTTTCTAGCACTGCAGCCTTTCTGCGGGTTACACTCAGACTGGTCTGTCTGGGTCTGAAAATCTTTCTGCTCTTGCCCATATGTGTGCTTTAAGGTGATAGCTTGCACCTGGGTAATGTAGGTTGTGCTGTTCTCTGATTAGGCGGCCATAGGCTTCTTGTCAGGTGATCTCTATTTGGGCTGGCCTAGGGTATTATCAGGGCCATCTGACATTTTGGATTCATACTGCTGAATATGTTCGTTCCTCTCTGAGCCCAGCATGTGGTGTTACTGTGTAGTTTCCTTCTGGTAGGCTGGGAAAAGGAAGGGATACTTTTCCTTCGGTGGAGTACGAGAGTGGTGGCTCTGGCAAAATGTTTTAACTTTTTGTCAACCTAAATGCTTGCCGGAGAAATAGAACCATGTTTGATTTGTGTTCCCTCTGCTCGGGATACATCCCACCCACACTAATTTTTCTATTTTCTATTTGTTTTCCTCAGCATCCTTTCCGGAGGAAACAAAGTAACATTATTCGGGTGGTTACAATGTTTGTTCCTCATTCGCTTAAAGCAAACATGTTGAAGTCTGCTTTATGGAAATTTAGTCTGTTTCTTGCCTTTTTGGGCTTTTCTAAGTGTGGGGCGGGGGATCTCTTCAAGTCCCAATGTAACACCTACTACTAGAAAAGCTGCCTCGTCACAGGGTGCAGTACCTTGCGAAAACCTACTTGGAAAGGGCCATCTTGATTGATCTGTTTACTCGCTTAGGGACACAGGACCCCTCGGCAATCCCAATAATTCTGTTGAAAACAAACCACTGAGTCATTGTGAAATATCCTTGTACAGGGCTTTCTCTGAATTTGCAGGCAAAGCCTTTATTTTGCAGTTAACTCTCCCGGACCGTAAACCTCTCTAGTGAAGTGAGCCATCATACATATAATTAATTTTCCTCTGGAGTATTCGAGGTGGAGGGTGTGCAACCTTGCACAGTTCCATCAATTTGAGCAAAGACATTGCCCTGTATGACATTGCACAGGCCATGCATTATTCCAAACAATAGGTGTGAGTTAACAAATAGGTTGTGATAGCTTTCTGTGGGGAGGTATTATTTTGTTAACGTGTTGGTTGTTATTATTTTATTCAATTAAGTGATCCCAATCAAATCAACTTATATCTCTGCCTCACTTTCGAAAATGAGAGGCTTTAGGGAACAACCTGAAGCCTGTATCAAGATCATGGTAAGAAACTAGACATCCAACACTACTGTTCCATCACTGGTGATGCTAAAACAACAGCAATTCACTAGCAGTAATGCCTGCAAACTGAGGGACTCAAATTATGTCCTTATGATGCTACATAAAAGCACAAGTGCACCTGAATTACCGTTGCACTCACAAGAAAATATTACACTATCATTGTAATCTATGGGGGAGGAGGGGTGCTCAGGGGCAACGCGTTTGTCTTGGAAGCAAGACAAAGCAGTGCAACACAGGTTCAAATCCCGATCCCGCGCTTAGAAACCAATCCCTGGTATTAAATATGTTATAAAAGAATAATTATAATTCCTGTATTTGAGCACATTACTATATGGGCTTGTCTGAAGTTTGAAACATTTAGCTTGTTTGGAACCTCGGCACACTCTTAAACTTGTATGTACACACATTAATTGTAAAATGAGTTCGGTGTTGGCCTTCTGCAGACCTCTATGGACTGCCTGCAAGTTACAGGTTTTGAAATCTAGAAAAGCGACTCAAACTTACCTTTCCCTAAGACTAGATTAGGTACCAAGTTTCTTGACTAAAAGTGTTTGTGCCAATAGTCATTTATGTTTTCTATATCGAACTCCTTTCATAGGCAGTGTTTCTGTCCAATTCTGTGATACTCCGTTTATCGACCTTGGAAGGTGAAAAACTGAGTCCGGCATCGAAGTTTGAGGCAAAGATTTCTGAAGTGGGAGCCCTTTTATCAACAGTTCCAAATATTGTATAGTGCCTAGAAATGTGTCCTGGATAATACAGATATTATATACAATACAGGGATCAAAATAAAGATTGGATAAGCAGGAGCTAAATGCTGCTCCTGCGTATCTAGCATTAATCAGTGACCAGGAGCTACCTCTGGCGAACAAGGAGCCAGTACATAGCCTTCCGCAAATCTTACTTCCACATATGATTCAAACATATAATTTTGTGAATTATGTGTGACTCCTTATGCTTTATGTGTCACATGGATGCTTCCTAATGTTTATTTGTAGATTGTCCCAAGTACACAGAGTTAAATTCACAAAGGTGTACATGTTCGGCATCAGTTGGATTGGCGAGCCAAAAATAGCTCCTGGTAGCTGGTGAAAAGCTAACTAGACTCTTATAGGCTACAAGCGGGACCTAAATGGCTCCCAGCTCCCAACTATTTCGAACCCTGCAATATAGTAGACGGACTGTTGGTTAGTATTATACCCACACGTCCATCAGAAGCATGTTTTAGTTGTATTTTCTTTACTGCGCTTTTAGTGAAAGTTCATTTGAGCTGATAATTTCGGGCACAATAAGAGATTGCAAGATCCAATAGTGGCTTTTGCCTTACCTTCCAGATTCTGTGAACCGCGTCTGCAAGACTCTGGAGGGGTCCTGGAGGACTTAGTGCACAAGGGCTGGCCTTTTATTCTTTTTTTTATCTTCTAGACACAAAGCAAATTACTGTCACCAAAGCTTTCATAATAAGTATTAATGGCCTCATTAGCTATATTGACCAAGCAGGCGTGATTAGGCACTTGCCTGTGTACACATGTAGGGCAATTAACTTTTCTCTATCACAAAATTGAGATCAGATATGAGTTATAAGTGAATTATAGCTAGAATGGAACAGCTTGTCAAAGAGCGTATATCAGATTTCTGATTTGCAGCGGGTAGTGTATTTAATCTTCAGTGACGTTTCCAGTGACCGTTTCACCATTAATCTACCCCATATGGTCTTATTTTTCCCATGCTCAAAATGCAATTTACTTTAGTAAACCACGAAATCACCTGCCATGATCTAATGGGCTTTTCTGTGAAATCTACGTTGCCACAAGTTCCACACCTTCTAGCAGCCATCACCAATGCGCTGACTCTATGACCTTCTGCGCCGTTCTTCGCCATACTCCCCCTTAATCCCACATCAATGACTAATGCCTTCTTCCTATAGGTTCATTGATTCTTTCCAGTAACATACTTTGCCATTTCCTTTTACTTTACACGTGATAGCTTTAATCAGGCACCCCGACTGCTTGCAGTCTTAATAACGTTGTCATCTTGGTTTTCCACTCTAGTCAACCTGTGATTTTAGGCACTCACTCCTTCTGCTTCTTTAATCATGTAATTATGGGCCTTCACTTATCCCATTCACTATAAACTAGTGCCTGCATTCTGTCCACTGTCTGCAAAACTATAAACCTACTCTGTCTCCTTCCACTGCCTTATACCTTTAATCCCAAGTCACTCTTGGCATCCTTTACGCCTAGACCCTCACTTCTTGTACTGTCTGCAAACTGGTAATTTTAAACTCACTTTGTAAAATAGCAATGCACTGTAATGCCAAACCACGCTTCTCACATCATGCAGAACCTAGTTTTAAACAGATCTTACTCATTGCGCTATTCATTTATTTTTATTTTCACATATATAAAGCGCACTAAACCCGGGGGCATCAAGGCACTGTTACATAACAGGTTACTCACACGGATTTCACAGATTAGACAAAAATGTAGGTGGCAGACAGCATGATCAGATTTACCCAAACAACCAGGTTTTCAGCACTCTCTGGAAGACCGAATAGGAAGGTTCGGCCCATGCCAAACATCTAAGGGAAGCTGGAGCCTCTTGCTTTAGCCCGCTTGACTTGGGGCTGGGTGAATCGGTGGGCATAAGCCACTTTGGCAGGCCTAGTAGATAGAACTTTCCTGATTATCTGGGTGAGGTAAGGAGGCGCAGTGTTGGAAAGGCATCTATCTGTCCGTGATAAAGTTTTGAACATGTTCCTAGAATGGCCTTCCTGAAATGTACTCCTTCTAAAATTCTGATTCCTCGGTCCATGTACCATCCATTAACTTGTTATTTTGGTTTTTCACTTCTACTAGATACTATTCATACATGTGTTGCCTGCACACTAATTTTCTATGCTGTTTATACATACACTAATCCTGCACCGACTCTCACTGTACGCACAGTCTGGGAATTTATAATATATAAACTTCAATCCTTACACTAACTGTGAACATGTAGTATTGGTCAATCAGTGCTTACAATGTCTATATACACTGTTCATGAAGTAATACTTTAGGGCTATTGATTCCCAAACTGTTTATAAACCTCTAGTCCTTGGCACGCTGTTCCAGGTCACAGAATCTGTACTCTCTACTAGCCATTGGCGAGTAATTTATTTGTTGGTGAGTACGAAATGTTCTGCTATGTGCATGAGGGGATGGGGAGAAGTGATATTCATCCCAGAATATGAGTGACATTTATGCCAGGCTAGAAGCTTGCAACTTTGAATCTTTACCCCTTCTCACTTCTATCGCTAGCTCTAACTACAGTGAAGTTATAAAGCTAGATACTTGCTAATTCGGATCTATGTGATTATTGCGACGGCCGAAAATACCGACTTTTAAAAAAAAACTCCTTTACACCACACATATATGCGGGGGGAGACCCCCCACATCCCCCCCATATTAATATTATATTCTACACCCCCTCACATATATATGTGGTGTAAGGGGGGTAAAAAAAAGTCTGCATTTTCAGCCATCGTTATTGTCAGGGCGACATTTTGGTACGATTCCGCTAATTCGACTAAATAAGAATGTATGATTCTGGATCCTTTATTTATATTTTTGCACATCATTTTCCTTGGACCCTTGTCTTTTACATGACTGACTAGACCGTAAAACCTACATCTTCACATGTTGTTCTACATGCATATCTCTAATTCTGTATCCCAGTGCTTTATGCTACATAGTGTGATGAATCCCGAGATGTTGTCACTTCTCCCCGAGGGGAGCCCCTTCACATGAGGCCATGGAGGTGAGGCCGCTAGCCGATAGTCCCCTGCTGGTGGTACTCAGCTGGAGGATCTCATGGCGAGAGACTCCCCCTCTGGGTATCAGGGTGAACATCCTGGAAGTACGTGGTATAACAACCCTCACTTCACATCCTACACACCTCCTTACACTATGAACCGCAATGACCGATCTACTACTTCCATGTATGTCTGTAGCAACAAGCTTAACATCCACTGAGACGAGGAAGAGCAGGGATTACATGGTGAAGACTTCCTTGACAGGTACTGAGACGAGGAAGAGGTGTAGAACCTTGATGAGAATTGGGATACATGTTCCAGTTGTGGTTGCCTACTCATCATAAAATGCAAGGAATGACTAAGAGAAAGAGGGAATCAAGCAACCAGATTGCAGGACGATGAAGCCCGGGAAGTTGGAAGGAGACACAGAGCGGAACAGGGAGGAACAGAGAGGGAAAGCCATCAATCTCCTTTTTCCCCCAGCGTACGAGCGTAACATTGGCAAACAGAGATCTGAAGGCGGGAAGCAGAAAATAAGCTTTCTTTCCCAGCTCAAGGCAACAGGTCTGCAAAGGGAAGGAACCCGAACTCTGAGATATCTGCGCAACCGAGATACAGATAAAGAAAACCACAGGAAGAACCGTCCGCGCACCAGGAGGAAAACAAAGGGAACTTGAAACACACAAGGACCTGTTGGGGTGCTGGAAACCACAGGGGAACAAGACCCTGAAAGAAAATAACGAGTGGGGAAATCTTCCTCGTCACAGTACTTAGTGGTCGAATAGACCAAGTCTGGGAGAAGTAGGAGGAAGCGAGAAAAGGGTCTGGGACCGAAACGCCATCCAGCAAGGAGAAGATAGTTGTCATTTTCTTTGTGGCAGTGCCTGGCATGAGAGTGAACCAGTTCTGCCAAAACTAAAGAACAGAGAGATACGGCAGAAAAAGATAAGCCCTCTTCCTCGGGGCAGCACTTGACAAGCCAGAGAACCATGTGGGCCACATTGCAGAAGCCTGGGTGAAGGACCCTGCAGGTACATGAACTGTATTGCTGAGAACCCCAAAGGGGAAACTAAAGGCCTGTCATGATCCACAGAACGCATCCCTTTTGGACTTCCTGCTCCTTGTCACAATGGGGCTTGCACTCTTTAAAACTCCCAACATGGGCGTCTAACGTGGTACGCCTTGCACCAGCTTCCACATCAGACGTTCACATTCCACAAATAGACCACGCACCAGCGGCCCCGCGCATCGCAATGCTATCGCTGGTAGTGACTAGACATGTGCTCCGTAAGTTGCTGAACTATTCTCCTGTCCTTGGTTCCCGGACCCTCTAATTCCCCAATTCATTCCTCCCTCATCTCTTACCTTGTTTCCCGGATTTCGTGTACCGCCTTCGTGTACACTTCCTCGCTTCCTGGACGTCCTGAGCATCCGAGTATCCTGGAACGCTGAACGCACGCTGGAGTCAGAGGAGACTCGCGCCGGCTTGTATAAAACCCGATCCGTGCACAAGAAGACTTCCTCCAAGAAATCCTGCAAGGAGCGATCTCAGGTGAGAAGGGGGGAATTCCGTGACAGTTTGAGACGCCAAACGACCGAAGTTGAAACCAACATGGAACAGGCCGTTCAGGATCCCATGCGTGGCATGCAAGAATTAACGACGAGGTGCAGAATTTAAAGGTGGAAAACGCCGCATTGAAACAACTAGTTTTGTCCCGCGATTCTGCCACAAAGGAAAGCGTGCTACTGGGCGGCATTGTAGACAAATACGATGGGTCTGCAAAAACCCTTCGTGGATTCCTTGACTCTTGTTTAGTCCACTTTACCTTTAAGCCCTACTATTTTTCAACTCCCAGGGCGAAGGTGGGCTTTATAATCTCGCACCTCTCCAGGAATGCACTGACTTGGGCTACTCCTTTAGTCAATTCTGGAGATGCCCTCCTGGATGATTACGATGGATTCATACAGGCCCTTAAGACCATGTTTGATCGCCCAGAACAGGTCTATAGTGCCCAGGAATGTCTACTTGACTTTCGGCAAGGATCCCTGGACATGCTTACGTATGTCACACGATTCAAACAATTGGCCAAGGAAGCGGATTGGTCTTCAGAAGCAAGCTTTACTCTTTTCCAAAGGGGGCTAAATGAAGAGATAAAAGATGAATTAGCCAGTGGCTCGTCCAAGTTCATTCCAGGCCCTTATGGATCTTGCCATGCAGATAGACTTTCGTATCCAGGAAAGGAAGGCAGAAAGGAAAAAGACCAAGATGCCTTTCCAGAAGGTTTCCCTTGAGACCTCATTAAAACCCGACCCTACTCCAGTCTCTGGTTGCGATCCAGACCCATGCAAATAGGGGCCTTCCGTGGACCCATATCCCCGCAAGAAAGGATGAGAAGGATCCACACGGGCTTATGCATGTATTGTGCCTCGGATAAACACCTAGTTACAGAATGTCCTCTAGCCCCTCCACAGCATTCGGGAAATGCCAGCTCCCGATCCTAGATGGAGCAAGGCTTCGGGAGAGAGATGTTTGCTCCACATCTATTCCATCCTTGAACTCTCCTGGACAGAACAATCTAGTGATTCTACAAGCCTTTCTATTGTCATCCAAGAATGAGACCTCCCCCATTTTAGCCTTGGTGTATTGTGGGGCTATGGGAATATCCATTGATCAAGATTGGGTCATTAAACACCACATTCCATATGAACCACAAAGTATCATGCAACCTGTGGAGACGATTGACGGAAGACCTCTTTCTTCAGGACCTATATCCTTGCAGACCAAAGAAATCCAACTCTCGATAAACCATCACCAAGAGTTGATCAAATTTGACATCATCAAGTCAGCCCATGACCCCATGGTACTGGGTATGCCCTGGTTGCAGAAACACAATCCTTACATCAATTGAGCAGCAGGATCCTTGTTTCTTGGTTCTGAGTTTTGCATGTCTCACTGTCTATTCCCGGATTCCTCCTTGACAACTTCCGAAAGCACGCCAACAGACCAGCAAGGCCCACTCATGGTTTCAAATGTCATACAGGTTCCTAGGGCCTATCTGGAATACGCTGATATGTTTTCAACTGCTATAGTCCAGGCCCTACTCCCTCACAGACCTGACGACTGCGCTATAGATACAGAACCTTCAGCAGTGATTCCCTATGGGAGGATGTTCATTCTATCCGAACCGGAAAAAAAGGCCCTTAGAGAATACTTGGATACCAACCTTGAAAATGGCACCATAAAACCATCTAAATCTCCAGCTGGAGCTTCGTTGTTTTTTGTTCCCAAGAAAGACACTAAAGAGCTTAGACCTTGTCTTGATTATCGTGGATTGAATCAGTGCACCCTCAAGGACCGCTATCCCTTGCCCTTAATCTCTGATATCCTGGAAGCGGTGAGAGGAGCTGTAATCTTCACGAAGTTGGATCTCAGGGGTGCCTACCATCTGATCCGTATCAGGGAAGGAGACAAATGGAAAACAGCCTTTAGAATACCCTTTGGTCACTTTGAGTACTTGGTCATGCCCTTCGGGCTTGCAAATGCCCCCGCAGTCCTACAACGCTTCATGGATAGGGTGTTTTCTGACATGTTGTTCCTCTTCGTCATCGTTTACCTGGATGATATCTTGATTTACTCCAAGGATCCTCAAAAGCATGAAGGGCACGTAAAGGCAGTTTTGCAACGGATATGTGAACACAAACTCCTAGCTAAACCCGAGAAATGCCTTTTTCATGACACTTCTGTTCATTATCTAGGATTTGTCTTTAGTCCAGAAGGAATAGGAATGGACCATTCAAAGGTAAAAGCTATACTATCTTGGCCTGTTCCCACTTCTGTGAAACAGATTCAATCCTTCCTGGGGCTTGCCAATTTCTACCGGAAATTCATACCATCCTTTTCTGAGATAGTTCAACCGATCATTACATTATTGAAAAAAGACACCCCCTTCCTCTGGACCCCAGCCCAGGACAAGGCATTCCAACGATTAAAAACAGAGTTTACTCAAGTCCCTATCCTTGCTCAACCCGATATTAATCGACCATTCCTAGTGGAGACGGATGCCTCTAACTATGCCATAGGAGCAGTGTTAAAGCAGGAATTCGAGGATAAGTTAGAGCACCCCAATGCTTACCTCTCACGAACCCTAACTTCCAGCGAGACTCATTACTCCGTCTTGGAAAACAAACTGTAGGCCATCCGTCAAGCCTTCACCGAATGGCGGGAACTACTTCTGGGAGCTAAACATCCTATCCCGGTCCGTACGGACCATCTAAATCTTCAAGTTCTGTAATCTATGGAATGTAGGAATAGCCGTCAAGCCCTTTGGGCCTTCTTCTTTGCCCAGTACCAGTTCCACATCCATCATGTCCACGGATCACAGAACATAATTGCTGACGCTCTATCTCGATGTCCTGATTACGAAAGTCTTGAAGATCAGACCTACCCAAAGATGTTTCCCCACACAATTTTTGTAGATCAAGCAGTCAGTCTCCTGGAAGACATTCGAATGCAAACCCAGTCCTCTGAAATCTGGAAAGAATTCACAGAAAATAATCGATGGAGTCTAAAAACTAGAGACGGATATTTGTTCAAGTACAATGCCCTGGTCATTCCGACACAGAGACTGCAACTACGGATTATTAACCTCTGTCATGACACTCTTCACTCCGGGCATCGTGGTGTCACCAACACCCTTCGTCTCGTACAAAGACAATTTTGGAGGCCCAAAAAGAAAACAGACATTCAACGGTACATTCAAGCTTGTGCAGTCTGCAATCAAAACAAACATGATAACAAGAAACCGGCAGGTCTCCTACTTCAACCTACACTACCTTCTAGGCCCTGGGAGTTCATCGCTACGAACTTTATCGTGGAATTATCACCATCTAGGGGCTATACGACAATCATGGTCACCATTGATTTATTCAACCACATGGCCCATTTTACACCATTGTACAAATTGCCATATTCCTCAGAACTCGCTGGCATTTTCCTGGAACATATATTTCACCTTCATGGACTCCCTTCCAAGAACATATCAGATCGAGGACCTCAATACATCTCTCAATTCTGGAAACATCCATGTCGTATTCTAGGAATCCAACTTGCTCTCTCATCGGGTTATCACCCACAGACTAACGGAGCTACGGAACGTGTAAACCAGACCGTGGAACAATACCTTTGTTGTTTCGCCACCAAGGTACAGGACGACTGGTCACTCCTTATACCCGTGGCTGAATTCGCTTATAACAACTCTGATCATTCGGCAGTCAGGACCAGCCCTTTTTATTGCAGCCAAGGATTCCACCCGTCAGTTCTACCTTCCATTCTCCCACATCCCACAGCTGTACCAACAGTTGACTTCTGGATTGAAACTCTCATCAATGTTCACAAGGAAGCCAAAGAACATTTAGAAAAGGCCCGGACTCACGCTAAACGTTATGCGGATACCAAAAGAAGACCAGGGCCTTCTTATGCCATCAGTGATCGGGTCTGGCTGTCCTCGAAACTCATGCCTCGACATTGACGACCAAACAAACTAGCCCCCCATTACTATGGACCTTTTTCCATAAAGCAAATCATAATCCCAGTCTCATTCCGGCTCAAGTTACCAGACTCCTGGAAGAAGATTCATCCAGTTTTTCCCACTTCCTTATTAAAACCTTACATCCGATCTTCCCGGAAATCCTGCAGACCCAACCCTGTGGTTGTGGACAATCAGCTGGAATATGAAGTATCTAGAATATGCGACTCCATGTATAAACGGGTCAACTTCAATATTTGGTCGAGTGAAGGGATATCCTCCGAGTGAAAGAACCTGGGAACTGTCATGATGCCTACTCCCGGGAAGCCAGTTCAGGGCCAGCGTCCCCGAAAGCAGACATCATGTCCCCAGGGAGGGACCCAGCAACCCCTTATAGGGGCTCTTTGGACATTGTCCTGGCGCCTTTGGCGCCAGGCTCATAGAAGGCATCAGTCCTGGCACCATAGGCGCCAGGCACATTATGGGAGTGCTTGGATGGACTTACCTGATGCAGACCATGCTGCCGGATCCAGACCTCCTTGAGGTCTGAAAGGGACTATTTTACCTATGGGACTATTTTACCACTCGGGCGTGGCTGAGGAAGAATACTTACCTGGAACTACTTTGGGGGCTATTTAAACCACGCCCAGACAGCAGCTCATGCTTCGCGTTGTTCTGCATCTAGCAGCTGGACGCTCACCGTGTCTGCTCCTGCATCCTGGCTCCAGCCACGCCCGCCTGCAACCTGGAACACCTGAAAAGGAAGGAAAGGAGAGAAAGGTGAATAATTGAACTTTACCTACCTCCATCCTGAGTCCGGAACATTCACTCCGACGATCCTGAGAAAAGACATTATTTTTAGAAGCGCATCGCATCGCTCGCTGCAGCGCCGCGTTCCACTCACCTTCACGAGGCGCCCTCGGGCTCTTCATCCACCATTGGCACCATCCGTCGCCTTTCAGCGCCTAAGGAGAAAAAGAGACAAAACAAAGGTGAGCGAAGGAACAGATCGAGTAAGGCCTGATTCTTCCACCTTAAGACTTACCTGATTATTGTTGGGACCATCTTTCCTCACCTCGGGTCGGCGCCGCTTCTTTGGCACTTCCGTACCCCGGCCCCTAAGGGGAAAAAGACACACGCATTAGTGGGTGAAAGCAAGATCACTAAGGGAACCATTCATCAAAAAGACTCACCAGAGTTACCTTCGGCGAATCCATTCCTCTACGCGGATTCTTCATCCTACATCTGAAATAGAGAAAAGGACAACGGACAATTAAGGCTTGAACTTTTGCAACTGAATACTTACGGCCTCCCATCGGAAAAGTGATGCGGAGTTAACTACTCACCAAACCCGAGATCCAGTGAAGTAACTGGAAATCAACGCGCCCCTGCATCGGAAGCAGGATGGAGAGCTCGTCCTTTCAGACTCTAAGGTGAGACTCTACGGTGAATCGCGGAGGGGGTTCGAGGAGTGTGAGAGGGGGAAGGGGGGGTATCCGACACATTATCCAGCAGACAGTTAATCCCCTTTTACATCTACAGAAGGATTCTTCTACGGGCCAGACAGGCAAGGTTTGGGGGTCCGGTCCAGTCCGTCTTCCGAGTCCTGCGCATCACCTTAGAAGAGGTCATAGCAGTCCAGAACAGATCGGCGCCTCCGTGGGAATCAGGTGAGCGTTACAGGAACCACTTTCTAATCTGAATACCCCCCGATTGCTCAGAAGGTATCATCTCATACACCCGGGCAAACCTGGTGGAACAAGTTTTCGGAGGAGGCATGCTGTCATGATCCACAGTATGCGTCCCTTTTGGACTTCCTGGTCCTTGTCACAACAGGGCTTGCACTATTTGACTCTTTGATACTCCCAACATGGCCGTCTAACGTGGTACGCCTTGCACCAGCTTCCACGTCGGACGTAGCACATTCCACAAATAGACCACGCCCCCGCGGCCCCGCATGTCTCAACGCTATCGCTGGTAGTGACTAGACGTGTGCTCCGTAGTTCGCTGAACTATTGTCCTGTCCTTGGTTCCCGGACTCTCTAATTCCCCTATTCATTCCTCCCTCATCTCTTACCTTGTTTCCCGGATTTCGTGTACTGCCTTCATGTACACTTCCTCGCTTCCTGGACGTCCTGAGCATCCGAGTATCCTGGAACGCTGAACGCACGCTGGAGTCAGAGGAGACTCGCGCAGGCTTGTACAAAACCCGATCCGGGCGCAAGAAGACTTCCTCCAAGAAATCCTGCAAGGAGCGATCTCAGGTGACAAGGGGGGAATTCTGTGACAAGGCCAGGGGAAGGGAGTAATTCCCCCTGGTGTTGTGAACTGTGAAACTAAAGCCAAGAGAGACTGGGGGAGGGGAGGCATTCCCCTGGTGTTGTGCACTTTGAGAATAAAGCCTAGGAAGGCCAGGGTAAGGGAGTCATTCCCCTGGCATTGTGGAATCGTGAAAACAAGTGAAAAGAGAGTCAGTAAATACCCCTGGCTTTGTGTGAGGAAAAACACTGAGAGCCAGATGAGTCGTTCTCCTGATAATTGAGCTTACAAGGAGAATCAAACCAGTGATCCAGGGTAAGGGAGTCATTAGCCTCGGAGGGCAGGAACAGTGAATGTTAGAGACTGAGTGTTAAAGGATCAGCAATCCTTTCTTTTGAAGCATTGAAACCAGGGAAAGGTAGTCATTCCCCCTGGTGAGGATCTTGCAAACAAAACTGGGCCGTCCAGTCCAGGAGGAGGGAGTCATTCTCCTTGGACCACCAAGAACATTGGTGCAACCTTTAGTTTAGTTATAGGTGTAAGGAACAGAGATAGGGACGTTTGACACAGGACGGTGGACTCTTTTTAGTTACAAGGACAACTTGACAGACCCATTAGCACTTTAGTTGAGGCACGGAAATCCTTCATAGATATAGAGAAAGTTACGTTTTTTCTTTATTTTGATCTTAATAAAAGTTTATAGAAAGAAACCATGATGCCACCTGTGTGTCGGTCTCCCTCTCCTGCACCCTTACAATAGACACTTGTAATCCGGGACGCTCACTTTTTACACCTTTTAGAAACATCTAATCCTAGAGTTGTACTTGTTATACCACCAATAGATGTATACCCATCCCTTTTGGTTCTTCACACCGTAATGAAACTTGTAAATGTGAACCCAAAGATAAGCAGTTCACCAGCCACATTTATTCCTTATAACTAGCAAATGCTCCCAATAAAATAAAATGGGGAGTGAAACTACTACGTCCAAAAATGTAAAACTGACACATAGGAGCCTGTTGCCTTCTTCCACCCACACAGCTCCGTAGATATGGTGTGATGAGTTGTAGCACCAAATCAGTGAGCCACAATGAAGAGCTTTAGTATTACTAATATTGCCTGGTATTTGCTGTATTGTATTGGAGTCGTCATTTACATAGCACCTTTTCCGATTTGTATGGCCTCAATGCGCTTTATGGTAGGAACGCCCTCTGAGACCGAAGTTCAGGTATGGGAAAAGTTCCATGCGGAGACTTAAGATGCGTGTGTGCGTTTTGCCGAAATTAGGACTTAGGAGAGCTGACTAGGCTCCAGTAAGCAGCCCAACAGGTCAGGTACGTGGGCGGGTGCTGAGGGTGGTTATGACTTAATGGATGTAAAGAAGTATGTGTTACCAAAAATATTGTTTTAGTGCTAAAATATCATTTGAATTAGCCATAAATACCCAATTTCGGCATGGGAAGTACATTTTTACTCCCAAATATGGGGAGTAAAATACTCCCACTTGAAAATTGTGTCTAGAGTTATGTTGTTCACTAAAGAAATGGTCCCAGCAGTGCCCTTCCATCTAGAAACGTTCTGTTGTCTCTGGCTCAGCTAGGGTTCAACCCATCTTCCCTATTTGACTTAAGTCATTGAATTACTGCAGTGTAAGGCACCTTTGTGTGTGTGAACTCTTATGACATACTCAAACTACTGACAGTGGACTTCCTCTAATGTTTTACCACTATTTAGCTATGTCTTGTGTATGGTAGTCTACGGCCCTCATTCCAAGTATGGAGGTAGTCATGGCGGTATTTGCGCCATGACTACCTCCCATACCAGTACCGACTTGGTTCAATGGGGACTTACCGGTGTAGTCCGACCTTTGCGGGACCGGTAAATCCCCATTGAAAACTCCATTCCCCATTCCCATTTGAGCCCCAATAGGGCTCAATGGGAATGGGTAAGTAGCTAATAACGGTACTGCAATTTGCGGTACTGTTATTAGCTCTGAAGTCCCTTAACGGGTCCCGTCCATAACACTTGGCCAGACCAGGCGTTAAAGGAGGGACCCGCTAAGGGACCTCGGAATAGGGCGCAAAGGGTTTACCAGCACCGGTGTCCTTAACGGTGCTGGTAATCCCTTTGCGCCCAACTCGGAATGAGGCCCTACATCTTTGTGGCTAAGGGGTCAAATCATCAGTGCTACTACTGTGAAATATTGCTGCAGCATTCATTAGCATCAACTAATTAAACACTCCTACGAAAACCTCACAATAATAATGTAATCCCTTTCTAGTTTTTGCTGCCTTTATAAAAAACTAATTTGTATTGCTTCTTGAAACCTGAAGGCAAATGGTGGGCTTAAGATCCAGCCCCAGATTGACCTCCAATGTGACAGCACCTAGGGATATTTCCTCTTATCTAAGTTATTTACTATGTATTTTTGAGTGGACAGGGCATGCATCTTTCACCCTAAGAATTAGCGCCTTTCTTCTTTGCAGATGCAACCTGACAAGATGCTTTTTAAAGAAACAGAATTGGTTTTTATAGAAATCAAATGCTCCGCTGTGTTAATCAGAGAAGTTACCTGGGCCAAAGTATTGCAGATGTTCTAACCAATTTACGATACCTGACGGATGTTGGGTTATGTTTATGTTTTTCTTTTTGTGAAAGAAAACAAGCACTTGTAACACTTCAGATTAGCAGTGCCCTATTTTAGCTGACTTCAATAGCGCCTGGTTGATATGTGTAATAATGCACTGTATTCTTCCTTTTGGGGAAGACGAAAGCATCTATTGGATCCAAAGGATGAAAATCTGTCCAGTTGAGAGCCTTGTTGCATAGTTGATTGACATTTACTCTCCTTACTAGAGTGCCAAAACAACCGCTGCTGTGTCTTTTTGTGTTGGGAGCTCTGCAGGATTTCAGTGGTGAAACGGGGAGCAGTACCAGTGGCAGGGCTCTTAACATGGCACTACTGCGATGGCATGGAGCACTGCACTGAGAGCACTGCCGGCATCTGTAAGGAACTCATGATGGCAACAGTTTAAGACAGACACAAGTGATCACGGTATAAGGGTGTTTATTAAAATGTATAGGTAGTTTGGAAAAATGCCTAATCTAAACCTAAATCTAAAATGGGAGCAAGCTTCGACCATCAAACAATAATAAGGCAGTCTGAGTGACCTCTTGTCAAATAAAAGGGGCTATACTAAAAATAAAAACGATTGCCAATCCTTATGCTAATCACAAAAAGAAGTGTGTGCTAATGTTCATAAGAAAGAGGGAAGTGTTCACAAATAACAAGTCAGAATGCGGGAGTCGGGTCTCCCTTCCCCACGTTTTTAGCACGGGGCAAGGTAGGATTCTGGTGCACTGCACACGCACAAGCCTTCCCAGCACGAGCCAACAGTTCCGCTCTCAGCAATCAGGGCCTTCGGTGGTTAAGTCTCTTTTCTACAAAAAGTCACTTGCCTCCAAGGACCTGATGTGTTTCAAAATAATAAACAAAAGTTATTTTCTGTATACACAGCGGGTGATGACCTTTTACCCCTGGTTCCCCCTCTTCTGGGCTCAGATCTACAAAAAGTTCATAATGATATTAGGGCCTTCAGTAGCTAGGATTTCTAGTTTCCGAGGGTTTGATATGTTCACTGTATCAAACTAAAAGTTCAACAGAAGTTCTTCTTTGGTTGCACTTTGGGTGATGTTTCCTCGCTGTGGGATCCCCCTCTTCGGGGGTCAGACCCCTCTCGAATGTCAGCCTCCCTCCTTTGGGTTTATTATAGCTTGGTGGTGATTTTCCACCCCTGCGTCTCCCTCTTCTGGGCTCAGACCCTTCTCACTATTTAGCCTCCCTCAGCCGGGTTCACAACGGTTTCTCAACACAATTTCATCTGTGACATTCACAAATCTTAAAGTCCTTTTAAACAGTTCACTGTGGACATCTCTCTGCCGGGTTCACTCTTGTCAACACACTGTATATATCAGGACTTTAGACTTCGCCTCTTGTTTATTGGCATCCCTTCTTGGGCTCTTACGACGCAGGATTCACTTCCCTAAAGCTTCATAATCATCTGTCAGTCAAAGACTTTCAACTGTACAGAAGATTTTACTGGACTCCTGTATGACCACTTTGACCCCTTCTCGCCTTTCCCATGACCATCTGGTAATGGTAGTTTCAACAATCGGGTAATCGTCCAGAGTTTCCTGAGTGAGCACCCATGTGGTGCCAGACTCCCCTGTTGCTGGTTCCCCCCCCCCTTTTGGTATAAATAGTTATTTGTACTTTCACAGTTCAATTAGCCGTTTGCTACTTTTCGTTCAACACAGTTCGGTCTCTTAACGGCTTTCCCCTGGACTCACCGGTTGTGATGAACCACTTTGCTTTTCTTCTGTCTGGAGTCAAGGTTGGTACCACTGAGACAAGCGTCTCTCCCTGGCTTGGTTATCAGCAGAGGAGGGTCCTGTGTACCGTTGATATCTGTTGCAACACACGCTGGCTACTGTTAGCAGTCTTAGGATTCCTTCCGCTGAGGTTTCACGGGCCTTGGTCGGAAAGGGCAAGGTCGCTTCTCTCCTTGTCACCCTCTCGGTTTGCGCCGTCTTTCTTCTTATCTTGAACTGTTGTGCTGAGTCAGCTCTATCGATGTGCGGTCTGATTTGCTTGTATTGTGCTCTCGTGCTCCACCTTTTATCCCTGTGAAGCAGGGAAAAGGCCGTTTGGTGTGTGTGTGATTCTGGTCAATTGCCTGACTTTGCCTGACCCTTGTGTTGGGACATGTCAGGTAAATGGCTTGGGTGTTAGTCCGCCGTCCTTCGTGATATGCGAAAGTGTTCGTGTCGGAAAGAGGGGGGTTGCCATGGAAAATTATATTCTGCATTCTAGGGGTGTTGATAAAGTGAGAAATGTGAGATTGGAGGGGTTTGCTAAACAAATGGAAATGACCAGGATTATTAGGGTGGACAATAGAAAAAGAGGATTCTCTGAATTGGGGTTTTCAAGGGTTATGAAGTTTGGCTTCCTAGTTGGTTGGCTATATACAAAGGGGTTGTTGTATCTGGGCCGAGAGATTCACTGAGAGGAAGGGAGGTAGATTTGTACAGCCTACAAAGACTTCAGGGGTCTCGTCCTCCTCTCCCTCTTCCTCAGTATAATACTGTGCCTCACATGGGGCCATTCCCCCAGCACAACCTCGGGTTCCCCCATCCAGGTGATCCTCTCTCTTCTGTTCGCCCCTGGGGTTGGGGTCTGTGAGCATCAGCCCTTCTCAGGCCACTTGAATAAGGGATTCTCAAGGCTGGCTTGGGAGAATACCCTCAGGTTTCTCACACATCACACATCAGATCTACCAATGGGGGAAACATTCACAACGTTCTGAGAAATGTACATATTACAATATTATATGCATTTGGTGGCATCACTCCAACACAGGATTGTATGGCAAGTGAAGGATCTACATACATTACAGCACTGTAACTGTTTTATAACTTAAGCAATAACAACATAACATTGCATTACAAAGTTTCCTAATATGTCATCGGCCTGGATAATATTTGTTTACAAAGATCCTAACAGCATAGTAATGCCACGCTTACTATGTGCATGTTTAAAGTTTGTTGTATTAAAATATACCTTTTCTCAGTGGTTGAGAGGATGACATGGTTTGTAATCTGTTAGCATGCTTACCTGGCACTGTGTTTGTGAGTGGGAATGTGGTTCAACTAGTATTTTGTTTATTTTGTTTTGATATCCTGAATCAATCGACTGCCAATACAGTTTTATAGCTTTCATCTTTAAGCCAGTTGCCAATGATGAGTCAATGGAGCTTTCTCTAAACAAGATCTCAGGTGTGGAGGTTGTACCATACTTCAAAGGTCTATATACTGGCCATGGTGTGCTGTTGAGATCACGTGGTTGTTAGTGCAAGTTGTGAGAAGGTTTGATAGTCGATGACAGTCTCAAGGGTATGTGAGTTGCTGGTTTTGTTGCAACTACTTAGTTTGCTAGTGTAGAGTGATAGATGGAATCCGTAACACAGTCTATGCTCTTACCACATTCTCAGAGCTAATTGGAACCCATTGGGCCAGGAAAGGACCCTACTAGGGCCCCAAGGCCAGAGCTATGAGCTACCCAATGTGGCAAGAGTAGGATTCGCAAGGCCCTTCCCCTAGTACAGAAACCCATTCTTCTGCCTCATCCCCACCCCTGTATACTCTAGGTGGTGTGAGAAACCTGATGCCGTCATCACATCTGCTTCCCTTGGGTCCTCTTCTTAGGTGTCAACTGAAGAGGGAAGATATTAGAACGAAAACCCCAAATGCGACATGCTTTTCTTGTAAAGAACCGGGACATTTACCTAGAAATTGCCCACAGAACAGAAAAGAGGAATCCATGGACATCGGGTGCATGGTGGGAGAAGAGTGGGACTATGCAGAATATAGTGAAGAGATAGACGTACAAATTAATTTTTTTGTGGCTCCTCTTCTAAATCCACTTATGAATCAGTTGTGGTTAAACAGAGTCCCAGTACTGATCTCTCTGCTGCTGTGGCTTCTGAACTTCCTGCAACCCATAGTGTTCCTGCAACATTTGTGACTCCTGAAGTCCCTGCTGCAAATCTTGATATTGCCATTCCTGCTTCTGACTATTTGGAAGACCTTCCTAGAGCAACCAATTCAGCTGTATCTCTGGTTCCACCTTGCAGCACTGTACCGTTGCCAGCCCTAAGAAGGTCCACTACTTTCAAAGCAATTTATGCCATGGAGCCTGCAGCAGCTCTTCACAGTTCCTCAGTTCATGAACGCACTGTTGTGTTTTGTGCCCCTAAGACTTTGTCTTTTCTGGATTCAATCTCAAAGGTTCCGAACATTGGTAAAGATTCCTCCGTTAAAAGCTCTCACCTTGCAGTCTTACACAGTTTTTGAATCTTTATAATGTGCCTTATTAGTATAAGACTCTCTCACGGTGTGACAGGCCTTGGACTTGCTCTTCTTGTTGGTCAGTCTTCAGGGGTCCTGGAGAGGGGCATGGAGAAGAGCTCACTGTCATGCCTGTGACACTGGCGCACACCTTGGCAACCATCATGGACGATTTGGTACTCATTTATCTTCATAATACTCTTTAAACAACCCCTATTCACACTTTGGTCCTTAATTTCCATTTGTACGACTTTGGTACTTTCTTATTTAATTCAACTAACTACATGTACCATAATGCACCTTGCTACAGCTATCAATTCCTGGTTATTCCCATTCATCAGTATTGGAACCACAATCCCCAGTAGCCCTAGCGATCAGTGCTTCTTTCACCTTCTCAGGACCAGAGAGGGAGGAGGCAGATTACCTTCAGGTGTGCTGCTCCAGGTGCTGCCAATTAGCCTGCCTCAGTACAGGGCAGGGCTGTATTTAAGCAGCTGCCTGCAGGAGCTCAGTCTCTTGCATCAAGAGTTCTCCCAGCCCCTTTTTGCCTTGTGCCTCGAGTTGTATGCTGCTCCTGTAGTTGCATTATCCTGCTTCTGATCCAGCGCCCTTTGCCGGCTCCTCTGGGCTTACTCCCTTCCAGCCTGCTACACTCCGCTGCCTTCAGCCCTGGTCCCCTGGGCACCCTGCCTTGCAGCCTGCTACACTCTGCTGCCTTCAGCCCTGGTCCCCTGTGCTCCCTGCCTTGCAGCCCACTACACTCCGCTGCCTTCAGCCCTGGTCCCCTGGGCTCCCTGCCGTGCAGCCTGCTACACTCCGCTGCCTTCAGCCCTGGTCCTCTGGGCTCCCTGCCTCGCTGCCCTGCTCCTCTGGGCATACTCCTTGCTGCCCTGCTCCTCTGGGATTACTCCTTGCTGCCCAGCTCCTCTGGGCTCACTCCCTGCTGCCCTTCTCCTCTGGGCTCCCTGCCTCGCTGCCCTGTTCCTCGGGGCTCACTCCTTGTTGCCCTGCTCCTCTGTGCTCCCTGCCTTGCGGCCTACTACAGTCCTCTGTAGTCCACTACCGTTTGCCTTAACCTACTACAGCTCTCTGTCCTGCTCCTCTGAACTCCCTGCCTTGCAGCCTACTACAGTCCCCTGCAGTCCACTACAGTTTTCCTGCACCTTGTGCCATCCGTTTCTGCAGCCCTGCTTCCTTGTCTGCAGCTCCCCTGTGTCCTGGCTACTCCCCCCTTGCTCTCTTCCTTTTCCCTGGATATTTCTGTTCTTGTCTTCTCTTGTGTGTTATGTAAATCCTGTGTACAGAGCTTGGCTGTTGGTTTCTGGCAAGCAACCTCTGCCCCTTCCCTTGTCGCGTTTTCAGTGTTACAGACACCCACAGCTGTTGTTCCCAGCCATGAGCATACAGAGTGGGCCCCTGTAATAGCAATCTGTGCAGAAGGCTGGAGTTTCCAAAGGTCAGTGGAACACTCTTTCCCATTTCTGCATACACCCCAAGAGGGAATCCAGTTTGTTTGTACCTTTGTATTTCTGCTACAGTTGCCTACTCTTCTTTCTTGTTGAACTTACCGCTGTGTGTGTACTTATCTGTCACCTTACATCAGCACAACCACCCAAAACCTACCTGGTTGCCCTGTGCCGCTCTTGACAGAGTGCCATTCCTGACACAAGCTTTCTTTACTTCAAAGATCAAAGACTTTCGATTGTGTGCAGGATTTTGCTCAACTGGTTGCAGGGCCAATTCGATTCACAATTACTTGCTCTCTTCTTGACATGATCTCTTTCTCACTTTTACTTTGCCAATTCTCAGCTGATACCTTAGCTTGCGAACCGCATTCAATACCTAAAAACTCCTCTGCAAGGGTATAGGACTTTATCCCCAGAATTGTTATAGCATTTAATATTCTGCGGAAACATAACCTCACTTATACTTGGGACAATTAGATTCCTGCATGCCCTGAAACTACAGGAAACTAATATCAATAGCTGAATAATGGAAATGTACCCCCACACATTATGACAGCTAAGTGATTCCTGGTATGTAATATGCTAGAAGTCTGCTTTTATACAATCATGATGCTTGACAATGCAGTACAATTAATTATTTGTTGATTTGCGATCCTTTAGAAACATGATGGAATGAAGCCAGGTTTTTTTTGTGAATTTGGTAAATTGTCGTTAACTTTTATTTTCATGTAACATGGAAAATGTGTAAATGATTTATCTCACTTCACTTTTGTGATGAGTGGTATTTTAGAAAAACTTTTAAAACCTTGTTTTAGGTGTTCTTTTTGTTTTATATGTGAATCAATGTGTTAAATATTGTAAAGTTGATGTATGTCAGCTAAATCAATAAAAAAACTATTTTAAAAAAGAATACCTTACAGAGACTTTCGACTGAGCACCACTTTGTCAAAGGTATTGTATCTTCCTACAAAAGTTCAATCACTCATCAGCAGTTCAACTTTACTTGTGTCCTTTATCATATGCGTTTTAGCAATTTTCGTTCCAGTGCTCGCCATACAATGTTGCTGCTTGCAACCTTGCCTTCAACACAGACCGGTCTTGTATCCATCTTCCCAACTCACCAGCTGTGTTGATTTCACTGATGCTGCTTTATTCTTGGAGCCAAGGACATTACCACGGTGGCTGGTGTTTCTCCACGCCTTGATTAATGACGCGAGAGGGCCCCAGGTACCTCCGACACACAATGCAGGATTCTTCAGCCTGGTTTCCTGGTCTTACGCTTTCTATTCTCGAGATTTCAGGAAAGTACCGGTTGCTTGTTGAAAAGGTCAAGGGAACTTCCCTCCTTCCGATCCCCTTCTGTTTTCCTGTCTTCTCTTGTTGAACTGCCATCTTGCAACTGCTGTTTCCTTGTGTACCTTGCCTCACTCAGAGTTTGCCCTCATGCTTCTCCTTTTATCCATGTGGGGAAGCTTAATGGAAGTCAGGTGTGTGTGATGGTCAGTAATTGCCTGACCTCGTCCGACCATTGTATTGGGACACGTCAGGTATACAGCTCGGGTGTTAGTCAATTTTCTCTCATAGCGGGCTGTCCGTGAGAAAGTGTTTGGCCCTCATTACGACCCTGGCGGAGAACCAAGGTGCAATTTGCACCATGGTCCATGGCGCTAAGCTGCCAACTCCGCCATGGTGGTTGGCGGACTTACCGCCCCATTCCGACCTTGGCGGGGCGGTAAGTCCCCAATCCCCATTTACCCTTCCCCATTCCCATTTTTGCCCCATAGGGTATAATGGGAGTGGGGAAGGCGTTAATTACGCCACCATAAATTACGGTGGCGTAATTAACAACAAGTCCCGTAGCGCCATGGATTTTTCCGCCTGCAAAAAGCAGGCGTAAAAATCACCATGGCGCTACGGGAACTCGTACTCAGGCGGAAAGGTGCGCCATGGTTTACGCCGGCGTAAACCCCTTTCCGCCAGGGTCGTAATGAGGGCCTTTGTGTTTTAAAGAGGGCGGGGTAGAGTTCCTTAATATCTTTGGTAGGATGGTGTAACAGTTTTACAGGGAAGGGGATGCCGCGTCTCTCCATCCAGTGTCCCACACCCACTCCCCGAAGACTCCTCACCTAGGTGATCTTGGTCCACCCCCAGAAACTGGATCCAAAACCATTCATGGCCACCTGAATGACAGATCCCCAGGGACTAGTGGGTTTCTCACAACTGACACCATCATGAGGCTGGGAATCCCACATTCTTCCCATGATAGTACGGAGACGAGGAAGAGGCGACTCGGAGTAGTGGACACCAGTAACTGCTTTCACCACTCTATTACTGGGACGAGGAAGATAGCTGCAGAGCAATGTGAAGATCAGGCAAGTCCATCTAATTACTGTTATCAAAGTCAGGCAACTACATTCAAGGGCCCATAACTGGGGTCACTTAATCAGTATCTCACGTATAAGAAGGCAGGCCGTGTAACAGAGAGGGAGTCAGGAAATCTTGCAACAGGTGAAGCTGCACGGCAGGAGAGGCATGGCAGTAGCGGGAGCTGTAGCAGAACATTGGAAGCAGAGTTCTCTGGGACTGACATCCTTGTGAGGCTAGGATCGAGTGCTGTGTCTGGCATCGGAGCAGGGGCTCAATTCAGCAGCAGTCACACAGCGGGAACTGGTGCTGAGCTGAGCCGTTCCCAAAGAAGTGGAAGAAGATCCTCGTTACCTCTGGAGGTTAACCGAACACTGGAGTGTCTGAGGGGCAGGAGAAGTCTCAGTAGAAAGAGGAGCAGCAAGGTGTTGAACCCTGATTGGAATTCACAGCAGAGAGGTGTGCCTTGGAAGCAGAGCCAAGTTTCAATACCGTTGAGTGTCTGCGGATGGGGAAACGCCAGGCCACTCTGCACACGACTGCCAATGTCCCATGAAACAGTATCAAGTGGTTCAAAAGGATTGTTGAATCAATCCATGTATGACAACTCAATACGTGAACAGCAACAAAGTAGCAAGCCATTGTTAAAACCATTAAAGGAATGGTTCGGTCAGGAATATTATTGTCCCTATGGTTCGGCCATGTGTTTTTAACCATAAATTGATCGATCGTACAAACATTTCCTATGCACCTTACCGGAGTTTTCGTCTTTTGGACACAAGCGAAATCAGGCAGCAGGGCGCTGCCATCTTGTGATAATCTTATCAGTTGACGCATCGCCCTGGGTGAACTGCCTTTGTGGCACTAAATCATATCCCCCGCCCCTGAGCCTGATATCACCAAATCATTGATAGTCTCTGCCTCTCTCCGTGATGTTACTGGGCAGCGTAGCCAAACACGCCCAATCGTCACCTACGCGACTTGACGCAGAACCTGGAAAACAACACACGTGGTCCACAACACAGCGCGTCAAAATTCAGAATATGAAACTGTACTTTAAAAGGAAACAGCAAGATTGTACAATTGGTAAAGTACATTTATTTCACATTAAATGCTTCGAGAACATTCGGCGAGTGACATATTCAATCAAAACTGAACTTTTTTCCTTTGCTCTCGATCTGCAAATGGTACACAGGATGTTCGTTTTGGGTAAAAGAAGTACTTTGGTCGCAGGGTGAATTGCAAGACTCATGCATCAACTTGAGACTAGACCACCGTAAAGGTTGTTATGTTGCTCCTAATCGCTGGTACAGCGTAAGGGCATATCGGCCTTTGGCGATCGTCCCAAAAGAGAGTAAAATAAATCCAGTGATTGACATGTAGCTGCAGCTGGCGGTTGAAGAAACCATCGGTTGGGGTCCGGAATAGATGACAATTGCAGAACGGCAGGATGTACCTGTTTGCAAAACATAAAAATAGAAATGTGTCTCATTAGCCGATCTTTATTACAATTAATCATTTTACTTATTAGCACAGATGTGACACAATGTGAACCGAGAGAACACAACTTGGAAAGTACTCCGCTATTTGCTTCCGAGGATAGCGCAATGGAGTATGTTCAGCTCTAAACATAATGCGTAAACTGAGGCAACAATTCGAGGTGCACAACGAGTGGTCGTCTACATGCGTGTCGATGCTGGACTGCCCACTTACCGGGTAGAAAGACCAGCACACAAAGGTTGCACTTGCGCTTCATTGCAATATGCCACACAGAAAGAACGAGTACAATGTAACCCAGCAATAAGGGTCAGCTATTGATATTTGGACTAGTTCTGGTATAAAATCGTATAAAGTGAAACTTAAATTATATTTAGCATTTCCATTCTCTTGACGTAATGCAGACCGGAACGCAGACGCCGTTCGTGTCTACGATTTTTCATAAACTGAACTTACATGTAACTAAGTCCAGTTTTGCAATGGACAACCTAATCCAAGGCATAAAATAAGCAGTGTCGCATAGCAATTTGCTATGCAATTCTGTAGGTTTGCTAATTAAAGTGACACTTGTGTAGCAAATCTAGCTATTTAATTTACCTTGTTCAATGAAAGCAGAGCTCATCCTGCATACCTCTCTTGCGCTCAGGCATTTCTCTACCCTCCTTTCTCTGTTCACTGAAAGTTCAAAGGGTCTAATGGAGAGAGAGCCAAAGGTCTGCGTGGGAGTGCTAGGCAATAATTATTTTCAAATGATTGCAAACCAGAAGTAATTGGGATGATTTTTTTATTGAGCTAACTATATCCTGCCTGACAAATAATAGTATGTGTTAACTTTACTTTTTTAAAAGGACAGTCATGTCAAATAATGCATAATTACAGTATTGCTACTGTAAAACACTGCATGGTCGCCATGCTTTACAGGAAAGTTCAGGTAAGTCTATCTAAATCTCAGTGTCAACTATAGAGAAGATGCATCATATTGCAGAGCGAACAGTTTTGAAAGCAGACATAGAGCCTCATTACACGGTACGCGGTAAAAAATGGAATTTACCGGCATGGCGATATTAACGTGTACGCCCTCACAAGAGGGCGGCAATAGCGTACCATTACGAGTTCGCGGACACGAGCATAGCGCCATGCCGGTAAACCCCCTACCGCCATGGCGTTAAAGACCCAATAAAGTCACCTACCGCCCTCGACCAATGTGCTGATTGCACCTCCGCTCTCCTGCTGCATGGAAATATCAGTTACCGCTATTAGCGGTGACCGTTATTTTGCGGAACTGGAAATAGCGTCATCGCACAGGAACGGGAAATAGCACGGCGGCCATCTTCAAAAACACAATCCATTGCCATCCTCTGCCCCCTGGACCTGTTACGAGTTGTTCAGAGTTGGAAATCATCCTGTACACCTGCATCATGCCCAAGGCCTTCAAAAAAAGCACTGACAGGCAGCGCAAGGAGAAATTCACTCCTGAGGAATTGAATATGCTTACACAGACCCTGGCTGAGAATGCTGATGTCGTTTTTGCTAATGACATGCAGCGGCCCACAATACTGAAGAAGAAAGCCATCTGGGAACAAGTGGCTGTAAAAGTCAGTGCAGTCGGCACCAGCACCCGCACAGTGCGTGAGTGCCGGAAAAGGTGGGACGACCTCAGGCTGCGGGTGAGGGGCATCCTTGCGGAGAACCACCGGATTGCCAGTGAAGGAGGAGCTGGTTCACCCACCCGACTCAAAGAATGGGAGGAGACCTGTGGGAACCTCATTGCAGTTGAATCCATCGAGGGAGTAGGCAGCATGGAGGTCGGCGTGGGTACCACTCGGATGCAGGTGAGTGTACACATGACAGAATGCGATGTGAATGTACTGTTTGACCCATATGTCAGCACAGACTCCTCTCATGCATGGACACACATCCACACATGCATCCATCCCTCCCCATGTCAGTGTCAGACCCAAACACACACACACATGCGCGCATCACCAGTCACAAGTTCCAAATACAACCATGCATGGATGAGGCACTGAACTGGCACATCACCTGCATCCACAACTACTAAGTCCCAATGGCCACAACTGCATCATTGATGTTAACTGCATTAAGTATATTGAAAATCAACCAATGCCATCCCCCTTCTTGTCCCTGACAGGCTCACACACAGATGGCGAGGATGCCGCTGATGCATCCCTGGCACCAGCGACTAGTAAGAGGCCAAGGGCCCAGGAATCGGAGGACACCCCCACAACTTCCAGGGGCAAGGGGGGAAGGTCACACCTGATGACCATGAAACACCGACGAAGTGCCACTGTCAGGGCAGCAGTACCTGTACCACAAACTGCAGCCACACCACTGGAGGAGATCCCACAGGCACCAATAGCAGCCACCGAGGGCCCACCATCAGCTGCGGCAAGCTCCGCTGGTGAGGCAGCTGCCACTGCCCCCCTGTCTGATCCTGAGGACACCATAGTTGACCCAATGGGGATGCACACCCCAAGCCCCCCTAGTACCGCAGAGCCTGCACCATTCCAGACCCCAGAAGAGAACAATCCTGCCATCATGTCCCCCATGGAGGCTTCACCAGCTGCAGTGGATGCTTCTGAGGGCACTGCATCCAGTGCACAATCACCCAGCACTGCCCTCCAACTGACCACCATCCTGGAGCGTCACCGAGAACTGACTGTGCTGGTTGGGCAGCATGTTGAGGAGGTTGCCCATCTCAGGGAAAACATTGCGGAGACGGCGAGGCACTCCACTGACAGGATGGACGCAAACACTGACAGGCTGTGTACTGAGATTTCAAGGCTCAGGGAGGTCCTATCTCGCATGGCTGATGCCATGGACCGCCACTTCTTGCAACAAGGACAGTCTGCCCCATCATCATCTTCAGGATCAAGACAGACAAGCCCCCTCCGGCGCTCAACACGCACCACCAGGCGCTCGTCTGTCCATTCTCAAAATGCTGCCACAGACAATGCCAAATAGGGGGTTGATGGAAATTCCACTGCGTGCATGGCCAAATGCATACATGGCAGGCACATGAGGAACTGTTGTGGGGGGTGGGGGGAAGGGTGTTATGGGTGTGTGGTGGGGGGTGGGGGGAAGGTTGTTATGGGTGTGTTGTGGGGGGTGGGGAGAAGGGTGTTATGGGTGTGTCGTGGGGGGTGGGGGGAAGGGTGTAATGGGTGTGTTGTGGGGGTGGGGGGAAGGGTGTTATGGGTGTGTCGTGGGGGGTGGGGGGAAGGGTGTTATGGGTGTGTTGTGGGTGGTGGGGGGGAAGGGTGTTATGGGTGTGTTGTGGGAGGTGGGGAAGGGTGTTGGGATGTTCGGGGACTTGCACTTTTTCACCTTTTCATTACTCAATACACTGGTTTATGTTCAAAACACAGGCCTGGACATCCTCATTGTGTCTGTGTACTTTATTGGCAACAGGGTCCATTGCGTGCTCACAAACATACACCAGTGCATTACTAACAATATCCATGTGACAGTACGAAAACATATTCCTCAGAATATTTGGTTGATCAGATGCTGTCTCACAGCACGTCCCTCCTGCCCATCCCCTCTTGCAAGACCCGCATCCCCTTCACCTCCATCCTCATCACCATCATCATACTCATCAGGAGCTTCTATTTCAACGTCAGGGGGCAGTGGCACATTCCGTCTGATACACATAATGTGCAACATGACACATGCCATGGTGATCTTGGACACCTTCTCATGTCCATACAGGAGAGCACCACCAGACCTGCTAATGCACCTAAAACGTGACTTCAAAAGGCCAAAGGTCTGCTCGATCACGATGCGGGTCCGGGTATGTGCACGGTTGTATTCCTCTTCGTGCCTGTTCTGTGGGTTCCGTACAGGTGTGAGGAGCCAGCTCTTCAGAGGATAGCCCGCATCACCTGTATGGGGGAGGGAATGGGGTCCTGTCACTGTTCACCTCAAGAGCGACCTGTTCAAATGACACAAATTGGCATTGCATTGTGATTCACGTACACAATTGACAGCATATATGCAGATGGTCTGTGTGACAGCAATGTGCAAGGGGGAGCTACACCCTGCAAGTGGACATGCCCCATCAATGCCTCCAGCAGTAATTGACATGTCCTGGGTGAGGCGAGGTCTCTGGTGTCCCTGGGGCCAGGCAGATGTAGTTCTGCACTGCTGGTGTACTGCCATACCAACATTGATGTTGCCATGCAGAGAGGCATGGCTTCAGTGGTGGTATAGGTGCATGGTAAAATGCTATGGCTAGGGTTGATCCATTTGCATGCATTATGGGGCACATTGCATATTTGATGTTGGGGTGGACTAATTCAGGATGGCTCTCTTGATGGCATGTGTAAAATGTAATATTTTGTGGCGTGGAATGTTGTGCAATGTGTATGTGGATGGATGTTTAATGTTTCTAGACCTGGATTGTTATCTATGTTGTGTAGCTTATACCTGCATGTCGGTTCATCTCAAGTACGTTGCGGCCTTCCCAGATGGACATTGGCGTACATCTGTATGTGCATTTGTCCAGCGGACGACAAGCTACACCCATTTTGAGTATGTATTCCCCCCCCCCCCAAAACACACCCAGTTGGAGTATGTATCTCTCCACCCCCAAAACACACCCAGTTGGAGTATGAGTATGTATCTCTCCCCCCCAAAACACACCCATTTTGAGTATGTATCTCTCCCCCCCAAAACACACCCAGTTGGAGTATGTATCTCTCCCCCCCAAAACACACCCATTTTGAGTATGTATCTCTCCCCCTCCCAAAACACACCCAGTTGGAGTATGTATCTCTCCCCCCCCAAAACACACCCAGTTGGAGTATGTATCTCTCCCCCCCAAAACACACCCAGTTGGAGTATGTATCTCTCCCCCCCCAATCACACTGCCATGTGCTTGCCCTGCTACTCACTAAGTAGCCACAAACTTTGTGTGGTTTGTCGCTCCATGTAGCGTGGGATAGTTGAGTTCCGCAGGACCATGGAATCATGGGTTGATCCGGGAAATCGGGCACAGCAATGTGTGATTAGCTTGTTGGCGTCACATACCATTTGGACATTGATGGAGTGGAATTGCTTCCTGTTTCGTTAGACTACTTCATTGTGATGTGGGACCACCAATTCCATATGGGTACAGTCGATGGCCCCGATGCAACCTGGTATGCCTGCCAGTGAATAGAATCCAACTTTTGTGTTGCAATCTCCTGTGCAGTCCGTGGCATGGTTATGTGTTCAGGTGCCTGCTTCAGGAGGGCATCGAGTACCTGGTTCAGCGTGCGGGAGAATACTGGTTGTGAGATGCCACGCATCTGTCCCACTGTATGCTGGTAGGTGCCTGTGGCCAGGAGGTGGAGCACACTCACCATCTTCAGTAGCGGGGGGATGGCAGTTCTGATGTCTATGAGGCTCACAATGTCGTTGTGTATCATGTCCACGATGCTGGTGATGGTATCCCGGGCCAGAGTGGGATACAGGGTGTGTATCTGCTCAGGGGTTAGGTTAAATGGACTGGCTCTGATCCTGGGGATTGGTGGGTGCCTCTGTGGTATGATTAAGTGCCATGGTGGTGCTTGCTGTGCCTGTCTTGCCCTCCTCCTCCTCCTCCTGCGTCTCCTTTGTGCTGCCTGTTGTTGTTGCAGCTGCGCTGCAATGAGGTCCTCCAGGCCATGTAATGCTGCCAGTATTGGAACCATCTTGGTGTGGGAAGGGGTGTGGTGTGCTCCTTTTGAGCTGCCACAGTCTCCATTGCCTCCACCTGTGCTGATTGTGTCCACCTGTGGCAGGTGGGAACACTGCTCAGTTCTCTTAACGGGTGGTTCGCGATGCCGGTATTAGCACCATGGCGGTAAGGGGTTTGGGGGGCTTTACCATGCCGCTATTGGCATGTCCACTAGCCTTGTGATGCTGTGCTAATAGCGGCATGGCGTAATTTACGGGATGGAGGGTCGCGCGCACGCGGCCTGCCCGCTATTAGTGGCACCGTACTTAGCGGTGCCGCTAATAGCGGTGAGCCGGGTCGTAATCCGCATGGGGATTTAACGTTACCGGTATTCTGTTACCGGTAACGTTAAATCCATAACGCCTACCGTGTAATGAGGCCCATAGTCACACGGTCAAATGGTTTTGATGGCAATCCTGGTTCTATAAACTGCTGGTTGCATACATCAGTGCAACTGGTGCTCAATCCATGAGCTGAACCCATTCTCCTTGACATTCTATCTCATCTTGTTGCTTTATACCACCTACCCTGAAAGGGGGATGGCTGCAAACTGCAATATTGCACCTAGTTTGCCCAGTTCTCTGCCTGCTACGCCATCCACTATGCTTTGTCTCTGACTTTATTTCCTCTTGCATAATGAACATAAAGATAACTAGGTTTTTATGCAAAGTAGTGATCCATAATTCCACCCAGTCTGTACATCTACAGATCTACTGCAATACCATACTCTCTAGTTAGCCTCCAGAGCTTGCTTTGCTCTAGGATTATGATTACATTATATATTAGCACCTGTGGGAGTGAGCTGACCAAATGGTTTTCTGAGCCCATATCTATTTGTGTCCATTCATGCAGCTAATTGTTTACATTTTAAATGCACTCAACCAGGGCTCGCAAAATCTTTTGTCCCACTCACATAATAGAGTAGATTTTATGACCGGTGAGTACCATTTGCAGAGGATGTTTGAAAAATGTTCACATTGTTTGCAGTAAATGTAAAATAAAAGTTTCACTGTGCATAGCTGACCTCTGTGTGGCCGTAGTGTGCCAAACAAAGTGGGCTTGTGGTGACATGCACCATTTTCCAGAAAGTGCATTTACATTTTATGACAGTTGCCATGGGTCGAGTGCATTTCTCCTAGGTCGAGTAGGTGAACTTAGTAACTTGACCATCAGGACTAGCAGAATTTTAACAAAAGTGCAAGTCCTGACTCATCTCACTAATGTCCAACTTCAGCGGTACACAAAACTGCTGTATTGTTGCTCATTTCATGTCATGGGTACAAATAACTTTGGGTACCATTTAAAATATTAGTAAAGCATTTCTAATCAACTGAGTTTGTTTGCTAATCAAGAAAATTGTAATTAGCAAACTCTGCTAATCAATTTTTGAAAACAAATGTATGCCTTGTAATCATATCTTACGTTATTACACCCTTCCTTCAATTCAATCCCTTTCCGAATGGTCCCTGTCTCTCAAGGTCAAAAAACAATAGAACCTTATACCGTGTGTTTGGCGCGTCGGTCTCCTCAGCTCCCAAGCAAAAATTCAAAGCTGGTGACCTTCACTCACAATGAGCATACATTCTTAGTTTGCAACATCTCGTGTCAACGCATTCATGAGAACTGGAATTGTGAAGCACGGGCCCTGGAGGAAAAATTTGGGGGCTGTCACGGCTCGCTGTTCGTGGCGCTGCTTAGGGGTAGGGGAAACTTGCCAATGACAGAATGCGTCCTACTCCAAAATTGTAGTCGAAACACAAAACGGAGTCAAAGTGTGTCTAATAATAGCCCCACCTCTGCTTATCTCATGGCCTCCTACCCCGTGGCATGTTTTCACAGTCAGTACTTCTTGCGTGCTTAGTTTCTTATGTAGCCTAGGTCTCATCCCTTTTGTGTGATGAGCAGTTATTCAGCTGTTTGGGGAACTGGATGGTAAGGCAACTGCCGAAACCCAAAGATTCTTACACACTGTTATCCATCGATAAATGAAGGTACCACAGTAGTTCGACGAAACTGTGAAATGTGAAAGCACAGTGTTACATTGTATGGCAATCGTAAAAATTGTACTATTTTTAAAAGAAAAGGACAAAGAGGATAGATTTCAAAAGAGAAATTGCATACTTTATTAGAACACTTTAGAAAAACATTTTTGGCAAAAATAAAAACAGAAAAGGACAAAGAGGATAGATTTCAAAAGAGAAATTGCATACTTTATTAGAACACTTTAGAAAAACATTTTTGGCAAAAATAAAAACAGATGGTAATCATTTGTACCGAGATTTGAACTGTTCAACAAGCTCTGCTTTGGGTGGACATGGCACGTTGGCAATGTTTTGTGGCAATGTATGTGTGCTCTGAACAGATTTGCGCGCAATTCCATGAGCATGCATCTCTACGACATTAATAATAAGATATTTAACAAAATCGAATTCCATTTCCTCGTATACTGGTTTGACCACCCATTTTTTTCTTCTTTTCATAAAGGCCATAGTGTAGCGAAGCATCCCTAAGTTTCCTGCAGTCCTAGATTGTTCAAGTCCTACATTCTCGTTATGCGCTAATACCGCTAGTAATGTCCTATATTTCATCCCTCCGATGCCGAAATGCAATCTCTTTGGCCTGTACTTTAGGCACATATTGTGGAACACCTCCAAATCTCCTGTGTGACAGAATTCTGTGAGTCCCTTCAGATCTCTTGATCTCTTGATCTCTTGTTTTATCAAACACAATCTTCTCAAGGGCTTTGTGTGGAGGTGAAAATGGAATTAACCACTTCTTCTTCCGTTCCTGCTACGGGGACAAAGGGCCATGTTCACATTTGTGGAAATGTTAGTTTTCTGTCCAGTGGTGAACGTTGGAACAGTGGTGCATTAGTGACCGTCATTTTTCCGAGTAGAATTTCCACAGACCCATCACATGTTTTGAAGCTCCACCAAAGATGGTTGCTGAAAGACGGGGACCACTGTGAAATACTTTCCAAACCTTTTTTTTCCCTTACAGCCACTGAGGATTTACATTTGGATACTTGCACGACCACCGAACTCACAATTTTTTTACTTTCCATGTCCTGAAAGTGGTATGTGCAGCACTTAGCAGAAAATCCGGGGCTGTCACACTGTCCATCGCTGGCTAGCCTGAACCGTTTGTCGGAGTATGTACTTTGAATAGACAATTGTTCTATTTTCCAAGCTTCACTAATGGCAGGGAATAGATAATCACGTTGATATTGGTAGTACTGCGTTTTAGAAATTAAATGGAGTCCCACAAACTGACAAAAACTGGATAACTTCCTGAAACTAGAGCCACTGAAAAGTAAAGCTGCTGCACACAGTAGATTGCCAGCTGGCAGTTTCCCAGCATTGGTTGAGCGGACCATGAAAATGTTTTATGTAACATTTCACAGGTGGCATGTATTTTGAGGTTACTGCCTTGTGTTAGACGAGTCACATTCACCAATGGCTTACCACATACTTCTCCTCTCACTGAATGCACACAGTTTCAGCATCTTTATAATCTCCATCAAGCTTCTGTTGAATACAATGTATTTGCCTCCTTTATTAGACTGTCATCCTGCATTAATGTTGTTTCGGACTGAACCGTTGTGGACATATCAGCCAAACTGGACATACCATAGTTGAGATCTTTGTCTAGTTCATTGGTTAATTGTGTCGATGCTTCAGTCTCTGTCGTTTCTGTTACTTGACCGTGAATAGGAGAAAACATCAATGTCAACTGCTTTTTGGGTGGCATTTTTTTGGCGGGTGTCGATTGTGTCAAGTGATCTGCGACTAATTCAAAAGTATCTTCAATACATTCAGTTTCATCTTCTTCTGCTGGTGCAGTCGCATTTTAGCAATGGTCCAAAAACACTTTGCTGGATTTACCGGTCACATTAAATTCATTTTCTGGCCATTGGACAAAGGCATCTCGAGTCTGAACACGCCGCGCCTCAATTAATATTTCCTCCATGGTGAAAATAATTTGGCAAGCAGCATCTCTCATTTGTGTCGCTGTCTGTGTCTGCATAGTCCGTACTCCATCGGTCAACTACAGGACAGATAGGAAAAAGGATGTTCAATGTAAATCCAACATACAGTATCGTACAATTTACATTTTAAAAAGCATATAATGAAGGCCTCAGCACAAAACAATTGCTAAAAATAGAAACTGTTTAGAAATAACCTTATTTTTCTTTCTTTTCGTCGAAACCTTCTTTACTCTAACATCACCAACAGCAAGCTGGTGCACCGACTCGGATCCACGTGCCTCCCGTTCAATATACGGATCTTGTATACATCCCTAGAAAAGAGTATCCATTTAAAATAAGTCATTTGTATTGCAAATAAAATTAGACTGACTTTCTTTCATTAGAGGGTACTGTCAGTACGCATACCTCTGGCTCTGGATCGACTACAAGGGTTGATGTAATTGTAGAGGAAGCTCCAGCAACTCCCTGAAACACAGTACTTGCAGTAGTATGGATGAAAATATTGGAAACTGAACACACAGTTTGGGACGACGACAAAAGTACATATAAATATTAAACCACGAATGAAACGTTGTGTAAAAGAATTACACAATATGTAAATATGATCGGATTATCTCATTCGATGGAACTGTCAGTACGCATACCTCTGGAACAACTACAAGGGTTAATGTAATTGTATTGGACGCTTCAGCATCTCCGTGAAACACAGTACTTGCATTAGTAAGGATGAAAATATTTTAAATTGAACACACACATTGGGATGACGACAAAGATACATATCAATAGCAAACCACGAATGAAACATTGTGCAAACGAATGACACGGTATGTAAATATGATCAGATTATCTCAAATTCCATGCATAAAACAATTCCGGAACTGAATAGCTAAGTAAGACTACCTGATACGCGCTCAAAGTGGTTGTTGACTCCAGGCAAGACATGGATGCTGAATCTTGCTCCTTCATATTCAGTGCATAGTCATGGAGTTGTAAAGGGAAAATATTATTTGATGTAGAAATGCTAATCTTAAAAATTGGCATGTAAGTAGACATATTACGAAAACATTATGCTTATTTCAAAGGACACTATAGCATAGTTATTAGTGACATTTACACCTAAAATACCAATCATTCCATTTGTTACTTGCACACTACCGCAAGGCCTAAAGCTAAATCCGGAAGCGTGACTCACCTGTGGCGGCATGTGAACGAATAAAGTCGGAATAGCGTTTAGGAGTAATTTTCGAGTCGTTCTCAGTTGATTCTTCTTTGTGTACAACGATGTGTCGTACATATTCGGGGTAAAGTGCAGGCTGCAGATGCGGTATTGATCACCCCTCTTGTCCTCCAAGACTTTTTTTACTCGACTTTCAAGCTCTGCCGGTGCATATCTGCAATATCTGACTCATTTTCTAATTCGATCTACAGTCGTAGGGAATACATGCATTGTAGTGCCTTCAGATTTGTCATGGGTCTTCGAAGGGCAACCGAAAATTGAACATGCAGGCATTGTTGTAAATTCTGCAAAAAAAGGTCAACATTATTCGAATTTTACTTTGCATAAAAATGTGAGAAAGAAGGAATTAGACCATACATTCTTCAATGCAAGCTTTGTTTTGGTCACCACAGCAAAACCAGTGCAGCGTGGGCCGCTGTATTATAGGATATCTTTCATAAACAATTCATTGATGTGACGAAAATCAGAACATGTTACTCATCCCTTGAATGTATAATCGTGCATGAAAAGGAAACATGCTTATATTATAGACACGGTCCACGAAGGATGCAATTCGATGCCAATTGACACTGATGAAAATTGATATATCGATAACATAACAAATGAAACTCAAGTCAATAGCAATGAGAAGAATGAACATAGCACTGCTGAGTACATTTGTTCGAAATAGATAGAAATGTACAGATGAAGGAGATATGATTAGGATACATGCACTTACCTTGACCAACAAACAGTTAGATTCAGCAAGCAGAGTAGTTAGTGACAGGAGAGCAGGGAGATGTTCAAAGGCAGCACACTGACGAGTTGACTCGCAGCGGTCACAGAAGTTCGCAGATAGCACGACGACGAGCAGATTAGCATCAGTCACCGGGGTTCTCAGGTAGCACGTTCACAAATTGACTTGCAGTGCTTAAAGATGTTCTTATGATAAATATCCAGTGGTTTATAAAGAATTACAAAAAGGGGTGTGTATGTGAATGAATGATGTGTATATGTCGCGGTATTACTTCGATTGCGGGGGCGTGGCCTGCTTCAAGGGGAGCCTGCCTGGCGACACGTGGTCTGAGGAGGGCACGTGAATAATGACCCCTGCGCAAAAGATAGCTTTGAAATATACATGATGTTTGGCACCTTAGGCGTTCGCGCCCCTGACAGCACCCCTTTGCCAGTGCACATCCACTGATGCCAACTGCCTTTGATAATGGAGGGGGGATGGATGGGCCTGGGGCATGTAGACAAGGCACGGGAACACTGCTGAATGGAGACACACTTATGTGGATTGCTGGGGCGCGACCTGCTTCAAGGGGAGCCTGCCTGGAGACACAGGGTCTGAGGAGGTGTTAGGCAGAAACCTGTGCAGTTCCCTTTGGGAACACTGCAAACCATTTAGGACTACAGGTGTTAGCAGTAAACCCACTTGGTAGCAGTCTGTACCACCCAGATTTACCTGGTAGCTGTGGCTGAGCAGTCAGACTTCCCTCAAGAAGAGTTAGGCAGTATGCAAAGTATACACAATAGGCACTCAGACATAATAGCACAAGCAAACACTGACCAGAGCTTTGGTATCAAAGTATATAATTATTTATTTAAAAACACACTGTTTGAAACACTCCAGCACTCTTATTGTAAAACACTCTAAACACAGTACTATTATAATATATTCAACCCTTATTCCTTATCAGACAAGTCTTAGTTAACACCACTTATTTCCAGACAGAGGTGAGCGCTTAACTATAGATGGCACTCCAATAAGTTCATGAAGAAGGGAGGGAAAAAGACAGAATATGTGAAGATACACCACTCTAAGATTTAGGAACACTTTTAGCAAGGCAGAAGAGCAAAAGTCACTTGTGAGCCAAAGTCCATAGGCTGGGCCCACTCTTAGAGAGAGCAGAGCACAAATGCGCCCAAGATCACACAGTTACACTAGGCTTTGAAAGTCTTGCAGAGAGTTCGGAAAGAGTTTAGAGAGGCTCAGAAAAGTTTAGCCAGGGTGTCCCAGGCTAACCCAGGTTCGAAAGCAGGGGGCTAAATCTACCCCGTACAGTCGGTGGCAAGGGAAGCCAGGCGGAACACGGTACCTTAAGTGGGAAGGATCCTCCAGCGGTGGCAGTTGTTCCTGGCAGCGGTTGCAAGTCTCGACGTCATCCAGAGGAAGAGAAGATCTCGACTTGGAGGAAAGATGAAGGTCGTTGCACTGCCAGGGAAGAAACCAGCCGCAGAGTTATCCGGTTAAAGGTATTACCCTTTATTCCCGGTCGTGGTAAAACGTGGTATTCCGGTTGCCGGGGTGCTTGGAACAGGCAAGGCGGCCACGAGATGCATCAGGAAGGCAAAAAGACGGTAAAACTGGTTATCCCCGCCAGTCAAAGCAAGAAGACTCTCCGGCGGGAGATCTCCTCTGTCGTTGGGAAAAGTGGTGAGACGGTTCAGCAAGGCTCCACCGGTGGTGTCGTCGTAGCAGGTCGGCTCAGCTTCTCCCTCGTCGGATTCTTAGGTCCTGTGGTGACTTCTGAAGTTCCAGTCCCCAAAGCCCTGCTTTTATGCAGAAAACCCCCATTCACTCAGCCTAGCTGTCACTCAAACATGCTAAGTGGTGAGCCGGCCGGCTCACCACTTGGGCCAATCAGGACGGAGTGCGACTTGAGTTGCCTAGGCAACTCAGCCCAGGGTGCCTAAATCCCCCTCCACCCCTCCCAAGTACCCCAGACAGAGTGGCACCACTTTGGAGGGCTTCTGTGGAGAAGCCCGCCAAAAAGTGAAACAAAGGGCTCTACTTGGTTGGAGTCACAGAAGAGAACACAAACGCCATTTTAGAACCGAGTTTTGGCAAAAAATACCAACCGGAGAATTAATAATAAATAAATAAACCGGCGGTATGTTCAAGGCTATCGTAATTAAATAAATAAAGATAGTAGCCTCGAACAATGGGAAAATCCCTTAGAGAAATATTTGCGGTTGAATATAAAAAGTAGTATCCACTGCCACCAGCCAAAACTCGATCAGGGGGGACGGAGATGTGCCCCCTCGACTAACAGACCCCGGGGCAATCGAATTGCCCCAGCCAGTACGTCCACTATATGATGGTTTGTACTAGTTCTGTTCAGAATTCAAGACTAGTAAAGTCAATGGTGACTTTACATGCCCTGGGAGACAGTAGTCATTCCCAGGGTATGGAGTCTATACTGGGGGGTCACTATGACACCCCTGTGTTACTGCACTGAGGGTGCTGTGTAACACACATCACAAAAACACATGAAGCCTTATGGAGTAAAAGACCCCATAGCCCATTAAACACATCTGGAGTCAAAGGAATACACTCAAATCATGTCCAAGAGTGAGGGTAAAAGAGTCTCACTCTTGGCAGGAGAAAAAAATAAACCCCAAAAATCCAGCAAAGCTGCTGGGGGACTCACTAGATTAGGAAATTCAGCCTAAACAGAGAATTCTCCCTAACAGGAGGGCATGTGAAAAATGACCCCTGCGCGAAAGATAGCTTTGAAGTGTACATGGTGTTTGGCACCTTGGCCGTTCGCGCCCCTGACAGCACCCCTTGGCAGCGCACATCCACTGGTGCCAACTGCCTTTGATAATGGAGGGGGGATGGATGGGCCTGGGGTGTGTAGACAAGGCACCGGAACACTGTTGAATGGAGACACACTTATGTGGATTGCGGGGACGTGCCTTGCTTCAAGGGGAGCCTGCCTGGAGACACGGGGTGTGAGGAGGGCATGTGAACAATTACCCCTGCGCGAAAGATAGCTTTGAAGTGTACATGGTGTTTGGCACTTTGGCCGTTCGCGCCCCTGACAGCACCCCTTGGCAGCGCACATCCACTGGTGCCAACTGCCTTTGATAATGGAGGGGGGATGGATGGGCCTGGGGCATGCAGACAAGGCACCGGAACACTGCTGAATGGAGACACACTTGATGCACTGAAAAACTGAAACAACCATTGATAAAAAATATGTTGTGTTTTATTTTGTTTCTAATTTTGATGGCACAAAACTACTACACATTGTAAAGGTCTGGTTGCAGCACATTGAGGGAAAATCCCCTGTACTGACCGCTGTCACTGGGGAAAGTTTCTGTAATGGCACCAACGACACAGGCGGGTATTATTTATTTTATTTTATTTTATTTAATTATTTGTAATGCGCCGGTAACTCACAAGTTTCAGGGCGCAGAGACATGTACACGAAGACAAGACATAAATGTGACGGGACAGTTCCTAATAGCAATCAAGATCAGTGGGGCAAGGGAGGCAATATCAGTTGAAGAGGTGCGTTTTCACTAGCTTACGAAAGCGTAAGTAGTTAGATTCTTTCCTTATGTGGACTGGCAAGTTGTTCCAGATACCTGCTGTAATGACTGGGAAGGATTTTCCCAGTCCAGACATGTGTTTGCGTGGCATTACTGCGAGCCTGTTTTGATCCATGGATCTTAAGGCGCGGTTTGGAACATAAGATCGTATTTTGGATTTTAGGTAGCCTGGTGCCTTCCCATGGATGAATCTGTGGGCTATTGTAAGAGCCTTGAAGTGGATTCTACTCTCCACTTTGAGCCAGTGTAATTCCTTCCTAGAGTTACTGATGTGGTCTGATTTAGATTTGCGTTTGATTATCCTAACCGCGTTGTTTTGAAGAATCTGGTACGCCTGTAGGCTTTTTTTTGTTGGCTCCGACCATTAGTGCGATCGCATAGTCTAATCGGGATCGGATAGTTGCTCTGGCCTCTGTGGCACAGTTATTCTCTGATAGGTAGGACTCGTCGAACGCGGTGTCCAAGCCTCCGATGAAGCCACCATGTAAAAGAACGATAGGCCACCAGCCGGTACCACCTGTGAAAGAGAAAGATACAAACTGTTTTAAATGACCAAGATAAGTGTATTAAACCTTAGTTGTCAATGGAAATTTGTGTATCCAATGGCATTTGTGCCAGGACAAATGCTACCTAGACACTGCACAATATTGAACGACTTTTATTCGACTATTACTAGAGAATTGCAAGACTAAATTGATATGACAATGATATATTGAAGTTACGAGAATATAGGAGACAACCGTGAAATAATAGTGGGCTAACTGACATCACAACCAGAGTATACTTACTCGTTACTTGGATTGCGAGGGCGAACTGTTGTGCAAAGTTCATGCATAAGCACCATCAAAATCCTCAACACGGACCGTGTGAGATAGGCTGCCCTGAAGTCTGGCAACTCGGTAACGCATTGCCGCCGAGGCTCACCTTGCAATATGTAGGACAAGCATCCAGATTTTTCTCTGCAGCAGCAGTTCTCCAATTAGCGTGCACCAATTGCAGGTACACCAGGTGGAGACGCCGTCCATGCGACTAGGCTCTTGATCTGTTGAATCGTCCTCCCAACTGTCATCCGAAGCCCCTTCGTTTCTGCATCTTTCTCTTTCCAGTAATTCCTCCTCGGAATGTGTGGTAAACAAACAAAAATCATTTATAGCGATGGTACTGGTATCTGTTCACACGGGCTGCAGGCAACAAAGGTAGCTGACCAGAGCAAAGAAACGAGTCACAGAATACTCAAAGAAATACAGTGAGCGGAATGGAATAGAAAATCTGCTGTTGTGTGTTGTAAAACGGTCTGTATATACTTATTGAGGAAAGAGGCGTCCTGCCATTTCCATGGCGACACATCATTAGCTGAAGCGCAGAGAATGATGACACGAGACGTGCTTTGGCGTTGTGAAATGGGCCGTACGTGTCTAGTGATGTCTGGCTCAGGGGTGGGGGATATGATTTAGTGCCGCAAAGGCAGTTCACCCAGGGGGATGCGTCAACTGATAAGATTATCACAAGATGGCTGCGCCCTGCTGCCTGATTTCGCATGTGTTCAAAAGACTAAAACTCCGGTAAGGTGCATAGGAAATGTTTGTACGATCGATCAACTTATGGTTAAAAACACATGGCCGAACCACAGGGACAATAATATTTCTGACCGAACCATTCCTTTAAGCCCTTCGTCGAGAAGAGAGCTCCTCGCGCGTACGCTTTACTAATATCAAATGAAGAATCATTGTATCCCCAAATGTTGAAAGCAAAACAACCTGAAATAAGGGGACCAACATTGCCTGCACATTACCAAAGCCAAGAGAGTGTTGGGAACTGTTTAAAGAACTGTTTAGGAAGTGTTGCTTGCATACTTAAGGGGTTGCGCAGAGAAAGGTGGGGGAAGGAATACCACCATCACACAGTGAGCCTTATGCAGGAATAAAGTGCAACAAGGCCAAAGACTGGCAGATGATATATGACACACTGTGGCAAAGCCAAGAGGCTATCCTGAAGAAGGCTAGGGAGTGTTAGTCTACACATACAGCCAAGGGGCATTCAAGGAGAAGCCAAGAAAAAGTGTGAATCTGTACCAAAGAGCAAATACAGAGGAACCTGTGTGGGCTGAAGAGCCATGGGGTCCGGGTTGTGATGGGTGTACTGTGTGGTCTGACAACGGCGCATAGACCAGTGAGCCCTGCATTGTGAAAGCCAAAGACATTGTGAAACAAACCAAGAAGGAACGCTGTAAGTGAGCTGGTGACGCAAACCAGAAGGAGGGTCAGGTTGACCCAGAGTTAAGTTGAACTGTGAAAGACTGAAGCAAACATTGGTTGCTACGTTGAAGTCTTGGGGAAGGGAACCCTGAGACTTGATGAACTGCAAATGCTGTTCGACGGGGCCTCAAGACCCTTTTCATTTGAACTGTGTTGCCTTGAACTTGGGGAAGGGAAACCCCATAGTTGTGTGTAACTATATTTTTTGAACTTGGGAAAAGGTAACCTCAAGACTTTTGTGGAACTTTCTTGAACTAGGGGAAGGGGAGCTGTAGAGGAAGCTAAGAGCTAGAAGAATCTCAAAACTTTGTGCTGATCACCATTTCTTTTATGGTTTCCGTCCCTACACATTGTTTAGCTTTAGTTGTGAGGGCAAGGATAGGTTTTGGACACAGACAGACTTTCATGTTGAACTTTTTGACACAGACTTTCCTTAGTTTTGTTCAGGTAGGGAAATCCTACCCTAGCATAGGGCACGTTAGGCATTCTACCATCCTGGCATTTAAGTTAATAAACCATTTTGTTATAAACTTTGAATCTGTTGCCTGTGTCTTACTTCATGATGCCTTCACAGAGGCCAGGCCAGGGTATTGTGAGTGGTCAGCAATCAGAGGCAGACACAAAGTTGAAGTGTTCTCAATATTCACAATTTTTATTGAAATTAAATGGGTTTGGAAAAATCCCTATCCTGCCCTAACCAATAGGGAATATCTCTGCCTATAAAAAGAAAACTAAAATAAGTTGCCCTTGTGTCCAAAATGCATCAGGCCCTCACACTAACATACAAAATCAAAGGTACAATATAGTTCTATCATCACTTCAACCGAGTTATGCACCACTTCAGCCAAGCTGTGCAAAACACCATATGTGTACAGTTTCAACAAAATAACCCTTGTCTCTATGATTTAGTTTCCCTTCCCCTGAATGGTTTCAGGAAAAGGGCATTTGAAATACTCTGTTTCACCAAGGTTCTTTTAAAGGAAATGAAAATGACTCTGTTTCACCAAAGTAATGAGAATGTCTCTTTCCTGGGTATTTTTCCTTAAGATTGCAAGTCGGATCTTTTTGTACAATACAGGTTGAAATAGATTGAAAGACAGTCTTTTATAGTGTTTAGGATGGCCAAACCAAAAATGTTCAGTTTTAACAAAGGCTTGTTATAATAAAAATAATTTTCAACAACCCATTGGATTTCTTGGTGTACTCCCTTGCCAGGAACTCCTCCACTGAAATATCCAATTTTAACAATATTCCGCTTTTGACTCACACAGATCCCCTGGTGCACTCTCCTGCCAGGTATCTCTTTTTAAAAGGTTTCACTACTTGAAGCTCTTATCAGGTCTGGCCACAACATTCACTTTTCTCTTAAATGTTTTCACAATTGCACTGGGCCTCATTATGCGTAAGCCGGTCTGGAAATAAAGGGGCCGGTAACAAGTTACCAGCACCTTTTCCAGAGCGGCTCACTCTGTGTTTGCCGGTAGGGGCTCTGTACTAACGGCAGGCCTGACCTGTGTAAGGAGAAGTTTTGATAGTAACTTTATGAATCATAAAGTTCATAATGTTAGAGGACAGTCAGATCTGGAGACCAAGTGTGGAGTATGTTATTGCAACAGGCAGGGTTCTGGCCACTTCAGACAGACAGATGGACAAGCTTGTCCTTGCATTTCATTGATATCAACTAATCTTAATATAGCAATATATACTGCTTTCAGGGGTGGGTATATACCCCCCCTGAAAGCAGCAGGCCAGGTAGGCCCGAGCACAGTGTTCCAGCCTTGCCCACACCTAAAAGTGGAATTTATCTCTGTTAGCACTTTGTGGTGATGATACATTTTTCATTTTTACAGAAGCAAGCTTTGCGCAGTTCACTTAGGCCTGCTTCCATTAAAAGCAAACTAGAAACAAATGTGTCCGCCATTCAAAATAACTTTTTTCAGGACTTGGAGGCAGCCAGTCAATGTGCAAGTTAGATGGAACTATTTATCGCTACTCTTCGTTAACATCTAGATAGTTCTTGTATTCATCATGTTATAGGAAATAAATCTAAGAGTAAGAGTGGATGGTGTTTTTGAAGGCAGAGAACTGGGCAGAGTAGGTGGAAAGCCATCGTTTTTGGCTATCCATCACTTACTGGGTAGCTGGTTTAAAGCGACAGATTGATGAGCAAATGTCAAGGTGTTTGGGATCAGCTCACTGGCTGTTCATTGCCTGCACAGATATATGTAGCCAGCAGCTCACAGAACTATCTTTTCCATTTGGCTGTGTGATAATGTACATTTTCATAAGTGTTCTCTCGTGCTTGTCAATCTGAGGGTTCTTCCCTCACACAATTAAATAAGTTCACACTGAGATTTAGATACACCAACCTAACCTGATCGCTAAAGGAAAGCATGGAGAAAATGCAGTTTTATACAGTAGAAATAAATATGCACTAAGTAGCAACTTACAATTTTAGAAATGGAATAGCAGAACTGTCATTAAATAGTCACCATGTACTGGTCCTTTTAAAACGAAATATAGTTACCTTAATAAAAGTATCTTCCTGAATACTGCTAGTTTGCAGTTATTTCAAAAGAAAACACCTTTTCCTGGCTAATACTCCCATACAGGTCCTTGCCACTTAAAAGAGGAGGAGATGGTTACCAATGCACACTTCATTAGCTCCTTTGAACGTGCAGTGAACAAATGAAGTGGGGGGAGGGGTGGGACATCTCTGAGGACAAGAGAAGAATGAAGGGTGGGTTGTGTTTTCTTTGAACAGAGTAATTTAAATTGCCTTTATTGCTAGACAAGTGTCAAAGTAATGAGCAAGCCTACAGAACTAAATCACAAATGGTGATGCAATACTGCTTATTATATGCCTGGATAATGTAAATGTTGTAGCATGATAATTGAGTGATTTGGTGGTTGATGGCTTGTTGGTGCAGGTCATGCAGGTTCCGAAAGTGGCCCCATTGTCCTTCCTTCTATACGCTCTAGCCACTGAATTTGTTTAGAAGTAGCAGTGGCCGCCAGTATAGGCTATTTGCATAGTCCAGATGCAGGAGGATTAGTGGTGTACCATCAAACCTTTGGGTAAATTACATGTATGGTAGGACATGCCTTACGATTTGTACGCGGTAGGACCACTGTGTTGGCATTTTGGATATACTAGATCTGTGAATATATTAGGATGCTAAGGTTTTTAACTGTTGTGTTAGGGGTGGCCACAATGTGGGGTTGTGGGGCGGTCCCACAAATCTGGATGTTGGTCTTGGCTGGTTTGAGGAGAAGGTGGTATAATGCCATCTCATGTTCAATTTCCTGGAGACAGATAGCCAGGTCTGAGGTTGGAGTGTGCCTGTCTTTAGGGTGATTGACGTGTCTGCATTGCTGTAGGAGATAAGTAATAGGTCAAAAATACCTGTTAAACTCCTAAGGCAACAGACTGTGTTTGGTAGTAGAAAAGGAGACAGTGCATTATTTGGAATTGGTGGGCAAGGGAGGGAAAGATCTAGTGGAGTACTGTCGCACATTCTGTATTGATGTAGCAGGGTGGATGCGTTTTTCTACATTGATCATGTTGAACACCACTGACAGAGCTGTGAGGATCTGTGTTGCTGGGGCATTCTGTCTGGTTTGTCAGGTCTTTGCAGATGAAAATAGAATTCTCTGTTTCTCTGAACGGGCCTGCAGAGGTGTGGAACATTTTGGAGCAGTTGGAGGGAGTAGAATGAGTAACCTGCCTGAACTGCCAGTTTGCCAGTGAAGCAGCAGTTGTCCATGGTTTTGTAGTTTGAGTCAGTAGGATCTGAGGTCTGTTTTATCAAGGAGGGCTTGGCATAAGAAGTCTGTTCTTCCAGCTGGACTTTGTGAGAGGGTAAGGAAGATTTGGGAATTGAGGGGGCCGAGTCCCCTAAAAAGTGGCTGAGGAGATTTCCTTTAATAATGCTGGGGTCTACAGGAGAGTCCACGTTTCTCCTCTAGGTTACAGGTTCCTGGAACTGTAAAAGTGAGGAGGAAGTACATTTATTCGGAAAACAATCCATTTACAAAAAATCAAACAACAACAAATACATAATAAAACCGGCAGTACAAACTGTTAAGTAAAGTGCTTGACATCGACCGATTAAAAATACTCTCTAAAAGCTCAGACAAAGAAATTGCAACTTAGCTGCTTCTACACATTTCTATAAAAGCATCCATAGTAAAAAAAAAACCTGCATCCAATAAAAATGTTACATCATTATTACACATGAAAAAGGTCATAACCCCCCACACATGTCTTTATATTATTCCTAATAATGGGGTCTGAGCCATAGCTTCTTCAAATTGGTTAAAAACCTACAGACAGTAAGAAAATGTATTAACATTTCCATGCATTCCAACCCGCACAGACAGAACTTCCCCAGACCCAGCCAAAGTGCCCTGGCTCTGGGTGATAAAATATTTAATCGAGCCATCAACAAATGTCTGTGGCATTTGGATGAATTCATCTTTATTATTGTAGGGACAGATTTAGAACACACGGGGAAGGCGTTTAATATTTTAACTAGGACATCTTAGTAATTCTATCATGAAATGCAGCCGGTTCCAACTCAGCAGCTCTTCTTTTAAGATATAGCTTGTGCTGCAAATTCGAAAGGGAGCCCAGAGCTGCCACATCTGCCAGCTTCCAGCATTTCATTAGGTTAATCCCTCTGTTGTACCAGCTATTGCAATCTTTGCTTGACTGGCAACATATGTCCCTCAATACAACACAAGGTTCATTGGAGCGTCAGAAAAAAACTATAGAAACCTCTGCTTGGCCAACAAGTTGATGTTCCCAAGCCCCAGTTCATGTCGTAACGCATCTCCAGGGGTCACTGGGTGGCAGGCCCAATAGCCCACATAATCCTGAATTATGATAACTTTCCAGGGGCCCGCCTGATGATGCACGCCAGACTTCTCCGCCATAAAGGACTGCCGTATGATTTTAGATTTCAACACCTGCAGGCATTTGTCTAAACGTTTCCTGCAAAGTGAGAGCCATCTGAAGAAAGGGGGCTTGTGTAGGGGAGTGTAAGGAAAGAGTGGTGGGTATTTATTAATTCATGCGCATGTGGAGATCCATCATTTCGGGCCAGAGTGATCAGAAAGGGAGTGGTGGCAGAGTGATAGCGACAGGGCAATAGTTTTCTGTTTCTGAAGTCAGTTTTCTTAGCCTTGCATAATCTGACTGTAGTATTACCCCTAGTACTTGTTTGCTAGCCTCTCAACAGTTTATTTTATTTTATGTTGTTTTATTACATGCCGAAAACCAGACTGGCATCACTGATGTGTTTTGACCCCCTTTTCCATTCCAAGGCGTGGTTATGCAGTTTTAGCTCCTGTACCTGTCTGGGAACAGGGTGTGAATCAGTTGGCATTGGTTTCATATTAATGTTGATGATGGTTATAGGAGGGCCAGGTTATTGAAATCATTAAGGAGCCAGTTGTCGAGAGATTGAATCCAATCATGATTATCCATAAAGATTGGCAGTGGTGGCTGAATGTTTTCTTGTACTCCTATGTCACGCTTCCTCTGCCCCATACTTATGGGATGCTCAGTCCTATTTTTCTCTTTTTCTACTCCTCAGTCCTTGTATCTGCTGTTTGCTGCCCTGGCTGCTACTTGTACTTGTTTCCCGATTTATCCTTTTCCAATCCTGGTCTCCTGCTGAAATAACCATGTCCTGTTTCACTTGTGATCACAGTCCAGTTGTCCTGTTTTCTACCGCAAGAACGTCCATCTACTTCCTGTGCCTTTGGGATTTTTTGAAAATTGTGTTTTCCTCACTCTTGGACTTAGCTTACGGTGGCCTCTGTTTCCTGCATGTTCCTTCAGGCAGGAACTGTGGCTACAGGAAGGGATTGTCCATATCTCTTAAAGGAGAGTTCCTACATCAAGAAGAAAAGGACAGAAAGAGGCACATCCCAGGACCCCACGTAAAGGAATGACACAGAAAGCGGTGAGGACATTCGCCGTCCTGCTGAACTTGAGACTAACCCCAAGGAAAGGAGGTAACAGGGACAGTGGGAGACACTGGAGGAATAACAGAGGTAAAGAGTGCATGAATCATACTCGTCCCAGTGGAACTCAAGTGTGAATTGTTACTGGTACAATCATACTCGTCCCATTAATCCTGAGGAGTGGAAATCAAGTAGGAATCCAGGTGTGAAGTGTTATTGGCACAATCATACTCATCCCAGTAACCCGAAGAGTGTAATCCAAGTGTGAATCGTTACTTGCACAATCCTACTTGTCCCAGTAAAACTGAAGAGTGGAATTCAAGTGTGAATCGTTTCTGGCGCAATCATACTCGTCCCAGTAACACTGAAGGGTGGGATCCAAGTGTGAACCGTTATTGGTACAATCATACTAGTCTCACTAACATTGAAGAGAAGAATATAACTGAGAATAATTATTGGAACTGCCAAGTTCATTTCAGTAATAGAGAAGAGTGGGAAATAAATTGGCGCAGCCGGGAAAGAAAGTGGACATTAAGAGAGGAAAGAGCAATGCATGTAAAGACCCAAAACAGAGAGTGAAGGAGCATCAGAAGGGAAAAGCACAGCGTCAAAAACACACCAGGAAAGCTGAAGAAAACTATTTCTGAACTCTATGAACTATTGTGGGTGGTTGCAAAGAACTATGTAATAATTAAATATTGAAGTGACTTTGCTTAGAAGCAGATGTGAGGGGTCTGAAATGAGACTGCTCCAGCATTGCGTTCACGCGTTCTGTCTGGTCGTCTGTCTGGGGATGATAGGCGCTCGAGTACCTACCATCAATACCCAGAGAACCCGTAAAAGACTTCCAGAAATGGGAAGTAAACTGGGTTCCCCTGTCTGAGATGATAATGTCCGGCAGACCAAAGAATCGGAACACATGCGGTAAGAACATGCCAGCCAAAACAGGAGCCGTGGGTTGGCCACGGCAAGGTATGAACAATGCCATCTTGGTGAAACCATCAACGACAACCCATACCATATCGTGATCATGTACAACAGGAAGGTCGACGATAAAATCCATTGATATCATAGTCCATGGATGATCAGGAACATGTAAGGGACGTAGGAGGCCCATGGGATTCGCGTGGGTACTCTTACTCTGTGCACAGACAGCACAAGAGGAAAGATAGGCCAAGACATCTTTGTTTATAGAAGGGCACCAACACCAGCGCTTTAACAGGTCTAGTGTCTTTCTCTGCCCCAGGTGTGCTGCAATCTTAGAGTCGTGGCACCATTGCTGTTCTGACTTGAAAGTTGTGTAGACCGTAGATACCTCCGTCCTCAAGTGACACACAGGGAAACCAAAAAGCACTCCCTTTGCGACCTTTGAGGCCACAGGTGGGAGATGTCGCTGCCTGGATCCACGGAGCCTCGAGAACCACAAAGCTGCTGTAGAAAAAATATTAAGTACCAGGCAATAACAGTAATGCAGTATTAAAACAACTTGAAAGTGTCTTACCTATCCAGTGGGTCAGGATGCGATAAACCTAGAGGTGGTTCGAGACTCAAGTGCGTGGCAGCCCCAAGTTCTGCAGGGACCAGCGCCACGTGTGACTGCAGGCTAGCCCACCTGAGCGGAAGGCTTGGTTGTGTAGCGTAACTGCCAGAAAACAAGAACGTAGCGGAATCACTTTCGAATGTCCAAGGGTAATCCAAATGCGGAGTGGAGGACGGTCCGGGAGTCGGCAACGGGATAACAGTTCCAAGCTGACAGACAAAGGGTAATCCAAAGAAGTCCAGGTGAGAAATCCAAGGTCAAGGCAATTCCAGGAAGCAAAACAAGACGTAACGCCAAACAGGGTCCAGAAGACAGCTGAGAAGTGAGGACTGCTTCGCGTATCAGGCGTTTTGTATTGAGCGCTTCCTGGTCACGTGACGCGTACTGCTGTCACGTGACGGATGCCGTGAATCACGTGATCTGGTAGGAACAGCTGAGCGGTGCGGAAGTGTTCTGCCGATCCTCCTAGCATGCGTTCTCCATGGCAACTGCCAGTGCAAAAAAGGATGTAGACGAGTCTGCATATTGCACCTGGCACGCCGTAATCGGCAAGTGAGTCTCGTACCCTGGAAACGTTGTGCGAGCGGGAAGGAGGTGTTGTGGTAATGCTAGTGGTGTTCCGGGATGTGTGTGAGTGTGTGACAGAGTGCCTAACAATTGCAAAGCAATGTGACGGGTCTTAGCATCTGGCATTTATATACGGCCTTGGACATAGGGTAAGTCTTGGACGATGTCCATGTTGTATTCCATGATTTCGGATGGTTTCAACCGAACCCAGTCCTGAATTGCAGACTTCAATGAAGGCTGTAGGACACAACCACAAACCACCTGATGTGGAAGAAGGAGTGACCCATCCGTTGTCCGCTGCGTGGTGGACCCATGAATACGAGATAAAGCATCCGCTTTTGAATGCAAAGACCTAGGACGATAGGTGATAACAAAATGAAACATAGAAAAGAACTCGTGCCAATGGGCATGACGGGCTGTAGTGCACTTGAAAGCCGTAGCGCTAGCCAGACCATAAAGGCGTCTTGTACGGCTAGCAGTTCCTTTTCTGTGATGGTGATGGTATAGTTACTCTCGTTAGGGGTTAACTTTCGAGAGTGGAAAGCCACGGGGTGTAGTTCGCTAGAGTCAATACATGATTGTGACAGGATTGCACCTAAAGCCACATCTGAGGCATCTGCCTCTGCCACGAAAGGCAGGGCTGGATCTGGATGCAGTAAAACCGGAGCAGTCGTGAAAGCGTCTTTAAGGGTGTCGAAGGCATGTTGGGCTGTTTCGTTCCATAGAAAAATTGTTTTGCTGCTACTCAGGGCTGTAAGTGGAGCAACAATTTCAGAGACGGATCTTATGAACCTCCTATAAAAATTGGCGAAACCTATTTGGGACAGGCCAGTCCAACACTGTCTTCACCTTGGAGGAACTCATCCGAACCACTTTACTTGTGATGTCGTACCCTAGGAACTCCACACTTGTGGCATGGAAGATGCATTTCTCCAGTTTGGCATACAAATGGTTTTCTAAAAGACGCTTTAGCACCGCTGACACATATTGGACGTGGGTCTCAAGAGAAGGGGAGTAAATTTAGATATCGAGCCTCATTACGAGTCCGGCAGTAACTGTGTCGGAAAAACCGGTAGGTTACCGCCGGACCCGTATTACCATTCTGCCTCTGTGATTCCCGGAATCACGGGGGCATTACGACCCCGGTGACCTGGGAATTCCAGAGCCAGAATTCTGTAAGTCCCCATTCCCATGGATAGGACTCCATGGGGATGGGGACAATGGAAACACTGGTTCCGTCTATAACAGAGCTAGAGTTTCCATGTCCGCCTGCAGGCGGGCGGTGTAATTCCCGCCAGGTCAGACCTGGCGGGAGTGACACCTCCTCCCTGCAGGACTCTTAATCAGCTGGTCTGGAAAGAATGGTGACAGTGGTTTTACCGCCACCGTTGTTTCCGGACCGGCAGGGTCGTAATGAGGCCCATCGTCGAGATATACAACAAGGAATTGGTCAAGCATGTCACAAAAAATGTCATTAGTGAAGTGCTGAAAAGTAGCTGGGGCGTTGCATAGTCCAAACGGCATGACACAGTACTCGTACAATCCGTAACGAGTCTTAAATGCGGTTTTCCACTTGTCACCTTGTCGGATCTTAATGAGATTGTAGGCACCCCGGAGATCCAATTTAGTGAAGATCACCGAAGAACCTAACTGGTCTACTAACACAAAAATCAAGGGTATTGGGTACTGATTACGTATAGTAACTGTGCAAATGCACGGTAGTCAATACATGGCCTGAGGTCCCCCTCCTTCTTAAGTACAAAGAATAACGGGGATGCAGCCAGAGAGCGAGAAGTTGCAAATGAAACTGGTGCTCAGGACCTTGTCACTGTACTCTTTCAAGATGACATCCTCCTTCACCGTCAAGGAATAAACCCGACCCGAAGGTATTTTTGCCCCGGGTATCAAATCAATGGGACAATCGTACTCCCTGTGCGGTGGCAACTCTTCGGCTCCCTTTACATCGAATACGTCCCTATATGTCTCATATTCGTTAGGTAAGGGAGCTGCTGTGACAGCACCAACGGTGGGAGTGACACCAATCAGAGGCAGACAAGGATTGCAAGGGGTGTGATCCGGTTCAAAGCAAGCGGATTCACAATATTCCGAACAGAAGGTCACCTCACCTGACTGACAGTCAATACTGGGATTATGTGAGGTTAACCAAGGCGATTCAAGAATTATTCTGAATTGTGGCGCTGCTATCAAATCGAAAGATATGGTTTCTGTATGGCCGGTGTCAATGGGCATATTAACCCCCACAGTGCACTCAGTTACCAGCCCAGAGGTCATGGTGGATCAGTCGACGGTATTGACCAGCTTGGGATGAGCCTTGGGAACAACAGGGATGCCCATGTCTCGGGCATATGGAGTGTCGACGTAGTTACCCATAGCTCCTGAATCCAAAACAACCCCTACTGTCCTGGAGGGACCTGAAGGTAGCGTAAACCGAGCAGGGATCGTAAATGGGGCAGAAACAACAGAGTCCGTGGAGGACGGGCTCGGCAATCGGACTCCCTTTATTGCCGGCTTTGGTGTTTCCATGCTTCCTGGGCTTCTTTGGGCAAGACTGTAGCTGATGTTCGGGGGACCCACAGTAGAAACACAGGTTGTTCCTTCTCTGCAGCTCTCACTCCTCAGAGTACAATGGACCCGTACTGCTCCTATTTGCATAAGCTCAGCATTCCCAGAAGCAGAACCTGCCGGGGTCAATGATATGGGGACCTGTGCCGGGCGTTCCCCATTCCTTTCAGTCCTTCTAGCATCAATCTGTAGGATGAGGTCGAAGAGCTCAGGAAAGGCAGTAGGTACAACTGGTACAGTGGCTAAAGTGTCTTTGAGAGATTCCAAAAGACCCTTTAAAACAGAGAGGCTTTCTTATCGTCTGGCCAACCAGTCTCGGCTACTAACTGGTTAAACTTTGCCAGGTATGATAACAATGTGGAGTCGCCCTGTTGCAGACCTAAGAGCTCCAGATCCGTAGCTTAGGATTTGTAGCAAGCGTGAAAGACTCTACTCATGGCGTTTATCAATGCGTCCCAGTCATATAGCATATGGCTGCCTTCCTGGAGTAGCAGATTGCCCCATGCTGCGGCAGTGCCCCCTAAATGAGAGAGTACAAAAGCCGATCTGGTAGTGAAGTCGGGGAACGAGTTTGGGCGGCACAAAAAATGAAGTCGGCATTGGTTTAGGAATGTCTGAAACATCTTAGGATACCCGGTGAATCTCACTGGTGGAGCTAGGGAAAACTGGGCTGTCATGTATACTAGATCCTGTTCCTGCCTAGGTGGTTGAACTCCAGAACCGGGTGCCATGGCCGGTGGAGGAGCTGTTGCCCCATCAGGGGGAATAGCTGCCTGGAGCTCATCAATGCGGCGCTGTGTGGCATTGTGTGTGACCCCCAAATCTGTGCGTAGGTCCACCACCAACTGCATGATACTAGCCAGGGGTTCGTTGGTGTCCATAAAGGCTTCTGATTTTGTCAGAATTCGTCAACTCCCGAGCCTTTGAACACGTAGAGTAGCCGACAAATTCTTCCAACCAATCTACCCCTCTGAGTGGTAGTATACACATAAAGGAGTCAAATAGTGGGAAGATGGAACACCAGATGAAGACCGTAGGCTGTAGGAAGAAAACACAAGGCACTGTCAGTATTAACCAAAACTCAAGATTCAGACAGTGTACCACTTAGAGTGAAAACCAACTTTATTGGTAGCTTATAAGCTGCAGGTAAGAAAGTAAGCCCTTTTGTCTTGGTCTGTACTGGCTCTGGAATAATGGGTATACTTAGACTACTAACAAGAGACTGAAGAGACTATGGAAAAGAGCAATACACAATACAGTTTACCGTGAAGTGGTTTGTAGGGTTGGTTAAGTCCAAAAGTACTTCTAGAGGTTGCAAAATGAGAGAAAAACCAGAAGTAGTCAACTGCCCCGACAGCACGAGGATGCCTAAACCTGGGGTGACACTTCGTCTCCAGTCCCTGTTGTGCCACCGGAACCAACGGCACGAGTACGCCTAGGATAACGCACTGAAGGAAGTCTCTAGTCCGTGCATGCAGGAAGGACCGTCTCCGTGAGGATTGGAGGCGTGGGGCAGTATCCACAAAGGAGAAACAAGTTCCGTAGCAGGTGGACGGGATCGAAGTAAAAGAAACGTGAGATGGAGGCAATCAAAAAACAGCAAAAGCAGCAAACGGTGGGCTAGAGTGCGGTGCAAACGTGAAGCGTAGCAAATCCAGGTAAGGCAGTCCGGGTCTTCGAACGTTGTTAGAATTATATCGATTGATGAAATCGCGAAGCAAAGTCATTCCTAAAAACATGGCAGAAGTCGACGACAGTGTAGATCAAGCAATTAACAAAGGACAGGGTGCAGGCAGTCCGGGGACAAAGCAAGGTTCAGCAACGAAATATCATAAAGTTCCAAGCAAGAAAAACTCAAGTACTTCACTAATCAGAAGTGCCGAAAGTGGAACTCAACACAGGTTAAATGCTAGCTGTCATGTGACCCCGCTGTATACTGTGCAACGTGGAAGCGTGCAGAGGATGCCAGTGTCTCCATGGCAACCTCCAACGCTGCATCAGTCGCGATCTTCCCTTCAGGAAAACCCGATTCTGATCACGTACAAACCGCGCTATGAAGCGCAGGTAGATATGTTTGTTCTCTGCCGTGCTTCTTGATTTAGCTATGTTGTGCATTACACCGCCATTCTTGACACCATGAGACTAATTTGGAAAAGAGGAGGTCTCTGCTAGTCTCTCAGAATGGCAAAACAAAGTATCTTTTCCACAGTGTTAGCTTGAATAAGCTAAACGAAAGTCTTTATTACTTTTTAGGATGGCAAAACAAATGTCTTTTTCGTAACAGAGATTTAAGTATGGCAAAAAGCAAGTCTTTTCAAAGTTTCGGGTTGACCAAATGTTCAAAGGAAACAAGAACTTAATATAACCAAGTCTCTTTTCAACATACCAATTCAAAGGGAGTTTCCTGGTATACTCTACTGCCAGGAAACTCATCAACTGAAAACTGCTGGTATCCTGTTTTACTGTCCTGCCAGGAATATCTCCCCTTTGGCTCACTCAGTTCCCATGGTGTACTCTCCTGCCAGGTATCCTTGTCCAAAACGGTTTCACTAACTGATATCGTTATCAAGCTTCTCTACACATTCACTTTCTGCTTAGGTACCGCACAACTGTGCATCTTCACTGGCACACTGTTATTGACTTCAACTATTACCTGTACCAATTTCCCCCAAACTGACATCCAATGCCTGAGGACTTGTTCAAGTTTTGGCTTTCAACTTCTCTTTCAATCTCTCTTAACTCTTGACAATGCTTGTTCCAAATTTCTCCCAAATGACCTCTTAAGTCAAGAGAATTGCCCAATATTTGCCCTGGTTGTTCTTTTGGCAATCTGTCTTGGCTTAGGCAGTGCTGGTCCCAGGTTTCCCCAACTGACATCTCGTGTCGCGAGCATTACACCACATTCGCCTTTTCCATTTATTTCTATTAGGTGGGTATTCAGAGGTATTTTTAATATGCTTTTCAGCATATCCGCACGCCCCTCGGCCCCCTTCGCTGTAAGGCTGACTCACCGGCTCTTCGTGCTGCAGTTGAGAAGTGCTCACGAGGGGCTGGCTTCCCTTTATTGGCAGAGACCCGCTAGGTCCCTGCGTCAGATCTGCCAGTCTTCACTGCCAAGACCATCGCAGCTTTTCAGGACCGCGTCTCCATACACGGCTCTGCTGCGCACCATCTGCTTTCTCTAGCCTGGAGCTCCTCTCCTTCGATCTCAACGCTGCCAGCTGACTTCTGGTGAGCTTCTCTTCCTACAGTCCTTCGTAGGATTCCCTCTGCCACTGGACACGCTTCATAGTCCGCGCACTATGCAAAATGCCTTTTCTCTCCTTCCAAGTTCCTCCAGCTGCAGGTGACTTGAGGATTTAAAAGTCCTGCACAGCTGATTAGATTTTTATAACAACTAGACTGCACAGTATTCTCAAGGTCACATTTCCTCCACATGAACTCCTTGCTCCTCTTCCTCTACACAGTACTTGAGGCTTTCTGGGACTTTCAGTCCAAGGAAGTTTCAATGGATTTTACCTCACATGATTTAACAGTTGTAACAACATTACAATCACCATAAAACATCAGATGTTCCATATGTGTTAGTTTCACAATATCTACATGAAGCCTGAGTGGGTTCCTGCTGAAACAGAGTATTTCTCAGGGTTTTAGAATCAGATGGTTTTGAAAAATGGCATAATATCAAAAAACAGTGAACCCAGTATATGGCCAAGACTAGCCAGTATTTCCTTCTACCTTGACAAAGTAATTAGTGAAAAAGTAAATCGGGCTCTAGACATCGAAATGATTAGTAAACAGGAAGCTGAATATCTTGTGAAGGAAGGGTGTAGGATTCCAGTTTTTTACATCTTGCCTAAAATTCATAAGAGATTGGATAAACCTCGGGCAAGACCTATTGTCTCTGGGATAAACTCATTGTTGGACCGCTTTCAAGATATGTAGATAAATATTAGCATCCTTTTGTATTAAAAATTAGAAGCTATATACAAGACACTAAGGATGCAATAAACAAAATTGAAAGTCTAGTTTTTGAACCCACCCAAAACGTTTTAATATGTCTGGATATACAATCTCTCCATACCCGGATACAACAACAGGCTACATTACAAGTTATTGAAGAAATTATACTTAAACGTGAAGATGACCATCCGGTCAGTAATTCGTTTATTATGTGGTGTACTGAAACAGCTTTGACCAACAATTTATTTCATTTCTCAAGAGAGCTATTTCTGCAGATTGAAGGTAAAGCCATGGGAGCAGCAAGGCCCCTAATTTGGCAAATTTATATGTTGAAATGTTTGAGGAGACTACTGTTTATGCTGAAATTAATCTGTATAAATGTCATCTGATGAAATGGCTCAGTTATATAGATGACATATTCATTGTCTGTGAGGGGCCGGAACAGTATTGCACATAAGTTTGTGAATTGGCTGAATGGACAAAATTGATATCTGAAATTCATTGTCACCAGGAGCAATGTGGACGTAAGTTACCTTGATATAAACATATACCATCAGGAAGGTATGTTGTTGTTTAAACCGTACACTAAATTGACTGATAGGAATGTCCTGCTCCATTATGGTAGCCATCAAACCAAGCATTTGAGAAACAATTTGCCCTTTGGACAATTCCTGAGACTAAATAGGAATAGTACTACTAGGGAGGTTCCAACAGGTAATCTGTCTTCCATATTGAAGGCCCGGGTTTATCCCCCCGAGCTTAATTAAAAGATCTGTGAAACGTGCTTATAAGTGAGTGTGAGTCAGTTTAGCAGCCAGTCCTATAAGATCAAACAAATTATTCACAAGACTTGGAAACATACTTTTGGTAAATTGACACCTAGACTATTGGTAGCCTTTAAAAGGAGTATGAATATTAGAAACATTCTTATCAGGAATTACATCACCAAGAATAAACCTTGCAGTACCAAACAAATCACCCTTTAGGGTCTTCCCCCAGTAGTCGGCCACTACCCTTCCAGGTTGGACATGAAGTGCCCTTTTGCACCAAGGGGCCTATAGTTGATATTGTTTGGTAAAACCTTTGAATATTAATGAACATACTTACTGTAACACTGAAAGGGTAATTTATATGTTCACATGTCTCTGTGGCCTACATTACATAGGCAAGACGAATAGAAAATGTAAAACCAGACACATTGAACATCGGAGCGGCATTAAAAACAGAATTGAACAGACACTACTGGTGAAACATTTTGTCAGTAAGTCCAAAATGAGATCAATTGTAAATTGTTAAATTTAGAACAGAGCCTTATTTTCCACACGAAGAGTAATATCTTAGGTCTCAATGATAATGTGGAGTGGCACAGTTTGTCTTTGTGACCATTGGCGTGAAGCTCCAGCTTTTAATGAGTCTGTATTATGACCAGATTGATATGTATGAAGTAATACTAAAACAAAGACTTTCAAATGTCTTTTCTAAATCTGGTGATGTGCTTCATATTGTATTTGTAAGTATCTGTGGAAGGTGTGGTGTCATCCATGCAGAATGGTTCACAATATGGATACATTGAGTTTATCATTATTGATATGTTTAATAATGCCATGATCTGCCATCATTGTATACGGGATATGCTTCTACATGACATGGTAGTGTGTTGGGCTGCTAAGGGGCCTTGGGTACTCATGGAATCCTCCCAGAATATAGATGACCTCTAATAGATTGTCCAAAAGATCTGCTTTCGTCCTGTATATTAGTTCCATCCATTGATTTTTGGAGGATGCATATTGAATTAGGGACTACCCTCCTGTGATGAAACTTCAGTAGATCTAGTTGTTTTCTGGTTCACACCCTATTAGGGATGTGACAAGGCAATTCCCTACCTATGTTATACTTGCTGAATGTATTTACATGTGCTGTGCAGCTGAGAGGGTGCATGACATTTTTGCTGTATATTTGAGGTAGCCTTGCATGCTATGTACCTTTTGTAGCCCATTACTTGTGGGCTTGCGGTCTGTAACTGCCGCTGTCATGTGTGACGCATTGCACGTTGGCGTGATGACTTCATCACGTACATACGTGATGATGTCAGCACGTCAAAGCCCCTGGTGGAGCGACCATGTTTTACAGTAATTCAATGTGAATTCTTTGAAATTTGAATTTAAGACAGTATTTCTGTCTTCTCTTTCTGTTTGTAGTTAATGAAGTTTTTGGCACTGCATCTGAACTTTAAAAGAACAAACACCTTCCCTAATTGTGTTTTGCCCCTGAGGAGTGTCCTGTATTTATTGTACACCATTTGGACAGAAACATGTTGGGCTATGTATAGAACACAGTTTGGGTTATATATATATATGTAACAGTTTTAAGACCCTAAGATCTTTCAGGTTCCATGATTGTTTAGGGCTGTGTATGATTTTTTTGGTGTGCCATATGTGAGTGTTGTTGTGATTTTTTATTATATATATATATATATATATATATATATATATATATATATATATATATATATATATATATATATATAGATATTATGTAATGCATTTTTTATGTTATATATTTCTGTATACCTAGCACATTAAAGTATCGATATCAGTTTTGCCAAATGTGAATTTTTTACCGTTTTCTTGTATTACTGGTGTATGATCAGTTAGGGAGAGAGTGTAGTGTCCTGGACACTTGGGAAACAAGTTTTTCCTTTTATATATTGTCTTTGAATAATGGCAGCAAGTCATCAAAAAACCTGGAATTAATGGATCCTCTTCACAATAAAGGGAAGTATATTGCTTCTCTTCTTATAGAGTAACCACTCTCCCCTTACAGTCATCTCCTCCCATGTGACTCACCCTCAGAATACCACCCCCTGGGTCAGGATCAGGTAGCAGCTGCCTTCCCCTGGCCACAAGGGAGGATACTTTAGGCTCGGGATCAGTGATGAGTCTGTGCAGTATTCATCACACAGAACACAGGAGAAGGCAGTCGTTCTCCTGTTCCTCAGTTCCAGTTCCTTATATATTTAGTGGCAGGGATAGAATAGGTTAGAGTTAGACAGAGGACTTTTTTTCTTGGAGACCTAACAATGACAGATGAGACCCACAGTTAGTTTCTATTAGGTAGGGAAAAACTCTTTAACTTAGTGACAGATAGGAGTTTATTTATTTTAAAGGATAATAAAAACATTTTGAAATGGAGATGCTCGTCTCTGACCTTCTTCTGACCCGCCACACTCATTACATTTGTCAAATTCCATATAACCCACAAACCTATCTGATTCTTGAGACAGGGGAGGATAACACATGTTGCTATCTAGAGATTGCATGTCCTATAAGAGGGGGGTCAACCCCAGTGGTATCCCGCTTGTCCTGTCCCCTAGAGGGTGTTTAGCTTCGGTGGCTCACCTCCCTAATCACAACAGGGGTGGTTCCCCCTTGGGGAGAGGGAAAAAACTCCCTGGATTCTTTAAAATGTCTATGTTGTGCAAGCATAATTTCTCTGTTTTAGATCAGCAAGATCTGTTTTGAGTGCCTGGGCCAGGACCTTTATGATGTACTTGCAGTGCAGACACTTGTTTGAAGACTGACAGTGGGAGGGCGCTTTCGGGTAACCGCCACCAAAACACTTCTAAGAATTTTCTTTTCAAGGCATCCTGGGCTCGAGACTCCTTCCTGAGTGGCTCTGGTACTTGGAAGGGCCTCTTTGGTCCTAATACCACCGGACCTGTGTCTAAGCTACCTCTAGAGAAAACAGAGAGTTCTCCATGTTTTAACAGTTTTACACTGTGAGGCTATGGATGCAAGCCCACTACGCAAGACCGTCCCTAGGAGTCTGGACAAGTGGGAGCTCAGTGGGAGTGACTCACCTTTTGGGAAACGGACTCCCAATCTTATAAGGACCTCCTAGACCAGCGTAGATTGTCTGCCTATATGGGACTGGTACAACCTACTTTTATTCCTGTTTTGAGTACTCCAATCCGTGGCAACCCTTCCTTGCTGTTGGCTTCAGGCAATGCTGGATTTCATCTGGGCGCCAAAGACACGGAAGAAGGACACACCTTCTTTGTTTGTGATGATGTACTTAAACAGGAGAGGAACTGTGAATGAAGAGAAGGAAACTGCCTAGTAAGGGGTTGTGAGATCCCAACAAAGAAGCAAGCCCTCTGGAGAAGACGTCCGAAAGGGGAGGACCCATGATGGGCCGTGCAGCCCACTGGAGCCTGGAGAGCGAGGCCAGTGCTAGCTGGACTCCGGAATGCTGGCGGTTTCTCCAACCATGAAGTCCATGTTGAGGAAGGAGGGTGAAAACAGAGAGGCACCTGTTTCTACTTGTGACGCGAACACTAACAGGCTGTGGTGGGCTTGGAACCCATCAATCGACGCTGAGACAACCTCGCTGGGGGGAAGGCCAAATCCCAGAGCTTGACACCCGAAGAACGTTAGTTGTTGCAACAAACTGCCACAGGAAGGCGAACGCTCCCACAGAAAGGTTACCGCTAAGAAGTACTCATTTTGCAAATCCAGGCTGTGAGAGCCGCAGGGGTTTCAGGAAAATGAGCAACGCGAGTGGCAAGCGTCCCATGTGCCCAGAAGGAAAGAGGTACAAATATTGCAAATCCTTGCTGGGAGAACCAACGAGGTTACAGGAAGCAGAGAACCCGAGCGTGCACACGTCCCATGTGTCCCAGTACGAAAGAAATACAAATACTTTAAATCCAGGCTGGGAGAGCCGACGTGATTGCTTGAACCTGAAAACCCAAGCCGTAAAGCAGCCCATGTGTCTCAGAACGAAAGAGGTAGAAATACTTCAAATCCAGGCTTGGACAGCTTATGAGAGTGTGAGAAACCTGAGCGGGAATACTCCCTATATGAACCAGAGTGAAAGATAAACAAACATTGTGAGTTAAGGTTGGGAAGACCAAAGAGGTTGTGAAAGCCTGACAAATCCCGAGTGGGCGAGCACCCTATCAGAATGATCAGAATTGAGAAAACACAAGCATATAAGAAAGCCAGAGGACTCTGGAGAGTCCCAAAGGCATACACACCATTATAAACAGAACTGTGGCAGAAGGGACTCTTGATAGGTCTTGAGAAAGACCCTTGTGTTCTTGAGGAAGCAGGGACCACAATGAGGAACTTTTTTATTTGGTATAACTTCACTTTTCACATTTCATGCTTTTATTCGGCATAAAAAAAACATCAAGCACATGCAGAGAAACTAAGACACAAAGTCTAAGAATATAAACATTATTACCTGATAAATACAGCATATTAACATACAATATGCATGATAAAAACAATATAAGTCCGATCAGCAAGAGGAAAGCAAGCTCGCAGCCTCACATATTACTCTGTTCTAAGCAATTCGCTAGTTTGCAACAGAGGCTGTACAGTCAATCAGGTACATCACCTTCCATGCCAGCCAGTTTCATAATTTTCCCTCTGCGTAACCAAGCCCTATGAATATAGCGGGCATTTGCAAAAATTACGTGGAACTCCAGGGCACTTTTACAAAGTTTCAATGCATCTTTGGTCCTTCGGATCCCAACAGCTTTAAAAGCAAGTCTTGAGTATAAACACCTTATAGACTATAGTGCCTAGCAGATAAACAGAAAAGGTGTTACTCTTTCATTGTCAGCCTCACAAAGGGTGCATGCCCCTGATCCATTGGGCCTCCATGTTTTAGTTTGGCAGGTAAGATTTGTAGCCGTTCCCAACTTTATGCAGTAAATAATCGGGGGCCAGCGTTAGCCTTGCTCTGCCCATACTACATGCTGCTCTTTTAATCCTAATGAGGGTTTTGCTGTCCACAATGTGGGGGTTTTCCCACACCTAAGGCTCATTTTGTACTAAGTAGTACGGCCAGAGTGGTTGGATAGGATTTTGGACCAAGAACTGTTTTCATTAACAAGCACCATTCGTTTTTAGTTGTAAGTAGGGACTTTCCTTCATAGAAATAGGGCCACTTAGGAGTTCTCTTTTACTTTAAATAAAGATCTTTGTAAATATGTTAGTCAGTGTTCCGAGTTCTTCTTCTGGTTCGCCATATATGATGTCAGGAAGTGGGAGGCCGGACAGCTGAAACAAGCTGGGGACCCCTGTTGTTCACCAAACTAAACGAGAAAGCGAAAGCCCCAACCCTAGCAACTCACCAAGCCATTTGGTTTTAAAAATATATATATATATATTTTTATTGCATTTCTTAAACATCAACAATAACTGACTGTCTCCGTCCCCTCCATCCCTAACCCTCCCCACTCTTCCCCCTGCCCTCCCATTGGAGTCTCTGTCCTCAATTTCCTGGGCGCTGCTCGTTTTTATTTCATGCTACGTGAACAAATCCACTATTCGTATGTTGTGCGGGCACCACTGTTACATGTAATCGCTTTGCAGGTACTCGAGCGTCGTTCCCCAGTCTGTGGTGAACTTTTGGCGGTTTCCTTGTAGATTATATCTAATACGTTCCATTGCCAGATGGGACCAAACTCTCCGCAACCAGTCCAGGCTTGATGGTGGTGTCTTTTGCTTCCATTTCTGGGCTATTGCTAGCCATGCCGCTTTGAGGAGCCCCATGAAGTTCCTTTTCTGTGTGTTCGTCAGTGTCTTGTCTCTGGGGTTCCACATGCCGCACATGCACACTTCTTCCCCCAGTTCGTCCGTTCCTTTGAACATCGCCTGTAACTGGGTTTTTACCTCTGTCCAATATTGTTGCAACTTCGGGCAGTCCCACCAAATATCTCTCCAGCTCCACTCCATGTCACACCCTCTCCAGCATTTATTCTATATAGTGTGGTACATTGTATGCAGTCTTTCCGGGGTGTAGTGCCATTGAACCAGTATTTTTATCCACGCCTCCCTCGAGTGGATTGCTCTTGTCCATTTTGGGATGCGTTGCCAGACATGTTCCCATTGGGATTTTGATATTATTCTTCCCAGCGTTGTTTCCCATTTCTTCATATATTGCCATTTGATTTCTTCCCTCGGGGCGTTTAGGAATTTGTATATGATTGATACCAGTTTATTTGTGCTCGGATGCGTCATAATGAATGTTTCGAATGGTGTAAGAGGTCTGGTTGCCGCATTGACCATTCGCGGGGAGGATAGCCAATGGTGGAGTTGGTCATACTTGAATCTGTCTTTTTTGGCCAAATCCAGTAGTTCTTGGCATTCCTCGGAAGATCTTATTCGTTGCTCATTGTACATATCTCCCACTTTCGTACAGTTTGCCTCCTCCTACTTTCTGAATGCTCCCTGTTCCATTCCGGGTAGAAACTCTGGGTTTTGGAACAGAGGCATAAAGGGCGCCGGGTCTTTTGACAGAATTCTCTTTTTTGTTGACCTATTCCAGATTTCCAGCAGAGTTTTCATGACTTCACTTATCTTTACATTTTGGTGCCTGTGTTCTGCGCTGGTCCACAATAGGTGGCGTAGGCGAGTTCTTGCTACCGCTCTGTCCTGGGCTTCCCATATTTTGTTGGAGTCGTCTGGGATCCATTCCTTCAGGACCCATAATTGTGCCACCTCATAGTATGTCATGAAATGTGGTAAAGCCATGCCACCTGATTTCCTCTGCGTGGTGAGTAGAACGTTTGAGAGTCTTTGGGGTTTTCTTCTGCCATACGTATGGCAACACTGCTTTGTGGAGAGTTTTGAAGAAGGTTGGAGGAAGTTGGATGGGGAGCGCCTGGAAGGCGTACAACAGGCTGGGTAAGACCGTCATCTTTATCACGGTGATATGGCCCCACCATGTGATCGACAGCGGGTTCCACCTCTCCAAGTCCTGTTCGGTCTTTTCCAGGAGGCTTGGGAAATTCTCAGCATAAAGGTAATTGATTTTGTTTGTCAAGGTCACTCCGAGGTATTTGACCCCTTCTTTTGCCACCCTTAGTTGTTGCATCTCTGCTTGTTTATGTATTTCTTCCCTGTTTCCGGCTAGCATTAGGAGTTTGGATTTATGTTTGTTGATTTTTATACCAGTATGGTGCCAAATTTCTCTATTTCTCGTATGAGGGAGGGTAGGGACTTTGCCGGATCTGATATTACCATCAGCATGTCATCAGCGTATGCCATCACTTTATGAGTTAGTCCTCCCATTAGTATTCCTTTTATGTCTGGGGCCTCTCTGATCCGTTCCAGGAGTGCCTCTAAGAAGATTGCATATACAAGTAGTGAGAGGGGACATCCCTGTTTGGTACCTCTCCTTATCTCGAATGTATCTGTTAATTGCCCATTCATCGCTATCCTGGCGGTTGGCGTATTATAGTTGGCTCGAATCCTCTTGATTTATTTGTCTCCGATGCCCATCTTCTCCAGCGTGCGGAAAAGCATCAACCACTCGACTCAATCAAACACCTTCTCTGCGTCTATCGCCAGTAATGCTGCTGGGGTTTGCGTATGTCCTATCTTTTCTATGATGTGGATTGTCCTTCTGATGTTATCGTGTGTCATCCTATTGGGGATGAACCCTGATTGGTTTGGTGGATAAGATGGGGTAACACCTTCGTAAATCTGTTGGCCAGAATCTTGGTATATAGCTTAGGGTCCAGATTTATAAGTGAATCGGACGGTATGAGCTTGGGTTCTCCGGATCTTTTCCTTGTTTATGGAAGACCAGAATTTTTGATTTATTCATTGACTCTGTGATGTTGCCTGAGTCCATGAACGAGTTATATAGGTCTGTTAGTATTGGGATCAGGTAGTTTGCGTATGTTTTATAGAATATGGCAGTGCATCCGTCTGGTCCCGGGACTTTGTTCTTTGGTAGTTCCCGGATTGCCCTTGATGTCTCTTCCCCTGCGATAGGTTGGTCTAATTGCAGTTTCTCTTCCTGTGTCACTGTCGGGAGCGTAATGTCGCTCAGGTAATTGGTTTGTTTGTTCTCTCCCGGGATATCTGATGCATATAGTTTTTGGAAGAACTGCTTGAAGATCCTTCCCATTTCTGTTGTTAAAGTGCTTTTCTGGCCATGCTCGTTGAGCATGGATTTTATGGTTTGATCCTGTCTTTTCCCCTTTAGTTGTCCTGCCAGCAATTTGTCTGCTTTATTTGTTTTTATGTAATACCAATGTCTCTGGTGTAGCAGTTGTCTCTCTGCCCTTTTCGTCCTGAGAGATTCCAGTTGACCCTGTATATGCCTGTACACTCTCTTTATTTTCTTGGAGTGGTTGCTGGCCATTTCTTCCCGTATTTCTTCACATTTCGTTTCCAGGTCTGCTCCCCATTTGGAGCTTAATTTGTCTCTGTGTTCCTTGAGTGCTATTATGCGTCCCCGTATGACCGCTTTGAGGGCCTCCCACAGGGTTGCTTTGGTTGTTCCCGGGGTGTTGTTATCCTCCAGGTAGTCCTTTATGTGTTGTCTTATTTCTTCTGGCATGACTGGGTCCTGGAGTATTTCTCCCGGCAGAGTCCATCTCCAGAGGCTGGATTGCTTCTGCGTTATTAGGAGTGTCATCCATAGGGCGGCATGATCTGAAAGTGATATGTTCCCTTTCTCTACCTCCCTTATCTTCCCCAGTAGGCCTGCGGTGGACCAGATATAATCAATTTGCGAGCTTGTTCCATGCACGTGCGAGAAGTATGTGTCCCTGTGACGGGCCCCGGATTTTCCTCCAGCCATCTACTAGGACCATGTTGTCGATGGATCTCTGCAGGGCCTTTGAGGGAGCTCCCTGCCACCTGGAGGTCTGTGTGGTTCTGTCTTTACTTGGTTCCCATGCCCAGTTAAAGTCTCCGGCCAAAATCTTTTCCGCCTTTGAAAAGGTTTCCAGCTTATCTAGGGTGTCCCTAAGGAACCCATCCTGCCCCGTATTGGGGGCGTATATTGTCACCAGAGTCAGTGATAATCCTTCTAGTCGTACATTCGCAAACAAGTATCTTCCATGTTTGTCTGGGAGGATGTTCATGATTTGCACGTTCATGGTGTTTGCAAAGGCAATCAATACCCCTTCTTTTTTTTCGCTGTTATTCGCTTGAAGGATTTGATTGAATCCTTTTATGCGGGTCCTCCCTTTGTCCTTTTTCTTGATGTGGGTCTCCTGGAGCATGATTATGTCAAACTTTTCTTTATGTAGGAAGTATTCAGTCTTCTTCCTTTTAACCGGGGAGTTCAATACTCTAATGTTATATGTCAGGACTTTTATCCCCATCTTCTGGTTGTGGAGTATTGCCCTTGCTGTTCTGCTTTCGCTCGTTTGCTTACCCCTTTTCATCTCCAGTGGGTTCACCCCCTCTGCCCCCTTCCCCTATCCCCTATCTCCTGTAACCCCTCTATGTTCCCCAATTTACCCCCCTCCCCCTCCCCATAACTTCCCTGAGGAGGGATCTGTACCCTATGATCGCTTGGGCGTGCCGCCCTTCGCACCATGCCCTTTCACACTCAGGTATAACTGTTGTGTGGGGAGTAATAAACCCCGCTTAAGGTCTCTCGGGATCCTATTTTGGTCCCAGCTTGCCGCCTCTGGATGTTTGCGCGCGGTCGCTTGTGTGTGTTTAATTCCGTCGGTTACCAGGGTGTCTCTTTGTTCTTTCTCTCTGGCCGAGACGAATGTCTTCATTTAGTGTCCTGCTTTTGGGTGGCGCTTGGATTTTGTGTTTATATTATTCCACCCTCTCAGGGTTCTTCTTTGTGCGGGTTCGTTGCCGCTGGCTGGTTCTCCTTCCCTTTCTTGTATATTCATTATTAGGTCACCTTCCTCATACAAGGTAACTCTCTGTTGCTTCCCTGCCACATGAATAGTAGGCCGAAAGGGAACGCCCATTTATAGCGAATCTGTCTCACCACCAGCTCTTTTGTTATCGATGCCATCTCCCTGTGCTTCTGGAGGGTCGATTGTGCTATATCTTGGAAAAGTTGTATTTCGATTCCGTTCATCCTGATGTGCTCCAGCGCGCGCGCTTTCCGTAGGATCTGTTCTTTTTGTGTGTATGACGCCATTGAGACTAATACATCTCTGGGGCGGGTCCCTGGTTCTCCCATGTAGCGTGGGCCCACTCAATGTACTCTGTTGATCTGGATCTCTGTTTCCTCTTCTTCCTCCAGTATGTCTCTGAAGACCTGTTGCACTGCCTGCCTGAGGTCCTTGTCTTCGACGCTCTCGGCCATGTTCTTAATTCAAATGTTTGATCTGCGGGATCTGTTTTGCAGGTCCTCACATTGAATCTCTAAATCATGGGACATCCTTGCCACTCCCTCCATTGCTTCTGCGTAATGTTGCGTTTCATCGTCCAAGTTCTGTACTGTTTTCTCCAGAGGATCTGTTCTTTCCTCCAGGTTCCCTATGTCTACTCTCAACTCCTGCACCGCCTGTTTCATCTATCCTTTCATAGTTTCGAATTGGGTGTGCATGGAGGCCATAAATTGATCCTGGAATTCCTTGAACCATTCTTTCATATCCTCCTTAGTGGTCATCTCGGTGCCCTCTTCCTCTGCTTGGGCTATATCTCCTTTCCCATTTTGCGTTGTTGTCTTTGGGTTTGTCTGCGGGTCCGTCACCCAGAGATGCCCCAGGTTGTGGTCTTGTTTTGGTTTGTTGGTAGTGGTGAGTGGTTGTCTGCCCCTTGATTTGGACATGTGTGCATTCAATGACCAAGTGCAGGAATGGTTTATTTCGCTAGCCTGGCGCTGCTTTTGTGACCCTGCCTTATTGTTTGTTTCTGGGGAGCCTTTTGCCCCTGTCTTCTCCAAGAAGTCCTCTCGGGACTTCAATCCCCCCTTGTGTATCTCCGTTTCTTGTGGGAGGTCCGAGGGGGGGCTTGGGGATGGTGTGCGCGTCCCTCGAATCCTTTCACTTTTGTAGTCTTCGGGCCTCTGCAGTGTGTGCCTCTGGGCCTTTGTAATGTATTCATTGTATACTGGGGTGGGGGGGGCAACTCTACCTTTCTCCCTTTTGAGTACTCTGTGGCTTGTGTTCTCCCGGTTGTGTGAGGGAGCTAGTTTGTGATCCCTTTCTCCCTTGTGGGCCCCTCCCGTTCCTCCTCCTTACCTTATTATCTCAGCGGCGCATGCGTCTGATTCCCAGCTGTTCCCGGGCTGCTTGTGCTCCCTCCGTTCCTCTCTAGGTCTTGTTTCCTCCTGGATCGGCCCTCGTCCGTGTGCCTCGCTGTGTCAGCCGGGCCTGTGGCCGTGTGGATGGGCCGTTCTGCTCCTTCGCTGGATCCTGCTTCTCTACCCGGCTCCTCTGCTTCTCGGTAGATTCCCTCTGCTCTGGGTGCGCCTCGGCCTCGGGGGTGCCGGTTCCTCCGCTCTTATTCTCCGTGAGGCCGTTGGCGACTTAGTTGTTTTGGGCCGGCACCCTTTTGTTTACTTTAATGGCCCCACTTGATGGCCCCGCTGCTTGTTCTCTGTGTTGCTGGGATTATATTGAGGCCAGCTTATATTGCACTCCTCCGGAGGTTAGATGGGGGCTCGCCGTCCTCACCTTGCTCTTCCTACCCCCGCAGGTTGACGGAGCCGGGACGCTGGTTCTCCCCCATGAGGCGTTTCCGTTCTCCTCTGGCAATCGGGAGGGAGGGGGCGCTTTCTCTGGCTCCGCCGTTACCCCCTGTTGTTCGGCCGGCCTTGATCCTGCCGGGGAGGTATGCCGCCTTGCTGCCTTGTCCCGCCGGAGTACAGCCTGGGCAGGCCCCTCACGCCACTTTCACTTCGTCCGGGGTCTGCGTTTCTAGTCCTTCTGACTAGTTGACTAGTGCGTTCCCTCGTCTGCACAGTCTCCCGGGATCCGACCTCTCCGGGGGGCCGCAGCGCTGCTTTTTTATCTATCTTTATTGTGCGGCTTGAGCTGGGGGACAGAGCTCCTCTCACTCACGTCTGCCCAGCACCGCTGCCATTTTGGCATCCCAAGCCATTGGGTTTGACCTGTATAGTATAGAGGCCGTTGACATCCCTTCCCAGGAAAGACTGTTGATATCAATAGTTCTCAGTCTTTCCACTACACCTAAAACTTACATCAGACTGGCAAGCAATTCGGGACTAGCCTGGTTACATGTATTAGAGTTTGCAGTGGGTGTGATAGATCCAGACTATAGAGGAGAGGTAAAGGTAATCCTCCGCAACCATGGGGCTACCACATATCAAGTCAAGGAAGGGGAGGATATATTGCAAGGGATTATTGAGAAAGCCCTCACCCCAATTCCTAAAGAGTTAAACACACTGATAGAAACTGGAAGAGGCGCGTTGGGGTTAGGAGAAGCCGACCTCTTGAGAGAAGAGGCAGCTTTAAGGGAAACAGAGGACATATACCCGCTACCCAATCTTGCCTTCGCCCGAAGGAATAATTCAGCCTTAACAGAAGCCTTTGGGAGGGTGACTATGGAGGAGGCAGGACATAGCCGACCTGGTTGTTTCTTTATTTAAAGAAAATATTATATTAAGGGGACGTGGTAAAAGATGGCCTTCAAAAAACCTGTCATGATTACATCCAGGGTTCATAGTTTTCATTCAGGAGTTCAGGCGGGATTCTTTGTATCGATCAGTAGGTTTAAGGTGGGTGTTAGCCTGGCACACATGGCATTCTCGCAATTCACAGCTTAAATAACCACAGACTTCCATAGGGATTCAATAGCTTTTCAATACTCATAAGATGGACGCCCTGTGAATCATGGACAAGTATCAGCAGAGATCTAGACATTTGACGCTGAGGGCTACTTAAGCCCCGCCTCCTCAGTAACACACGCTTTGTGTTTGGTCCGCTGACAGCGGTGTAACGCTACCGGCACTTCTGCTCACAGAACCTGTGAAATCAAAGAGAAAGTAATATTAATACTTTGAATAGCTCACAGAATATCTATTGACCACAGATAAGAATTACCTGACTGAAGTTTCCGCTGACACAGTCTTCTAGTAGAAGAATTTTCTTTCGTCACAGTTTCCTCTTCAGTCATCAGTCTTCAGTAGCAGCCGCAGCATATTCCGAGGTTTTTTCTCCGTATCCGAAGACCTGCAAAACATAAGGTTCCTTAGTTATAAAACGAACAGGAACAACCTACTTTTAGTCCTGTTTTGAGTACTGCAACCCGTGGAAACCCTTTCTTCCTGTTGGCTTCTGGCAGTGCTGGATTTCATCTGAGCACCAAAGACATAGAAGAAGGACACACCTTGGTGGTTTGTGATGACGTGCTTAAACAGGCGTGGAACTGTGAATGGAGAGAATAAATCTCCCACGTAATGGGGTGTGTGTGATCCCTACGCCGAAGCAAGCCCTCGGGAGATGATCTGCGAATGGAAAGGTGCCATTCTTTCCCACAGAGCCTGCTGGAGCGTGGAGAGCAAAGCCAAAGGTAGCCAGACGCAGGAAGGCTGGTGTTTTCTCTGACCGTGAAGTCCAGGTCGAGGAAGCAGGTGGACACAGAGAGGCACCCGTTTCTACTGGTGACACGATCACGGACAGGCCGTGATGGGCACAGAACCCAGCAACCGATTGTCATGATCTTTGCTTCCAAAAGGTCAGGGTTTTCCCAACTCCCTTGGAAGCAGATCCATAACCCAGGTTCCGAGTGCCAACCAGTCCCAATTGGGACCTTTTGGACCCAGTCCTAGCGCCAGTGGCACCAGGCTCATAAATATGCCCAGTCCCAGCGCTGGAAGCGCCGGGCTCATAATGCTTGGGTGGACTTACCTGCAGCAGACCATGCTGCTTACTTGCCTGCCAGTTGAGCCTCTGATCCTCTTCTGCTTGGAACTACTTTTCCTGTTGGGTGGGGCAGGAGCCACTCCCTAGGTTCAGAACACTGGAACTCTTCTGGAAAGCAGGAACTCTTTTCTTACCTAGGCGTGGCTGTGGAAGGAGACACCTAAGCACTACAGGAGGCTATTTAAACCACACCCGATGGATGAATCTTGCTTTGCGTTATTCTGCATCCTCTGCAGCAGAACGCTCATCGTGTCTTCTGCATCTGATCCTGGGCCTAAGGAAAAAGGCTTACCATCCTGAATCCAGTCTTCAGCAACACCTATAAAGACAAGAAAGAACAGGTTAGCATTACGGTCTTCAGTGACAGCGCTTCACTTACCTGGTCCATCGGCTGTCAGCAACGCCTCGCGCTGCATTCCGGCATCTGAAAGACAAAGGCTTACCTACTCTTCGTGCGCTCCGGAGGTCTTCGCACTGCATTCCGGCATCTGAAAGACAAAAGCTTACCAACTCTTCGCACTGCATTCCGGCATCTGAAAGACAAAAGCTTACCAACTCTTCGCACGCTCCGGAGGCCTTCGGCGCTGCATCCCGCATCTGAAAGACAAAACAAGGTGCGTTTAAAGACATTGGGGAACTTTAATACTCACGTGCCATTACTCCTTTCCACATCTAACCCAGTGGGTATTCCGGCACCCTGCAGCCGCTCCGAACTTGTACCTGCAAAATAAAAAGACAGTTAGAGCGCATCGTGAAGCAGGCAACAAGCGCTTACTTACGTGCTTCCAGGCGCTTCCATTCATCACACGGGCTCCATCTTCAACTCACTTCAGCCCGTCATCTGCCATCGCCGGAACCCTGCAAAACAAGAGACATCATTACTAAAGACTTTCAAAGACATTAGAATTACTCAAAACTTACCGTTCGTGCAGTAAACGACGGACAGCAGTCCTCTGAAGTCAAGAGGCCTGCTCCCCTTATCCAGTGAAGAAACTGGTTACAGCACCCTGCCCCGAGGCAGATGGAGAGCACGGCGTTCACTTACCTAAGGTGAGAGCGTTAACCTTTGGGGTTCTACAGGAGAAGAGAAAGGGAAGAAGAGAGAGACATTCAATAACCCAGTTCATTAATCCCATATTTTCTATCTGCAGACATCTTACCCTTCGAGTCAGACATACAGTGCACAGAGGTCCAGCCCAAAGAGCCAGCCGTGTGTTACACATCACCTTTGAAGATACGGTATACGCCCAGTCAAGACCGGCGCCTCTACGGGAATCAGGTGAGCGTTACACCGATGCTGATATCAGCTCGCTGGGGGAATGCCCAACTCCCGAGCTGTACATCCATAGGATGTTAGTTGTTGCAACAAGTGGCTACAGGGAGCGGTTACTGCTAACAGGTACGAATATTGCAATGTGTCTCAGAATGCTAGAGGTAGAAATACTTCATATCCAGGCTGCTGGGAGAACAAGGAAGGTTATGGGAGCCTGAGAAACCCAAGCAGGCAAGGGCCCTATGTGAACCAGTGTGAACGATATACAAATATTGTGAGTCAAGGTTGGGAAGACCAAAGAGGTTGTGAGAGCCTGACAAATCCTGAGTTGTTGTGAGCCCCCTAGCTGAATTATGTGAATTGAGAGAACACAAACATATATAAGAACACCAGAGGACTTTGGGGTGTTCCCAGAGGCATATAAAGAACACTCTGGCAAAAAGGACCCTGGAGCAGTCTTGAGAAAGATCTTTGGTTTCTCTGGGAAGAGGGAACCACAAGGAGGAATATTTTTTTTTTGGAATAACAAAGTATGAATGACAACCAGTGCTCCAGATAAGATTTTGAAGTGGGAGTATTTAACTCCTTATTTTGTTAAGTTGGTGGTAAAATGATTTTTTAAGGAGTAAAAATGTAAGTCCAATTCCCAATGGTAGTATTTTATAAGTGAGTAAAAATGTTTTAACTGGAAAAAGGAAATGTTTTTGGAATAATTAATTCTTTGCACCTAGTTATTCATACACATGAAAAGATACATGTTTACTTCTCCATGCAGCTGTGTGGGTGAAAGCAGGAGCACAAGGTCCTATGTTTAGGTTTCCGATTTTTTGTTGGGAGTATTTTTGCTACCTATTTTCATTTTTTTGGAGTATTTGCCTATTTTAACGGATTAAAAGTGGCTGATACACCCCTTATCTGATGACAACTGTGTGCTTGGATTTTGTTTGATAATAATGAACTTGGAACTATCACCAGAGCATCCGAGTGATTGGGCCTTGCAGAAGCCAAAGAACGAGGTCATTGCTCCGATTTCTTCTTTTTGTTCAGTTTTCCTAAGTGGTAGGTCCAGATTAGTTGAATAGGATTTTAGACAAAAGCCTGTTTTCTTTGACGAGCACCATTAGTTTTTAGTTTTGGGTAGGGAACTTCTCTCATCTCATAGAAATAGGGCCAATTAGGAGTTCTTTTTTACTTTAAATAAAGAGCTTTGTAAATATGTCCGTCGTTTGTCCGAGGCCTTCTTCTGGTTTGCCACACAGGACAAATATCTAAAGGCTTTAGGTAAAACATTGTTTTTAAAAATGTAGCACTTCAGCTACGACAGGCCAAATCCCAGGCCCACCTAACTGCACTAAGCTTGAAACTATGGCAAGAGTTGTGTATTTTTTAAAAATATCTGCTACCTGACGAGGTGAATCAATTTCAGGGGGAGGGGATGTCTGATGAACAGGTTTTGCCTCAAGATTTGCTTGATTCGGGAGCTCACCATGTTTACACCTGAGCTAGTGGGGTAGCTCTAAGGGCAGACATATGCAGAGATCATGGATCAAAGTTGAGATTTGATGAGCAGGAGCTAAAATCAGCTCCTGTGTATTGGGTATGACCCGTTACGCACGGAGAACATTAGGTAATATACATTGTAGCACAAATCTAACTTGCTCAGGAGATGTAAACACTACCGTTTTCCATAATGTATGTTCCATTCTGCTTTACATGTCCCCAAGATGAGTCCTTTATTATAAGCCTTTATGCATATTACCAAACATACAGAGTTAATATCACATATATATGTATGTATAGTGGCAGTTGGCCTGGGGAGTCAGAAGTAGCTACTGGTAACTGTTAGTTTCAAGATAATCAGTGTGTAGTGAATCGAGGGAATTTGTCCCTCCTCTCGGGCGGGAGGGGGGCTCTCCCTTTGAGGCTAGGGAGGTGAACCTGCTTTGCAAGACCCTCCCTAGGGGTCTGGGAAAGTGGGACCTTACTGGGAGACAATACCCCTAAAGGGACAAGGAATCCCGTTTCTGTGAGGAGCTCCCTAACTCATTCCCCATAGTAGCATGCATGGGACTATCTGATGTGAAGGACAGTATACCCTCCAGAGACTTGACTGAAGACAAAATTAAAATACACTGTTACAAACATAAAGGAAGATATGTCTCTTTAAAAGATGACCTTCCTTTAACGGAGATGAGGCGGCTAGAGGCCGAGTAAACGCAGAGACGAGGCGAAGCAGAGCGATGCGTATGTCAGCAGGGGCAGCCCCCTGACGGCATCCCACCTGAGAGAGATGGAACCAAGGAGAGCCACAGAACCCATGACTTTCAGAATTTCTCTGAGAGCAAGACACTGGAAGCCCAGCGTTAGTACGGAGAGAGCGGCCGGCGTGAATACAATGACTTTGTGGTGGGCAGGGTGCCCGTCCAATGATGCCGAAACCACTATGCTGAAAAATCATCAAACTGCCGGCTTACCCGCAGTGGTACTTGTCCGTGCATAGTGTGAGAAACCTGAAGGATCTGTCATCCAGGTGGCCAGGACACAGCCATTGCTATTGGATCCAGTTCATGGGGTTGGACCAGTGAGGGAGGATCACCTGGATGATGGTCCTCGGGGAGTGGAAGTGGGACACCGACAGGTGAGACGCGGTATCGCCCTTCTTACAACACCTTTTCCCCAACCTACCATGTAGGATATGCAAACACTCAACAACCCCCTTTTCCGACACGAACACTTTTGCATATCACAAAGGACGCCAGACTAACACCCGAGCCATTTACCTGACTTGTCCCTACACAAGGGTCAGGCAAAGTCAGGCAATTGACCAGAATCACACACACCTGACGGCCCTTTCCTTCCCCACAGGGATAAAAGGTGGAGTACGAGAGCACAATACGAGCAAGACAGACTGCATGTCGAGAGAGCTAACTTAGCACGGCAGTTCAAGAGGAAGAGAAAGATAGCGCAAATCGAGAGGGTGATAAGGAGAGAAGCGACCTTGCCCTTTCCGACCAAGGCCCATAAAACCTCAGCGGAAGGAATCATAAGACCGCGAACAATAGCCAGCGTGTGTTGCAACAGATGTCAACGGTACACGGGACCCTCCTCGGCTGATAACCAAGCCGGGGAGAGACGCTTGTTTCCATGGTACCAACCTTGACTCCAGAGAGAAGAAAATCCAAGTGGTTTATCACAGCCTGTGAGTCAAGGGGAAAACCGATAAGAAACCAAACTGTGTTGAACAAAAAGTAGCAAACAGCTAATTGAACTGTGAAAGTACAAATAACTATTGATATCAAAAGGGTGAAAACTAGCAACAGAGGAGACAGGCACCACGTGGGTGCTCACTCACAAAACTCTGGGTGATTACCCGATTGTTGAAACTACAGTAACCAGAAGGCCTTTGGGACGGCGAGAAAGAGGTCAATGTGGTCATACAGAGGTCTAGTAAAATCCTCTGTACAGTTGGAAGTCTTTGGCCGACAGATGATTGCGAAGCTAAGGGAAGTGAATCCCACATCGTAAGAGCTGAATGGAAAAAAGGTACGATTGACACAGTTGGCAACAGTGAACCTGAAGGAGGGATGCCGATAAACAGGGGGTGAAGTCTAAAGTCCCGATATACAGTGTGTTGACACCAGTGAACCGGCAGAGGGATGTCCACAGTGAACTGTTTATAAAGACATTAAGATTCGGGAATGTCACAGACAAAATTGCGTTGAAAGCAGTAGTGAACCTGACGAAGGGAAGATAACATTCAAGAAGGGTCTGAGCCCAGAAGAGGGGGATCCAGGGGTGAAAAGGCATCACCCAACGTGCATACAGAAAGGAATTTTTGTTTATTATTTTGAAACACATCAGATCCTCGGAGGCAAGTGACTTTTTGTTGAAAAGAGACTTAACCACTGAAGGCCCTGATTGCTGATAGGAAGTGTTGGCTAGTGCTGGGAAAGCTTGAGCGTATGCTGTGCTCCAGAATCCTACCTTATCCTGTGCTTAAAAACGTGGGGAAGGGAGGCCCGACTACCGCATCCTGACTTATTATTTGTGAACACTTCCTTCTTTCTGAGGAACATTATCCCACACTACTTTTGTATTTAGCGTAAGGATTGGAAATAGGTTTTTCTTAGTACAGGCCCATTTATTTGACAAATACACCACTAGGACTGTCTTATTATTGTTTGATGGTCAAAGCTTGCTCCCATCTTAGCTTTAGGTTTAGAATAGGCATTTTTCCAACCTATCTATATACTTTAATAAACACCCTTGAACTGTGATCACTTGTATCTGTCTTTACTGTTGCCACCACGAGTTCCTTACACACCCTGGCAGGAGAGTAAACCAGAGATGAAAGAAGAAGTGAGAAAAGTGGGTTAAGAACCCCACCTTGAAAGTGTGGAACATTGATCAAAGGGAGGACCCATACCCCTTTGTGAGGATAAACTACAACACCCTGACAGATGAGTATAACAGGGAGAGGAGAACTAAGGAAAGCTCAGGGGTCACAGCCTCTTTTTGGAATCAAGGAACAGTGATAAAATGGAAAAGGGAGAAACCAGATCCCGGTAAGGTTAAGTATTCAAAAGAACTGTGTATTGTGGAGAAGATTCAAGGGAAGAGCCTTCCCCCTTGGATACATTGGATACATTGGAACTGTGATAAAACAATACTTAAAGCCACTAGAAGAAATCTAGGGGAAGAGAGAATCTCTTTTCTGGTGCAACCTTATTCGTTTCTGCACTTTCAAACTTTATGTTTCAAACTTCAAGAAAAAAGCTATAAGTTTATAGCTCAGAGAAATCCCCTTTTCACCTTGTATTTAGTTTAGCATGTAAGGGTCATTTTAGGATTTTGGACACAGGACTGAGGACGCTTTATGTATTTACCATCTTGATACAGAAGTTCCTTAGTTTTTTTGAGGCAGAGAAGCCCCTTGATTTTCCTAACCTCTCTTATTATTTTGATAATAAAAGTCTATAAACCAACATCTAACATGCCACTGTGTCTGAGTCTTACTCTTGATCACTTACACCTCCCTGTCCACTAACTGACTTGGGATATCAGGAGAGAAAGTGCACCTTCACTTGTTTTGTCGCTAGCCCTGTGTTCATCCTTGTGTGAGAATGTCTGTAAGGTCAGGATCTACACAAACAAGAAAATAACAGAGAGAAGTTTCCACCCAAATGTCATCATTAAGGACCATAAAGATCTGTCAATGTCTAATGTACCTACAGGGAAGTGTGCTTGGTATGCAATACTCTGGAGATTATTGATGCCATGCCACACTGAAGGGTAGGAGTCAGGTATGAACGAACAACATTTTTTCCCGATAATTTCACAACTCTCCTTTCTCTGCCAAAATCATATCAAGTGCTTCTCTATTCTGCATTGCTACAAGGTGCACTGTTTTTAACTCAACGGTAATATTAGCAAGGGCATCCAATATTTCACTTATAGTAGCTTCTAGTAGTCGTGACAGTCTGCATATATCTCTGGAGTTAACAGAAGGACCATACCAGGGAATAATTGCTTTAAAAATATCTTCCATTGCCTGTGGCCCAGTGTCGTCATTTATTACATGACACTTTTGCTGCATGAGAGAAGGCCAATTACTATGTTTCACTGTAATGGCAGGCAGCACAACCCCCATGTGGCATTGCCCTGCCCAGTCAGATGGTAACCAGGAATATGCATTGGTAGCACAAATGAAGCATAGTGATTCCCCTACATAGAGAGGGCCTTCGAACACATTGGCCAGTACGTGCAATGTATAATTACATTACAAGGTAAAGCCTATTACTCCTACGTCCCGTCCCCTTTCCTCCATACTTATGGGACATCTCTCCGTCCTTTGGGACGGGACCGGAGCACTTTCTAAAAAGCATCCACATTTTTTTTTTCAAAAATGTGTCCTTCCTCTCTTTGTGCGCGGGGCCCGGCACGCGGCCGTAACTCCGCCCACCTTGGCTCCGCAATGCGCATCGCCCATCAGTCCTTTTCTCCGCTCGCTCGGGACTGGACGCACTTGCATCCTCAGAAGATTTTCTTCCCTTTTTCCTCTCTGGCTCTCGCTAACGATTGTGTACTTGTCTGTTTATGTCGTTCAAACTAGACTTTCCAGGCTGTTCATCGTGTCACCGTCGTTTCGCGAGGGCGGATACCCATCCTCTTTGTTTAAAGTGCTTGGGTCCGGATCACCGTTGGGCCTTCTGTTTTTACTGCGACTCCCTTTCGGTCCGGGCACTTCAACGTCGGTTGGAGCGGTGGCAGGAGGTGTTCCGACGAACTCCTTCACATTTTCAGGCGTTCATCGACGAGAAGAAAAAACGCCCCGTAAGTTCTTTACTTTTCAGAGCACCCCGGCCGGGGTATACCTTTCCAGGTTCCTCTCGGGCCGGGAGGGGCGTTGATCGCTCTGTCACCGGGGTTCGCCCTGAGGTGCCCGTTGGGCCTAATAATTGTACCGGAGTTTTCTCCGAGGGTCTCCGTAAGGGGCCTGTGGATACCGGAGCATGCTCCGAGGCCCCTCCTGTGGGGCTGTTTGTAGACCCAGTTCTACTGAATCATGGGATACCAGAGCTCGCTCTGAGGCCTCTCTGTCGGCTTCCCTCAAAAATAAGACCGGGGTGCGCCCCGAGGCCTTGGTGGGGCTTGCTGTTACTGAACGGATGTTCGAGGCCCGCACGGATAAGGCTGTCACCGGACATGGGTCCGAGGTCCCTCTTTCAGAGGCTAAAGTTACCAACATTTCTGAGAGGCATGGCAAGGCCTTACCGGTGAAGGCTGTTTCTCACCGTTCCCGCTCTTGCGGCGACACCAGATCTGTTGAGGGGGCAAAGAAGGAAAGCTCTTCTTTTACCGGCAGTGCCGAGGTCCTTCCTGGGAAGGCTGATTTGGCAGTTGGTATGTCGCAGAAACATTCCAGGCCTCGCAGTACCGGCTCTGCCGAAGGTTCCTTATGTTAAGGCTAAAGTTAAGACCCTTGATCCATCGACGGGGACCTCTGCCTCACTTCCTCACATGCTGGAGTTCCCCTCAGGCGATGACAAAATGGCGCCCGTTCCCGCCACGACCGGGGCGGCCATTCTGGGTGTTACCCCTACAACTACGCCATCAGCCTCAGGTGTAGGGCTTGGTTCCTTGGGTGAACATAGAGTCCCTTGTGCGCATCCTTATTGGCCAGTTTACGATTGGAACGCCCAGATGCCTCTTCCGCACAATGTTTCGTTTCCTGCGGGGTCGGCACCTTTGATTTATGTGGATACGTCGGTGGAGGGGCCTGTGTGGCACCCTTCCCCGTTACGTCCCTGGATTTGTCCACCTCGTGAGAGGCCTCTTCAGGTTCCGAAACAGTCCCCGCAGGAGGCCTTTTTCGGTACATTTCAAACGTTAATGCGTACCGACCCCATGAGGGAATATTTTGAAGGGCTTTTCAGGGAGATATGTCCACCCGCTCCTCCGGCTCCACCCGTTCCTCCGGTGGTTCCCCCGGCGCCTCCCTTGCCTGCGGTGCCTCCCCCGACTCTTCCTCCTTTGTCCCCATTGTCCCCGGTGAACAAGGCAGCGCCTGACACGGTTCAGCAGGATCCTGACCTGTCGGATGAAGCGCAGGGCGATCAGGACAACGAGGACCTGCCCCGCTCTATTAGAGCTTTTCATGACCGGGTACTGGACATGATGTGCTTCTTAGATGTTCCAGTGCCCGAGCACCCGCTCCGCAGGAGCGTACCGGCCTGTTCTTGCAGAAGGACTTTCTGGCCGAGGTCTGCAGGGTCTGGGAAAAGCCACACTCTGGACTTTTTGTCAATAAGAAAATTGAAGCGAGATACAAGCTGCATTCTTCGGAAGAGGTGGCCCTGTCGTCTTGTCCGCCCCCCTCCTCTACAGTGGTGGCCGTGGCCACTTTGCAATCCAGGCCTGCAGCATCCTCTTCCACGACGGCTACTCAGGTTCTGGGAAAGGAGGACAAGCTCCTTGACTCCCTTGGGAGGAAAATCTTTGCGAACTCGGCCTTGCAGCTCAGCTAGGCCAACGCCGAATTGCTGTTAGCGAGAGCTAATATGCGGATGTGGAAAGGTCTGTCGGAGTTTGAGGAGTTTATCCTGGTCGAGAAGCTGGAAGACTTTAAAGGGGGTCTATCCAACGCCAGGGTCTTGGCCCAGGATCTCCTGGAGGCTGCGGCTCATCACATAGACACCTCGGCTCGGGGCCTTATGCTGGGGGTTGATACCTCACTGCAGGCGTGGTTGCATGCAACTAAATTCTCAAAAGAAGTGCAGGACAAGGTTTTGAACCTTCCGTTTGATGGGAAGGAGCATTTCATTCTACAACAGATCTAGAGCTCACCAAGACGAAGGATAGCACTCAGACAGCTAAGTCCTTGTCGGTCCTTGTTAAGACTCCTTTCAAAACCCTGAGACCGTTGTCGCAAAGTGGACCTTCTTCTGGCTTTACGGGCTTCCTCGACCGAAAATCTCGCAGAGTGGATACCCCTGCGGGGAACAACCGCCATAGAAAACAACAGACGCGGTTTTTCTCCCGCTCCTCAGCCTCCTCCTCAGGTTCAGGTGGCAATGCCACCGATAAACCTACTAAATGAGGGTTTTACGTGCTCGCACGAGACCCAGGTGGGAGGACGCATTGCGTCTCATTGGGAGGCGTGGCAGACCATCACAGAAGACAGATGGGTCTTGTCAGTCGCTCGGGCGGGCTTCTGCTTACCTCTACCCCCTACCCCACCCCTCAACCCTCCTTTTCAGCTGTCGGGCTCACCCTCCCTCAAAGCCGAGGTTCAGAAACTTCTGGACCTCAGAGCTGTGGAACCCGCTCCCCTTGGGGAGCGAGGGGAGGGCTTCTACTCCCGGCTGTTTACGGTGCCAAAACCCAACCAGGCTGGCCTGCGCACCTTACTAGACCTTTCCCAGTTCAATCCTTTCCTACCCCAAGAGAAATTCAAGATGATCACGCCCAGCCAGCTACGGTCCTCCTTGCAGATGGGCGATTGGCTCAGTGTGGTGGATCTTCATGATGCGTACATGCATATCCTGATTTGGAACCCACACAGGAAATATCTCTGTTTCTCTTTGGGAGAGGAGCACTTCCAGTTTCGAGTGCTTCCTTTTGGCCTCAGCTCGGCACCGCGTGTCTTCACGAAGATGATGTCGGTGATTGCGGCCTATCTTCGTCTCCAGGTTATCCATGTGTATCCATATTTGGACGACTGGCTGTTACGCAGCCCTTGTCCGCTGGCAGCAGCGGGCAATCTCCAGTCTCTCCTTCAGCTCCTGTTCCATCTTGGGCTGTCGGTGAACTGGCCGAAATCTTTCATGACGGTCTCGCAGGACCTGATTTTCCTGGGTCTTTGCTGGAACACGATTGACTGCAGAGTGTACCTGACCGGGGACAGAATGGCGGATCTGTTAGCCACGTGTCAGATGTTTGCGCAGTCGGAGAGCATGTCGGCCTGGTGGTTCCAAAAGCTTCTGGGCCTCATGGCCTCGTGTGTGCTGGCTCTTCCTCTTGCTCGTCTCAAGATGAGACAGACCCGGATAGCTCTTCGGAGTTCCTGGCGTCAGGCTGTGGACCTGGATTCCAAGCTGATAATGATTCCGGATTCCATGAGAGTGGACCTGGAATGGTGGTCATCTCTCAGCAACGTGGGTGTGGGGTTTCAGGACCCAGCTCCTATGGTGACGATCACGACGGACTCCTCCCTCCTGGGGTGGGGTGCAACGTTAGATCTTCTACAGGTCTCAGACCTCTGGTCGCCTCAGGACAAGCTCCTTCACATAAATCATCTGGAGCTTCTGGCGATCTTCCTAGCGCTCAGGGCATTCAGACCGATCATTGCCAACAAGATGGTCTGCATACGCACGGACAATGTGGTGTTGATGTATTACATCAACAAGCAAAGGGAAAGAAGTCTCCCCCCCCTTGTGGACCTGTCCATCCAGATTTGGGAGTGGCCCGTGCTTTATGGTGTCTGGCTGCTTGCAGTGCACAACCCGGGCCAGCTGAATGTCACAGCGGATGCCCTCAGCCGGCGGACAGTGGTCAGCTATGAGTGGGAGTTGAAGGCGGAGGTCCTCTCACGGATCTTCTTGCGTTGGGGCACACCGGAGGTGGATCTCTTCGCTATGGCGGTGAACAACAAGCTTCCTCGGTATCCTTCCAGAGGGGGGCTGGGAGCCTCCTCTCTGGGGGATGCGCTTGAGATTCCATGGCACAACATGAGAGCTTACGCCTTCCCACCTCTGTCTCTAGTCCATCGAGCAATTTGGAAGCTGAAGAACTCGGTGAACTGCTCCCTTCTACTCATAGCCCCCTCGTGGCCGGCCAGGTTTTGGTTCTCAGAACTTCAACACCTGTCGGTGTATCCGCCGATCAGGTTACCAGTGACCCCCGATCTTCTTCATCAAGGGGAACAGCAGATGTGACACCCCTCCCCACAATCGCTCAGCTTGGCGGCATGGTGCCTGAGTTCAGGTCTTTAGAGCATCTTAACTTGTCTACGGATAACATGTGTATTATCCAGGCAGCCAGGAAACCCTCCGACCAGATCCCATTACAGGAGTAAATGGCTCTGGTTCTGTCATTGGTGTTTGGGAAAGCAGTTGGACCCAATGGTGGCTACGATTGACACTGTGCTGTCCTTCGTGTCCTCCCTAGCAGAGTCGGGTGGTCACGTTCTGTCCTGCAGAACTTACCTTTCAGCGATCTCCGCTTATCTTTCTACAGACCAATGTTCTTACTCTCTGAGTAACCCAGTGGTTAAGAGGCATTTTGCAGGCTTGACATGCCTCTACCCTCCAGTTCGTAGTCCGCACCCGCCGTGGGACCTAAATGTAGTCCTGACGGCGCTGTGCCATAAGCCTTTTGAACCCATGGCCACGGTGGACCTCAAGTACCTATCCTGCAAAGTGTCCTTTCTGGTCGCCGTTAACTCAGCAAGACGGGTGGGTGAGCTCCAGGCCTTGTCAGTGGAGCATCCCTTCTTGGTCTTTCACAAGGACAAGGTAGTCCTACGGACAAACCCTGCCTTTCTACCGAAGGTGGTAACTGAATTTCATCTGAATCAGTCGATCTCCTTGCCGGTCTTTTTTCCGAACCCTACCTCAGAGGCAGAAACGGTTCTGCACTGTCTTGATGTCAGAAGGGCTCTTAAGTTCTACCTTGACAGGACTTCCGAGTTTAGGAGTTCTTCTCAACTTTTTGTGACTTTCGGTAACCCTCAGGGTAAGCAGGCGTCTAAGGCGACTATTTCTCAGTGGATCGCCGCCTGCATTACGGAGTCTTTCACCGTCCAAGGGCTGAAACCTCCTAAGGGTATTCATGCACACCTGGTGCGGGGCAAGGCAGCTGCGGTTGCTTTTCAGAGGTATGTCCCCTGGGAGTCCATCGCTAGGGTAGCTACTTGGGCCTCCCCATCCGCTTTTTGTAAGCATTATTGTCTTGACATGAGCTCGAGAGCTGATGCTCAGTCTGGTCAGGCTTTGCTGAAGAACCTTTTTCAATAAGGGGTATTTCCATCCACCCGTAGTTCCAGTTAGGAGTGCTTGGGAATCTCCCAAAAGTATGGAGGAAAGGGGTCGGGACATAGGAGTATAACCAGGTTAGTCACCGTAGTGACCACCTTACTCCTAGTCCACAGTTCCCTTTCCTCCATACGCCCGCCCGCCGTCCCCTCTAATAAGGTTCCTCTGTTATTGCTAATAGGTCTCTGACCTGGTGATAGAAAAGGCCTGATGGGCAATGCGTGGGGCGGAGCCAAGGTGGGCGGGTTTACGGCCGCGTGCCGGGCCCCGCGCAGAAAGAGAGGAAGGACACATTTTTGAAAAAAAAAATTGGATGCTTTTTACAAAGTGCTCCGGTCCCGTTCCACAGGACAGAGAGATGTCCCATAAGTATGGAGGAAAGGGGACTATGGACTAGGAGTAAGGTGGTCACTACGGTGAGTAACCTGGTTAATCCTTTGTACCATCGTTGGAGATGCACACACTACCTAAGGCAGTATTGTTCCTTACATGAAGAGTTGGTACATAGGAAGGCAGTTGAGAGGCCTGGTTGCTATATGATGACATGTTCATAAGAAAGGACCATTCCTGCCATTGTCTAGGAAACAAGTCCATTAGCGGGAATGTTCCATTAGGCATTGTGATACCCTCACAACCCTCCTTCTTTAAAAGATTTTCATAAAAATATTGAAATGGGATCCCTGGTGAGTTTCGCTTGGTGCTTCCTATTTTAGCAAGTATATTAAAGAAAATGGGGCCTCCTCTAGCCACAGCTACATGCAGCGCATAACATGATGTGGAGAATGGTAAAGGGAGCTGCTGCAACGGGAGGCCTTCACCAGCATAAGCCGGGTAACTCAAACAGATATAACAGTTGCTTCTATTGATGATTTCATGTGTGTTATCTAACAGTGAAACAAAAGCATTTTCCTCTAGACATTTCTCCCTGTGGTATTTCTGCACAATGGATACCATGGGTACAGCAATGGTGGTATTGTAGACAGCTGGAAATACTATATATTCTACCAATAACCATCCTCCAATAACACAATATGGTGAGAATGATCATTGCATATACAAAAGTTCCTGTGGTGTACCATTTAGTTTTGTTGTCCTCAATGGATGAACTGCTTTGGAGTGATATAACGGAATGCTCTTGCCATGACATATTATATTTCTTCAATCACGTAATAGGTAAGGCAAAAGTTGCAATCACACTACAATTTTATGGAGTGTCTTTTTTTTACTATCTCACCCCTTTACATAGTCAATTAGAGATGGCGGGCTTGCCCACCTGGTCATTGTCCTTCACGGGAAGGGATTCCTTTTCACAATTTGTAGCTCTGCTTACAGCTTCCTAGGTCTCAAGTTATATCTTGGTTCTTCTGTTGTTTCAATAATGTCTTTAGGCACACTGTTTTTGCAAAGGTCAATAGTCTCACCACCGGGAGGAGGCTTTTGGGTCTCCTTACCAGGCAATGTATTATCCACAAGGTCAGGCAACAAAGGCAAAGGTGCACGCTTCACGTGAATGATGTGGATCCTGCTTTTGTGGCCACTGCGCTTCACAGCAGTCTGAGTGGTAAGCAGCACCTTCACTGGTCCCTTCCACCTTGGTTGCAACCCAGACGTTCTCTGGAAGTTCTTCCAAATATCCAGTCACTTGGTTGAATGCTGTGTCATGGCCCCTCCAGTGGTTTTGGCAATTTATCAGTGACCTGTTTGTGGAGAACAGATAATGTTGTAGTCAGCTCCTTACAGTAATCTATCAACAGAGGATAACGTACAGTACTCAAGTGTTTAGGATCTGGCACGCTGCACACATTAGCTGGGCAGCCCATTACTACTTCATAAGGAGACAATCCACATCTGAATGCACAATATTCCTCATTGAGAATAATGCTAGTGGGAGTGCATCTACCTATCCCAGGGTGCTACTGGCGCATATTATTGCCAATTTATTCTTTAAAGAAGAATTAATTTTTCTTCACTAATCCAGCTGCTTGGGGATGGTAGATAGCATGACACTTCTGTCACGACCCCCATCCAGAAGACCCCCTGGCTAGCCCATGGGCCAGGAAGGGTCTCCACTAAAACCAGGCATCCTTGGCCTAGGCCTTCTTGGGGACAGTCCTGACGCCTTTGGCGCAAGGCTCATACTTGATAAAGGACTTGTATTGGGAACTACTTTATTTCAGTGTCAATCAACATGGAGGCATCCACATAGCTTGGCTCCTTGGAACCAAGCTATGCGGTATAGTATTTTTGGGTGTGGTACCATAGGAACTATTTTACCTGGACTACTTTCTTGAAGCTGTAATTTCATCGTTAGCTGTCCATGGCTCTTGAGATCAGCATCCTGGAACCAGCGCTCCTCCTGAACCGACGGATCTGCAAAAAAGGAAGAAACAAGGCATTAGACATTTTTACAATTTAATGAACGGTGCCGAAAAGCTTACCTCGCAAGCTGCTCCTCGACCAGCATCGCCTCAGGAATTCCATGCACCGGGTAAGCGCCGCAACCTGTGGGAAGACAAGACAACAGGTTAGCAAGAGGCATGGCATCATAGCGCTGCGTTTAGCGCCTACTCACCGCATCAAGGTGCTCTAAAAACGCCATTACCTACCGGCGAGACCCAATTCAGTCTATGCCATATATTGGACTTCCGCGCACCTAAGGAAGAGAAAAGACATTAGTTAAATCAAAAAGGCATGCAAGGACAATAATATAGCACAGCAATAAGACCTACCTGAAAGACTGAAAGCGGGCCGGCATCAGTGAAGTAACTCGATCGCAAACGCCCGCCAACCACAACGCGCCCCTGCCAAGAAGGCAGAACGGAGAGCACACCTGCATTAAAAACAGGGGGTGAGGAGAGGTCCAGTGAGGCCGCGGGTATACGGGGTGGTGGGGGGACTGTTTACCCCAGTTGCCCAGTCTTGAACATTGCCCACCTGCATTCCAGGCAGAACCCTCCCGCTGGTCACACCTGGGAACCGCAGAGAAGGATACCTGAGTCCCAACTGCTGGGTGGCATCCCCGTGGAACCAGGTGAGCATAACAGAACGCGAAGCCTGCCAAACCAATCCACCTGGGTGCCATGGAGACATCGGAATTAGACCAATTGGCACAATTAATAGGAGAACTGCGTGCCGAGGTTCATTCTGCCCGACAGGAGACTAACGCTCTCCGAAGAGAGTTAATAGTGACTAAGGAGTGCACAGAAGACATTAGCAGACAATACTTGCAATCACAAGCAGGATAGACACCTCTGCCTGGAAGCAACCCGACGATGCAAAATCCTACCCTGACATCCACTTCCTCTACTCCGGTACAAATTATGCTACCAGGAACAGTTCCTTTGGCACCGCTGGAGCGGTTTACAGGTGATCCACGGAAATATGCAGCTTTCATGAATCAGTGTCGCCTTCAATTTCTTTGCAGGCCAGCTCGGGTAGCCTTTGTTTTATCATACCTGAGCGGTAGCACAACAGATTGGTCTGTACCATTGGTGACCCATGATGATCCTTTATTACATGACTTTGGGGGATTTCAGAGGGAAATGGAGAAACTTCTTTATCGCCATACCCGAGAGCAAGCAGTGGACAATGAACTCCTTTCCCTCCGACAGGGGAATCAGGACTTGTCAAGGCATAAATTAGTTTTCAAAAATTGATTAGCAGAGTTTGCTAATTACAATTTTCTTGATTAGCAAACAAACTCAGTTGATTAGCAATGCTTTACTAATATTTGAAATGGTACCCAAAGTTATTTGTACCCATGACATGCAATGAGCAACAATACAGCAGTTTTGTGTACCGCTGAAGTTGGACATTAGTGAGATGAGTCAGGACTTGCACTTTTGTTAAAATTCTGCTAGTCCTGATGGTCAAGTTACTAAGTTCACCTACTCGACCTAGGAGAAATGCACTCGACCCATGGCAACTGTCATAAAATGTAAATGCACTTTCTGGAAATTGGTGCATGTCACCACAAGCCCACTTTGTTTGGCACATTACGGCCACAAAGAGGTCAACTATGCACAGTGAAACTTTTATTTTACATTTACTGCAAACAATGTGAACATTTTTCAAACATCCTCTGCAAATGGTACTCACCAGTCATAAAATCTACTCTATTATGTGAGTGGGCCAAAAGATTTTGCAAGCACTGGTTGAGTGCATTTAAAATGTAAACAATTAGCTGCATGAATGGACACAAATAGATATGGGCTCAGAAAACCACTTGGTCAGATCACTTCCACAGGTGCTAATATATAATGTAATCATAATAGTAGAGCAAAGCAAGCTCTGGAGGCTAACTAGAGTGTATGGTATTGCAGTAGATCTGTAGATGTACAGACTGGGTGGAACTATGGATCACTACTTTGCATAAACATCTAGTTATCTTTATGTTCATTATGCAAGAGGAAATAAAGTCAGAGACAAAGCATAGTGGATGGCGTAGCAGGCAGAGAACTGGGCAAACTAGGTGCAATATTGCAGTTTGCAGCCATCCCCCTTTCAGGGTAGGTGGTATAAAGCAACAAGATGAGATAGAATGTCAAGGAGAATGGGATCAGCTCATGGATTGAGCACCAGTTGCATTGATGTATGCAACCTGCAGTTTATAGAACCAGGATTGCCATCAAAACCATTTGGCCGTGTGAATAAGTACGTTTTCAAAACTGTTCGCTCTGCAATATGATGCATCTTCTCTATAGTTGACACTGAGATTTAGATAGACTTACCTGAACTTTCCTGTAAAGCATGGAGACCATGCAGTGTTTTACAGTAGCAATACTGTAATTATGCATTATTTGACATGACTGTCCTTTTAAAAAAGTAAAGTTAACACATACTATTATTTGTCAGGCAGGATATAGTTAGCTCAATAAAAGAATCATCCCAATTACTTCTGGTTTGCAATAATTTGAAAATAATTATTGCCTAGCACTCCCATGCAGACCTTTGGCTCTCTCTCCATTAGACCCTTTGAACTTGCAGTGAACAGAGAAAGGAGGGTGGAGAAATGCCTGAGCGCAAGAGAGGTATGCAGGGTGAGCTCTGCTTTCATTGAACAGGGTAAATTAAATAGCTAGATTTGCTACACAAGTGTCACTTTAATTAGCAAACCTACAGAATTGCATAGCAAATTGCTATTCGACACTGCTTATTTTATGCCTTGCTTGTTAACATACATTGCTACTTTCAACAGATTGGTTGCCGAAGCTAGGTGGCCTGAAAACAAAAGAACCACTTTGTTTCATCGGGGCTTACGAGGTGAATTAAAAGATGTTCTAGCTCAAGTAGTTGATCCTCCTTGAGACTGTTCTGAGTTCATAAATCTGGTCATACAACTAGACCACCGGTTGCAAGACCGAAAAGCAGATTGTTCCCAAATGGATCCTCGGGCTGTGTATGTTCGGTTTATAGACAATGTAACCCGAGCACAAGAAAGCACTGTGGAGCCCATGCAAATTGGGGGGGGTGCGACCTCCATTAACAAAACAAGAATGAGATAAAAGAAGGCAACAACAGTTATGTCTGTATTGCGGAAAACCTGGGCATTTCCTGAAGGTCTTCCCGGTGAAACCTCCAAGGAAGATCGTCAGGGCCACGGAAAAAGATGAAGAGAAAGAATCTAAATCGGAAAACTACCCAGCTCGGCAAACGTAGAGGTCAGTTTGTCGAGTGAGAGGAAAGAGCCACCGACCTCACACTTTGCAATACCAGTGATCTTAATCAATAACCAACGGTCGTCAAGAATGCATGCCGTTGAGGCATACATCGACAGCGGAGCAGTCGGAAATTATATAGATCAAGACCTGGCTGCAGAGATGGGGCTTCCCTTATGTTCTAAGCCGACTACAGACAAGGTGACTAAGGTAGATGGGACAGAAATCGCTTCCGGACCCGTAACCCAATGCACAGCCGAGATAACCTTGCTGTGCCAGAACGGTCATCGGGAACTCATTTAGTTCGATCTCATCAAGGCACCTCAATTCCGGCTTATACTAGGGATGCCATGGTTAGTCGCTCACAACCCTTTGATCGACTGGCGGGCCAGGAAATTAACCTTCCCCAGTGACTGCTCTCCAGCCTGTTATTATTAAGAACAGAAACCAGCTTTCAGTATCTCTGCAACTCCCGGAGCGACAACATCAACCCTGGGTGTGACTAATACCTTGCCAGAGGAATACCGCGATTTCCAGGATGTATTCCAGAAGGACCAAGCAAACACCCTGCTGCCGCACAGGCCTTATGACTGTCAAATCGACCTTGTTCCTGGTGCTCAAGTCCCTTGTGGTAGAATCTATGCTCTTACGGAACCTGAAAATCTTCATCTGAAGTCTTACTTAGACCAATACCTTGCAAACGGAGTCATCCGTCCATCAAAGTCCCCTGCAGCCAGTCCTTTGTTGAAAACTGCTTTCCGTACCGAATATGGTTTATTTGAATATCAAGTCATGCCCTTTGGGTTATGCAACGCTCCGGCAGCATTCCAATAGTTCATGAATGACGTCTTGAGAGAGTTAATTGATGTCTGCGCCCTAGTGTACATAGATGGGTTGTAGATCATTTGGTCGAATCTAAATGGTCGACAGGACAAATGGTCGACACCAAAAGGTCGACAGGTCAAATGGTCGAATTGTATTTTTTTCGTTTTTTCACATTTTTTTTTTTTTGGGGGGTGTCCCCCCCAACCCTCTTTTTTTGCTAAAAACCCCTTTTTTTCCCTAAATGAAAACCTAAAAAATATATATATAAATAAAAAAAATTTGATCATTTGTCCTGTCGACCAAATTGTGTCGACCATTTGTCTGTCGACCATTTGACTAGACACCACATAGATGATATCCTAGTGTACTACTCAACCTCAAAACAGGATCATATCAAGCACGTCCGTTCAGTCCTCGCCAAGCTCTGTGAACATCGTTTATATGCAAAGCTTGAAAAGTATTTCTTTCATGTAACCGAAGTAGAGTTTCTAGGCTTTATCCGGGACCTGCACAAAGTTCGTTTTTAAAAAAATGTTTTTTATTGTTTTTATGCAAACCAAACAACAATACAAGCCAAACATGCAGTGCAATTTACAACAATTCAATTAAACACATTTAGTATTTAGTCACTGCTCCCCCAGTCCCGCCCCCCCTTTATGAGCCTGTTTGTTCTTCGCATTCAGTATCTGCTTCGTGTGGCATGGTTTCGCTGCCCTCGGATTCTGTTGGATCCAATACTACCCCAAACATTTCCGCTATCAGTAATTTCCATGCCATTAGGGAGCCCACTTCTTCCTCCACTCACATTGCTAGTATCTTGCCATACAATCGTTTCAGCTTCCACCCATTTCTGTAAGTCTTTCCACCATACCTCCACCCGTGGCTTATGGCACTTCTTCCATCCCATAGCAATCCTTTGTTTTGCAAGCACATATGCCAAATCTTTCAATTTCCCCACATGTTTGAGTTTCCGTGATCTGGGAAACCCTCCCAGCAAGCAGGCCCAGGCCGTGTCTATGACAAGCGTGACCCCCTTCTCCGCTAGTTTTTGTGCCACTTCGCCCCAGAAGCATTCAATTACCGGGCATGACCAAAACATGTGTATCATGTCGGCGTTCTCTTTATCGCACTTAGGACACGCCTGGCGCCCCACATTTTGAAACTTTGATATCCTCAGAGGGGTCATGTATGCCCTGTGCGTTATATATAGCTGTATTTGTTTGAACCTGGCATTTCTTGACACCTTCTTGTGGTATCCCAAGGCACGTTCCCATATCCCATCGTCTAACGGGACTCCCATCTCCGTTTCCCATTCCAATCTCAAATGTACTATTTCCTTCCCGACCTTAGTCATCAACATCTCATACAATCTAGAGATCTCATGCCCCCCTCCGATATATCATATATTAAACCAGCAGTAGCATCTGGTTACTCTGTCAAGATTGTTTCAGGCCATATACTTCAAATCTTTTGGACTATTCTCTGATACGTAATAGGGGTGTCACGGTATTAGTTTTATGACGGTACGATAACCTTCTTGCCAAATGACGGTATATCATGGTTATCGCGGTATAGCAGGTGGAGTTAACTAATCTTAACAAATATTTTCTAAAAGGTCATAAATTCACAGATCTATCATCACAAACAAAACCAGGCACCCAGGGCCAGAATTGGGCTTTTCAACATACTTTCCACTGAAATGCCTTGCTTCCACCAAACACAAACACATGTGTGGAGAGGAGGGGGGGGCTGCTGCAACTGGCAAAGCAAACTGAATATCTTTTCTTAAGTGGTCATTTAGGCTTTATGCTCCCCCACTGGCTACTGGTGAAGATGAACATGTTGCCATCTTGATAACCTGCATGCCACCGATCAATGGAGGCTGATGGTAGTATACCCTTGTGCGCATATACACACACAGACACACACACACACACACAGACGCACTCTCTTTACGTTACAGCCTTTAGTTTACTTGCGGGCCAAAAGGTGTTCAGTACTCACGGACATGTTACCCTTTGGTATGGCAGCAGGGAATACTCACAGAGATGAGTGAATTTCGCAGTGTGACTTATTATATGTAAATTCAATGATAGAACCAGGGAAATCCCCCATTGCCATATGTTTAGAGAACATTATCCATTATAAATATATAAACCCCAAAGCCGCCAACCCAAAGTAAACCCTTTTCCTTCTTGGCACTGTATCTATTCTTCCTATTGCTAACATATTGATTTTGTGTCAGGCACGTGTGGTTTATGGAATGGCATTAAAAACTGCTCCAACTGAAACTACTTGGCAGACGGCACATCCAACAGTGCAAGACCAAGACTGCGCAGCACTTGCTTACTGCAGCCTTTCCAAATCAGATTGAAAAGCACACTTTACGGTATGAACGGTATAACGGTATAAACAATGTGACGGTTATTATTGTTCAATTAAGTGGTTCACGGTATCTTTAAGAGTATACCGTTATACCGTTACATCCCTAATACGTAACATATTGACCTATATGTAATCCTGCTACTTCCCCAAGTCCTTCAAAATCCTTAATGGTCCCGTCTTGCCAAATATCCCCCAACGTAACCAGTCCCACCGATTCCCAGTAGGTCCTAATAATTACCCTCAGCTGTTTATCTCCCTTTGCCAGTGCAACCAACGGTATCTGGGGGGAAGGGTCCCCCATCATCCGGCAAGCTCGACGCCACATATTCTACCCCAACATCATCATCCCAGGGCGCTCCTTCATTTCTGAGCCAAACAACCAGATCATTTCCCGTAAGTAAAAAGGAGTGCAGTTCTGCCCAAACAACCTTTGTTCGGGGGTCTCTTCATCAGAGAGCCACTTGGCCACATATTGCAGTTGACCCGCTACATAATAAGCCTCGAAATTAGGCAGTTTGATACCGCCCTTTTCGTAAAAGTTCTGTAACTTCCATAACGCCACTCTATTCCGAGTGCCATGCCACAAGAAGTCCCCGCACATACTGTTCAGCCTAACAAAGAACTTCTTAGGTATCATATATGGAATATTGCTAAAATAATGTAAAAGCCTAGGTAGGACCACCATCTTAAGCATTGCTCCTCGTCCCATCATTGCTAGGGGCAACTTCTCCCAAAACTTCATGCATTTCCTAATTTTCTCAATGGCTATCTCGGTGTTACACTTATGTTCCTCCTCTGCCGTGTGATACACGTCTATCCCAAGGTAGCGGAAAGAGCTCATCGCCCACGGTATCTGTACCACCGGCAACCTTTCTACAGGGATTCCTACATAACCACCTAGCGGAAATATGCTAGATTTTTGGGGGTTCACCGCTATGCCGGACAGCCTAGCATACCTCTCTAACAATTCCAAAATGTATTGGAGATTTTCTTCCGGGTATTTCAGATATAGTAACAAATCATCTGCATACAAGGATATTAAGTGTCGTTCCCCTCCTACTTCAATACCTATCGTGTCATATTGTTGTCTGAGGTATATTGCTAGGGGCTCCAGGGCTAAAATGTAAAGCATCGGGGACCAGGGGCACCCCTGCCTAGTACCTCTGCTAAGCTGCCATCTCTCAGATATCACTGAACCTGTTCGAACTCTGGCCAACGGCTCACTATATAGCATCTTGGCCCATTTAATATAATATGCCCTACTCCATATCCACTTAGGGCCGCCAACAACCATGGCCACTTAACCGAGTCGAACGCTTTAACTGCGTCTAGAGACACAATCGCCATTTCGTCTTCACTCTTGCACCCCCATTCGATGGAGTCGCCTGTGGTTGTGAGTTATGTTCCTACTCGGGACATAGCCCGTTTGATCTGGATGAATTAATTGGGGAGTGGTACTATGATCGCTTCCCTGAGCGACTCCGGCAACCGTCCCACCTCAAACGCCTCATTAAGCATTTCTAGCATTGCGGGGAGCACTTTCACCCTATATACTTTATACAATTCACTAGGGAACCCGTCAGTTCCTGGAATTTTGCTAGGGGGTAACTGCCTCACAACCTCTTCCAATTCCTCTAAGGTAATTGGTGCATCCAGCTCTTCCCTCTCTTCTTCGCTTATCTTGGGCAGTCCTTTATCTTCTAGTGTTTCATTTATCTCCTCTTGGCTGCCTCTCTGTTTATCCTCATATAGCACCTTGTAATATTCCGCAAATACCTTATTGACTCCTTCTTGGGTATCCACTGTCTCGCCATCTTCTTTGGTTATAATCCTAATCGGGGATCTAGGGGTTTCGTTATTATACAACCACGCTAGAAGCCGGCCGGTTTTATCTCCTCCTGCATGCTGTCTCTCTATGTACTTTTTATAATTGAGGTTACAGAGTCTATCCCAGTATTCCGTGCACAGTATTCTGCGCACTACTGCTGTAACTTGAGTACTAGCTCCGTATCAGCACCGCCACCTTCCAATACTCTTTCTAGTTCAATCTCTGCTTTTTGCAGATCAGCTAGAACCCCACCTTGCAACCCCTTTGTCTTAGCTATGGCAATCCCACGCATCACCACCTTAAAGGCTTCCCATAATGTACCCGCAGACTCCACACTACCAGTATTCACCTCAAAATAATTAATAATCTCGTCTCTTATGTCCTCTCTAAAGACTGGATCTTTGTGCGCTTTTGCACGGAGGCGCCATGTCGGAATCCGCGCCCTCGGGGGGGCAATATTGCCATCCGAGGGCAAGGGCGAGTGGTCCGGGAGGACTCTCGCCTTATATTCTATATAGGTACTCTCTGTCACTACATCCGGAGTGGCAAAGGCATAATCAAGCCTTGTGTGCAGCTGTTGCGGAGCCGAGTAGTGCGAGTATGCCTCTCATTCGGATGTTTTGCTCGCCACACGTCTACCAAGCCAAAATCCTCTAGTAGCATCTGCAATGCTTTAGCCGCTGGGGTGGGCTTATCAATCCTATCATCTGACCTGTCTACCCTAGGGTTCATTACACAATTGAAATCCCCACCCCAAATCACTGCACTACCCACACACGCGCTAAGTTTGCTGGACAAAGTTCTGAAGTATGCAGTCGTGTTTTGGTTAGGGGCATACGAATTCACGATGCACACTTCTTTGTTCTCTATCAGCCCTTTCAATATGACCAGCCTCCCGTCTGCCTCCACCACTTCCTCAATTAACTTAAATAGGACATGCGGCGCCACCCAGACAAGCACTCCTCTAGCATAGGCAGAGTTTGATGAACCCACCACAATCTCTCTCCATTTTCTCCCCACCAACTCCACTTTCTCTTGCGTCAGATGCGTTTCCTGTAACAGTGCAATATCTATCTTCTGCCTTCTCAAATACAGCATGACCTTATTGCTCTTCAAATAACTGTTAAGTCCTCTAACATTCCACGTTATTATCTTAAGATCCCCATGGCTCGTTAATAGTTCCTCTCCTCCCTTCCAGTCAGTCCTCCCACCCACCCAAAACAGATTCCATACTCTAGTTTCTCCACAAAGGCTCTTGTTCAAACTTAAACTAAAACTCCCCAAAACTACACACACCCCAAAAATCTCCCTCCCAACTACAAACACCTCAAACTCCCCCTCTTCCCTCCCACCCTCCTCCTTTCCCTTCCCCAACTTAACCCTCCCCTGTTGTTGCCCAGCTCCATCCCTGGATCGCAGGCACCCCCGCATCTAGCCCTTTCTGGTATAACCGTACTTACGACTCCGCAGGGTAAGGCCGCCCTATTGGCCGCCTATTTACTAGATCTCGGGAAGGTGAGTGCGGTCCTGCCGCTCCTATTTGCTTAGAGTTGCTACGCCCAATACTTCCGTACTCAATCGCATTTTTAAGAATACCATATTCCAGTTCCATAGAGTCATATTGTTCAAGGGCTATGTCATGTCTAACAAATATATCAAGGCGCTATACCCGGGTTCCCCACTCTCCCCCCCCACAGGGTACGTGACATAAAGTCTTCATTTTGCTCCGGGCAGCCCTGCAAATCCAACCACGACGCCACATCCTCTGGGGTGTCAAAAAACAGTGCCCTGCCTTTGTGCAGAACTTTCAGCTTTGCTGGGTACAACAACATGTACTTGATGTCCGCCGCACACAGTCTCCTTTTAACCGCAACATAACAATACCGTTGCCTTTGCACTAACATAGTATAGTTGGGGTATGCCGTAACCCTGGAAGAGGCTCTCTCTATCGTTCCGCCCTTACGGAAATACTCCAGAATCTTTTCCCGATCTTTATAGTTCAGGATTTTCGCAATGATTGTTCGCGGCGGGGCTCCAGGCCGCGGTTTCCTCATGAGGGCTCGATGTGCTCTCTCCACCGTGAATCCCTGCGAGAGTTTGTCCGCTCCCACCTCCTGTAGGATCATGTTCTCCACATAGTCTGTGGGGTCCTGGCCTTCTTCTCCGTCTGGCAGGCCGACCACTCGGATGTTGTTCCGTCTCGCCCGTCCTTCTGCTTCCTCCACCCTGTTTTCGGGATTGGCCACTTGCTGTTTGAGCACATGGACCTCTTTCGCATTGGTCGTGCTTACCTCCGTGTTGGTCTTTACTACGCTTTCCAAGCTACTGGTTCTCTCCGCCAGCGCTCTAACGTCCTGCCGCAGCAGAGTGACTTTAATCCCCACGGCATCTATTTTGTTTTCAAGGGCCGTCCGCAGCTCCGCCATCGCTGCGCCCCATTTAGTACTCAAGTCTGTTATGGCCGCTAGGACTTGCTGGTTTCCCTCTCCAGGGGGGTCATTCCCCGATGCCTCTCCCTTCTTTTGTGCTGGGGGCGAGGGGGTTTGTTGTAGTTTTGCATAGGCGTCCATGGTGGGTTGCTTACTTCTGGTCTTCAGTCCTTTCACCGACATCCGGCACACTCCCAATGTCTAATGGCAGCTTCCCTGTACCACAGTGGCTTCAGCAATATCAATCAGTCCCCAGGCGTCACCCATGGGCCGACTGCAAGGCGGCGGACAAGGTCAGTACCGGAGTAGGCTGTGTCCCCTCACGTTCCTCCTTTAAGCGGTGCGTCCGGTAACTCCCAGGTGTCTGCTATGGTGGTCTGGTGCCCAATATGGCTTATCGTTAGTGTGGCAGTGCTGATTCTATGTCCCTTCTATCCTCCTGTGAGACCTCCCAGATTCAGATTGGTGCCCCTGGAGTGCTCGTGTGGAGCATGTACATTGTGCTTTGGCTTTGAGTGGGCTGTGTCCTCCCACGTATCAAGTCGGCTTTATAGGTTGTCCTACCGTTGCACTGTGCCAATCTCGTCCATGTCCATAACCACAATGCTTGTCAGGCTCTGATTCGTTTTTGCTGTGTTCTTTACATTTTGTTGTATATCCTATGTTGCTTTGTGCCAGTCTCGCTCTTTCTTCTGTTAGCTCAGCTCGCCAGTCATTAGCCATTCGCCAAGACCGTGGACTGTTTGGTGGTGTCAAGTAAAAATAAGGGCGCCTGGCGGAGTCCTGATATACCCAGGGGGGCACATATATAATAATCAAAGAAATCAGGATGTGAGATCCTACAAATCAGCTATGGTTCTGAACAGAAAAGTTTATTTCAGAAAACCACAAGTGTTATAGTTCAATTAGTTTACATAGCTTTCGATAAGCACGAAAGGCTCAAAAGGAACGGACAATAGTGATTGAGTTTGGTGGAAATACAGATTGAGTATTTACCTCTTTTGTGTTGAGGTACAGAGTTCCACCTAAAGGCACAGTGGTATACAACAGTTAGAGGAACATTTACTTATACAGTAGTGCACCCGGGACATAGGGTGGTCCAGGGTACCGTAAACACGGGGAGTACACAACATAATCTACAAGACATACACGAAAAGGGGTATTTGCAGTTGTGTCACTGATGATCGACACGGGTGTGTTTCGGCCAGGAAGGCAGAATTGTTGCCTGGATGGTGTTGGCCTTCTTCAGGATAAGCACCAAATGTGGTGTAGTCCGTTCTGTCTGTGAATAGAGAAGGATTTGTAAGGGTCTCAGGGTCTAATTGTGTTATTTAGTGTTTCATAACTGTGGCCTAGTGTTGCCATATCGAAGGACAGCTTACCTGCTGCTGTGTTAGCAGTGGTGATGCTGTACAGATTCATCCAATGGAAATGCTGGATGGTAGGTGCAGGGAATGCACTGGGGGAGCCGTGGGTTCCTGAGGTAACGATTTGGTCAGGATCCAGTCGGCTAGAGGAAGGCCTAAGAAGGTCCCTCGTCTGAAAAAAAACAAAGATGGACGTGAGTATGAAGCGTTGGTACCAGAGTCTAGGACTAGGGTGAGGGCGTCCCTGGTTCGGTGGACACTATATGTCGCGGTGGATGCCATACATGCATGACTGCTCCAAGGTGTGTCGGCAACATGGTGTCAACTATTGCCTTAAGTGATCTAGGGCGTGGAGGGTATTATCGATCCATTAAAATGAAATAAAAAGTAGCGCAAAAGTGGTGTCTATGTTGAGAAATGCGTCTAAAATGGTGGTGCGTCTGTGTTCTACAGATGGGTCACAGTGCGCAGGCCGGGCTGAAAAGCAATCCGTGGTTACTGTGCACATCATACCTCTGATGTTATAATGGGCCCGCACGGGGATGGGGGTGGTGCCGCTATCGTAGACTCCCTGTGAGTGAGTGAACGGATCGGTGTGGAGGGCACTGTCTCTGGAGGCGTGAGAGCTAGATTTAGGCACTTACCGCGAGCCGTGAGAGCAGCGTGCATCGTCGGGGGATCTATTGCTGTAATGGTAGCTGTAGCATACAGATGCAACCTGCTTGGCTAATAAGCTAGTCCCAGAGTGGTGTCTGGGCCAATGGCACGGCTGCGGGAGGTGCTAGGGCCAACGGAAGTGGTCCTCGCCGTTCCGCGAATGGACGACGGTCTCGGTGGAGGACTGCAACTACTGGAACTGTTAAGGATGCTGGGACATGTAGTGTCCGGTCTACTGGAGGCGCTGAGGAGCCCATGGTGATGAACGGAAACTAATGAGAGGCGCTATGGAGCATGGGACATGTGGTGCACAGCGAGAGTTAATAATGTAGAATACATATCAAGTGCTAGACACAACATGTGATCACAGTTCTATTCCGTACTCAATAAGTTCATACAGTTTAGTGACATGCATGTACTCAGTTCAAACGTCTGACATCTGGGTAAAATTTCTGGGTAAAATTTCAGGGGTCTAACGAGCCCAATATGGCATTATTGTGTGTGGTGGGTGGGGTTAGACCCAAAAATGTTTCCACTCTACGGTTATGTTGAGGCCGTGGCGGACTGTGTCTAGTCTGTGGACCCACTTTTGTTCCAGTTTTGTGAGCGCCAGGTCAATGTTGCCTCCGCGTTTCTGGGGCTGCAGTTGTTGCAGCACAGTCCAGGTGAATTGTTCATGCGTATGGCCTTTTTTGTTGAAGTGCTCAACCAGGGTTTTATCCTGTACTTTGTTCTTAATGCAGGATCTATGTTCATTGATCCTTTGTTTAACAGGTCTGATGGTCTTCCGATGTATATCATGTCACACGGACATTTGATGACGTAGATGACATATCTACTTTCGCAGTTAGTGTGGTTCGTCATGTTCCATGTAAAATCTTTGTAGGTGAAAGTCTTGCTGTTAGTCGTGTGGCGGCAGGCCACACAGTGTCCGCAGTTGTAGTGTCCCACGACTGGTGGCAGGTTCCATAATGTTGCTGGGGTTTTTGAGGTTTCCAGAAAAGTATGGACCAAAGTGTCCCTTAGATTTTTGTTCTTTCTGAACGCAAAAAGTGGTTTCTTTGCTAGACTCCTTTCATTTTTGATGAGGTGCCAGTGTTTCCTGATGGTGGTTTTTATGAGGTTGCTTATCGGGTTGAACGTTGTGACACAGACAGTCCTGTCTACGGGATCCTTGGTTTTGGTGGTGAGACAGATGGAACGGTCTGTGTTAGCTGCTCTTTTTTTAGCCATTTTTATAGATTTTTTCGGATAGTCTCTTTGTCCTAGGCGAGTTTGTAGTTGTTTGGCGTGTAGGTTGAATTTTACTTTGTCCGTGCATTTTCTACGGATGCGCAGGAATTGTCCGTACGGGAGATTATACTTCAGGCCCTGTGGATGATAGCTCGAGAAATGGAGGAGACTGTTTCTATCCGTTGGTTTCCAAAATAATTCAGTTTTTAGTAGGTTCCCAGAACGGTAGATGTGAAGGTCTAGGAAATGTATGGACTGGAAATCCCACTCTATGGTTAACTTTATGTACGTGTTGTGCGGTTGAGCCACTGGTGGAAGTCCAGGAGTGATTCTTTGTTGCCTTCCCATACAACAAGGACGTCGTCAATGTATCTGCGCCATACCTTAATATTGGCTCTGTAAGGGTTGTTGTCTCGGTAGATATGGTCGTCTTCATACTGGGCCATATACAGGTTGGCCACGTCCGGAGCGAAGGTGGCACCCATGCTGACCCCTTTGATCTGTTGGTATAGTTGTTGTCCAAATAGGAAGAAGTTCTCGTCCATGGCTATGCGGATGCATTCCATGATGAAGTTGGTTGGGGTAGTATTCACATCTCTCCTTCTTTCGAGGCAAGTTGCGAGAGCTTGTAGTCCTTCTCGCTGTGGGATGGTGGTGTATAACGCCTCCACATCCATGGTGACTAGGATGGAATTGGTGGTCAGGGTGATGGTGTCTAGGATCTTGATGGTCTCTGTACTCTCCTTGATGTAGGATTGCATTTTACTCACAAAGGGTTTCAAAAAATGATCCGTGTATAATGACAAGGGTTCCAGTAGTGAGTCGCAGGCCGAGACAATAGGTCTGCCAGGTGGTTTGGTGGCGTGTTTGTGTATTTTAGGCAGAATGTAGAAAGCTGGTGTCCGGGGGTGCATTTTGTTGAGAAAAGTGCGTTCTTCGGTGCAGATCCAGCCCTCATCCTCAGCATGTTTGGTGAGATTGCTGATTTCTTCTAATAGATGTTTTGTGGGATCTTTGTTCAGTTTTTTGTATGACGTAGTGTCATCTAGGAGGCGTTGGCATTCTTTGTTATAGTCTTCAGTGTTCATAATAATGATGCCTCCGCCTTTGTCGGCTGGTTTTATGGTTATGTTTTTATCCGAGTTCAGGTTTTTGAGTGATTGTCTTTCTTCTTTGTTCAGGTTATCTTGATAATAGTTCTTCTGTTCCAGTCCGCTTTTGATGGTTTTCATGACTATCTTCTCAAAGGTTTTGAACTCCCCTGGAATGGTGTGGGGAGGAGGATTAAAGTTCGATTTGGGTTTTAGGCCCGTCACGTTGTCTGATGTTTCTGTGGGTTCTTGGTCCATGGTGTCTTCCGAGTTCTGTTTCTCAGGTATGAGATTTCAAAAAAGTATTTCAGTCTCAAGGTCCGAAAAAATCAGTCAGTGTTCTGGTGGATAGATTGAAAATGGGAATGGAGTCTAAGGTTGGTTCGAGTACCACTGCCATCCGCCGTTATGACAGAGGATGAGATTGGCGGATTCTTGCTCATTGGAATTGGCGAAACCGACATAGAGGGTTTTAATCCCTCTTTTGTTTCCTTACGCACAGCTCCGTGCAGCTTTCAATCTCCGCCCACAGGAGATGCGTTGCGTTGCAACCCTCGATTCAGGACGCTTCCTGTTTCCGGGTCCCTCTCGCTTCGCGTTTCTGGCTTCCTTCGGTTCTGCCAGTGACTTAGCTGTTTCGCTTCGGCGATACTTTGCACTTGTGTGCTTTCCTCCCTCCTCTGCTCCTACTCTCTCTACGGCTCTCTGCCGTGCCTTGCTTACATATTTTTTCACTCGTGTTCGGTTCCGGCTCCACGGAGCCTCTCCTTCTCTCTCTCTCTCTCTCTCTCTCTCTCTCTCTCTCTCTCTCTCTCTCTCGCTCTCTCTCTCTCTCTCGCTATCTCTCTCTCGCTCGCTCTCTCGTTTCTCTCACGCTCAGGGTCTTTCCCTTTTACCTGGGTCTCCGAAGTGCCCTTACCTGCTCCCGGCGCTCCTGGACCTGGTGCATCCACCGCCTCCTTCTCCTCCCTCCTTCTCCTCCCTGCACAGTAAGGACGGCTGCTTCTTCCGGCGGAGTCTTCCACTCCTTTTCACTCATCCAGAATCTCCATCTACTGGACTGCAATTTACCTTCTGTGACATCGCTCCTTACTTCCTCCGGTTGAAACTTTCTCCACCTCCTCCAGTCAGCACCATTGGGGATTTTGACTTCTAAAGAAGAGCCTGTCTATCATCAAGGGTTTTTCCCTCCGGGGTTTTTTCCCTTTCCGGCTTGGAAGGGGAGCCACAGGACAGCTGTTCCTTAGCTGTCACTGTGGCTTCTCTCCGTAACAAGCAAGTGCATGCCAAAAAGAAAAGAGACTACCTCACCCGGCTACGCCTCCAGGAAACCAGGGAATCCAACAGCTCAGGTGAGGAGAAAGTGGGCATAGGGGAGGAGGGCAGCAGGAAGGAAACCTCTGCACAGTTTGCAACGCCAACAAGTTCAAAAATGTCCGCAGAGGAACAAGTACAGGAATTGTGGAAGGCCTTTCAGGCCATGTCCCAGGAACTGCAAGGAGTTAAGACTGAAAATGCTCTACTCAAACAGATGGTGTCGGCCAGGGAACCGGCCCCTCCCCCCGAATTACCTCCCATGGCGTTGTCCTCAGGGAAGTTTGATTGCTCTCCTAAGAAGGTGAGAGAATTCTTAGAGGCCTGTATGGTCTATTTCACCTTCCCGCCTCGTACTTTCATTACCGATCAAGCCAAGGTGGGATTCCCAATTTCTAACATGACTGGCAATGCATTGTCCTGGGCGACTCCATTAGTAACCAGTGGGAACCCCATCCTCCAGGATTTTGCCGGGTTTCAAACCCTACTTAAGCAAACTTTCGAGCGGCCAGAATTATCCTTTACAGCCTGTGAGGAATTATTGGATGCCAAGCAGGGCTCTTTAGATGTTCTGTCCTACATCTCTTCATTCAAGACCTTAGCAGCGGGAGCAGGTTGACCAGAGACTGCCCAATATGCTATCTTTAGGAGAGGTTTGAGGGAGGAAATTAAGGATGAGCTGGCCAGCTCCCCACGCTCACCCACTTTCTCAGATCTGCTTGCTGCTGCCCTTCACATCGAATTTCAACTGCAAGAAAGAAGATCAGAACGCCGAAAGCAAAGAGGTTTCCTTCCTGACCCCTCTATCCTGCTGCTTCCTCTTCGGATGAACCGATGCAGATCGGTGCTACCAGGGCTCCCCTGTCAGCCGCTGAAAGGCGCCGAAGGCGTGAGAAAGGACTTTGTGCCTACTGTGGCTCAGACCAACATCTTCTGAAAGAATGTACTGCGTTGCCAGGCAAGAGTTCGGGAAACGCTTCCCACCGGCGCCAGTAGGGACCAGCGACCGGAGGCCTCCAGATTTTCATCATCGTCCCTATGTCTCCCTCTCTGTTTCCTCCTCTGAATCCAAGGAAGACTCTAGACTCATGGTAATACCGGTTCACCTTGACATAGAGGGCAGACCAGTTCAGACTTTAGCTTTATTGGACTGTGGAGCAGCTGGGAACTTTATAGACACCCTATGGGCCGACAAGGTGGGTCTTTGTAGGGTGGCCCGGAAGGAAGGACAGAAAGTGGAAGGGGTGGATGGCTCACCATTGTCCTCTGGCCTCATCACACATACCACAGAGGGTCTCTCCCTTACTATAAACCATCACGCAGAGGTTTTGTATTTTGACATCATCAGAGCAGCTCATTTTCCCATCATTCTAGGCATTTCTTGGCTTCGCAGACACAATCCGTTGATAAACTGGACGGAGAATCAACTGAGCTTCACTTCCCCATACTGTACCTCCAACTGTTTTCCGCTGGAAAGTAGGGGTGATCTACAGCCGGTAAAGATTTGCACAGAAAACCACATCGGTATCCACGTCCTACCCAGTTTCTGTTCAGGATTTTCGGAAGTCTTCCAAGAATGCCCCCATGCCAGTGTGCCACCTCATCGGCCAGAAGACTGTTCCATCGATCTGGAACCCAAAGTCCTGGTTCCGTTTGGTAGGATGTTTTCCCTCACTCAGACGGAGAAACAGGTCCTGCGGCAGTACTTAGACGTAAATTTGAAGAATGGACTCATACGACCTTCTAAATCACCAACAGGTGCCCCCCTGTTTTTCATCAAAAAGAAAGACACCACGGAGCTCCGTCCCTGTATTGATTACCGGGGTCTCAATAAGGTCACTATTCGGGATAGGTATCCCATGCCTCTCATTTCGGACATTATTGAGGCTATACAAGGTGCCAAAGTTTTCACTAAACTCGATCTTCGGAATGCTTATCATCTGCTCCGCATCACCAAGGGAGACAAGTGGAAGACAGCCTTTCGCACCCCTTTCAGCCTATATGAATACCAGGTAATGCTGTTTGGGCTAGTCAACGCACCAGCAGCATTTCAGAGGTTCATGGACCGATTGTTTTCCGATTTGCTATCTCTTTCAGTCATCATCTACCTGGATGACATTCTGGTGTTTTCTCCCAACATGGAGGTTCATATCGAACAGGTCAGACAAGTGTTAGATCGTCTACAAAGGAACAAATTGAAGGTCAAGGTGGAAAAATGCAGATTTGCAGTTCCCACGCTGCACTACCTGGGGTATATTCTTTCGGAAGAGGGGATTGCTATGGATCAGGACAAGGTCCGGGCAATTCTAGATTGGCCAACCCCCACCTCGGTTCGAGAGGTCCAAAGGTTCCTAGGTCTTTCTAATTACTACCGAAGGTTTATCCCCAATTTCTCGGAAGTCGTTTACCCCATAACGCGACTACTCAAGAAAGAAGCTCTCCCCTTTTCCTGGTCTACCGCGGCAGAAAGGAGTTTTAGTCATCTCAAAGGTCTTTTTTGTTCCGGTCCCATTCTACAGCATCTCAATCAATCCTAACCGTTTATCTTGGAAACAGATGCTTCAGCCATCGCCATAGGGGCAGTTCTGCTACAGAAAGTGCAGGGAGTGGAACACCCGGTGGCATACCTATCCAAGACGCTTTCTCCCAGCCAACTAAACTACTCTGTTCTGGAGAAAGAATTGCTTGCCATGAAATTGGCATGCGAGGTATGGCGACACCTCCTCATGGGGGCCAGACACAAAGTCTTAATCCTCACTGACCACAAGAACCTGAAGGCATTACAAGAGATGGAATGTGCTAACTCCCGACAGGCAAGATGGGCCTATCTTTTTTCTCAGTATGACTTCCAGATCACCTATTTTCCGGGTACTCATAATCAGCTGGCGGACGCTTTGTCTCGCAAGGACTCCCGCATCGAACGAGCATTGATCAAAGCTGAGCCGATGTTCCCCCGTAATCAGATCTTGGCGATGATAGGTTCTTTTCTCCAAGACGTGAACACCGCTACCATGAATCACCTGCCCCAGCTCTCCTCAGATTCTGACTTTCAAGTCAAAGATGGCTGCTTATTCTATAAAAAGAGGTTGTTCATCCCAGAAGGACCACTGCGCAAGAGGATCTTGAATTGGGATCATAATTCTCGCCTAGCAGGACATCGAGGGGCAGAGACCACCCTAGAAATCCTTTGACGGTCCTTCCTTTGGCCAGGTATGAGAAAGGAAATACTGCAGTATGTCAGTTCGTGTCCGGTCTGTGCCAGATCTAAATATGCCTCAGGCAAGCCCTTATGTCTCCTCACACAAGCGGAACTTCCGACTCGGCCGTGGGGGCTCATCTCCACGGACTTTATAGTGGACCTCCCAGTTTCCGAGGCGTGTACCTGTATAATGGTGACAGTGGACACTTTTTCCAAATTGGCGCATTTTTCACCCCTTCCGCGAGTTCCCACAGCCACTAAGATGGCAGAGACCTTTGCACGAGTTGTCTTCAGACTACACGGCCTGCCTGACAAGATAATCTCGGATCGAGGCAGTCAGTTCATCTCGAAATTCTGGACTGCGTTGTGTGCACGATTAGGAATAGAGAGAGCACTTACCTCGGGTTTTCATCCTCAAACCAACGGCCAAACCGAAAGACTCAACGCACCTTTGGAGCAGTACCTTAGGTGCTTCATCACCCAACACCAGGACAATTGGGTCTCTCTACTTCCCACAGCGGAATACTCTTACAATAATGCCAAACATTCTGCCACCGGAATGTCTCCTTTTTTTTGCACCTACGGGGTTCACCCACGATTTATGATTCCTGATGTCCCATGATTCTCTAACTCCCCAGCTGCGGAGGAGGTTATTCGAAACATCCAAGAGGCTCAGAGTTCTGCCATACTAAAATTGGAAAATAGCAGGAAGCAGAATAAGAAGAAAGCAGACCGACATCGCAAGGAGTGCCCTACATGGTCTCCAGGGGACAAGGTGTGGCTATCTACCAAATTCTTGCCCAAGTGGGTGAGGCCTTCTAAACTGTCTCCTAGGTTTCTGGGTCCTTTCTCTATTCTCTCGAAGATTAACCCTACCGTCTACAGCTTCCCCCTTCTCTCAAACGCATTCATCCTGTTTTTCACTCGTCCCTTCTCAAACCTCACGTCCCAGATTCTTACCGAAGATCGCAGTCTCTGCAAACTCTTGTTCCCTATCCTGGACCAGATGAGTATGAGGTCTCAGCCATCAGGGACTCCAGGTTTTCTCGAGGCAGGCTGTAATATCTTTTATCCTGGAAGGGTTACCCAGAGTCGGAGGACTCATGGGAACCGGCTTCTCAGATAAATGCTCCTCAGCTGCTCGCCAAGTTCCATCGCTTACACCCCGGGAAGCCGGGGTGGTTGCGATCTAGGAGGGGGCATACTGTCATCCGCCGTTATGACAGAGGACGAGATTGGCGGATTCTTGCTCATTGGAATTGGCGAAACCGACATAGAGGGTTTTAGTCCCTCTTTTGTTACCTTACGCACAGCTCTGTGCAGCATTTAATCTCCGCCCACAGGAGATGCGTTGCGTTGCAACCCTCGATTCAGGACACTTCCTGTTTCCGGGTCCCTCTCGCTTCGTGTTTCTGGCTTCCTTCGGTTCTGCCAGTGACTTAGCTGTTTCGCTTCGGCGATACTTTGCACTTGTGTGCTTTCCTCCCTCCTCTGCTCCTCCTCTCTCTACGGCTCTCTGCCGTGCCTTGCTTACATATTTTTTCACTCGTGTTCGGTTCCGGCTCCACGGAGCCTCTCATTCTCTCTCTCTCTCTCTCTCTCTCTCTCTCTCTCTCTCTCTCTCTCTCTCTCTCTCTCTCTCCTCTCTCTCTCTCTCTCTCTCTCTCGCTATCTCTCTCTCGCTCGCTCTCTCGTTTCTCTCACCCTCAGGGTCTTTCCCTTTTACCTGGGTCTCCGAAGTGCCCTTACCTGCTCCCGGCGTTCCTGGACCTGGTGCATCCACCGCCTCCTTCTCCTCCCTGCACAGTAAGGACGGCTGCTTCTTCCGGCGGAGTCTTCTACTCCTTTTCACTCGTCCAGAATCTCCATCTACTGGACTGCAATTTACCTTCTGTGACATCGCTCCTTACTTCCTCCAGTTGGAACTTTCTCCACCTCCTCCAGTCAGCACCATTGGGGATTTTGACTTCTAAAAAAGAGCCTGTCTATCATCAAGGGTTTTTCCCTCCGGGGTTTTTTCCCTTTCCGGCTTGGTTCCGGAAGGGGAGCCACAGGAAAGCTGTTCTTTAGCTGTCACTGTGGCTTCTCTCTGTAACAAGCAAGTTCATCCCAAAAAGAAAAGAGACCACCTCACCCGGCGACGCCTCCAGGAAACCAGGGAATCCAACAGCTCAGGTGAGGAGAACTTGGGCATAGGGGAGGAGGGCAGCAGGAAGAAAACCTCAGCACAACCACTGTCGTGTCCTCATGTACTGGCCCGTTTGTTGTGGGCGTCTCTTCGGTCTGCCCCGGTCAACTGTGTCGTCAATTTCTCCGGAAGCTCAAGATCCTCCAGCGGAAGCCCCCCAAGTTCATCAAACAGCAACAGAGGGGCAGGACCACCAACCCCCCATCCTTTTTTTCAGAGGGGGGACAATGGGCCAGACCGAAGAGATGCCCACAACAAACGGGCCATTACATGAGGACACGACAGTGGTACTCGAACCAACCTTAGACTCCATTCCCATTTTCAATCTATCCACCAGAACACTGACTCCACCTGAACAGAGCCACCTAGAAAGAGGACTATCCTTTGTGCCAGCCACAAGGGCAGTCCAATTCCAAACTGAGGCCGAACTCAGAACTTGAGACTGAACTACTTTTTTGAAATTCACCTACCTGAGAAACAGAACTCGGAAGACACCATGGACCAAGAACCCACAGAAACATCAGAGAACGTGACGGGCCTAAAACCCAAATCGAACTTTAATCCTCCTCCCCACACCATTCCAGGGGAGTTCGAAACCTTTGAGAAGATAGTCATGAAAACCATCAAATGCGGACTGGAACAGAAGAACTATTATCAAGATAACCTGAACAAAGATGAAAGACAATCACTCAAAAACCTGAACTTGGATAAAAACATAACCATAAAACCAGCCGACAAAGGCGGAGGCATCGTTATTATGAACACTGAAGACTATAACAAAGAATGCCAACGCCACCTAGATGACACCACGTCATACAAAAAACTGAAGAGATCCCACACAACGTCTATTAGAAGAAATCAGCAATCTCACCAACCATGCTGAGGATGAGGGCTGGATCTGCACCGAAGAATGCACTTTTCTCAACAAAATGCACCCCCGGACACCAGCTTTCTACATTCTGCCTAAAATACACAAACACGCCACCAAACCACCTGGCAGACCTATTTTCTCGGCCTGCGACTCACTACTGGAACCCTTGTCATTATACACGGATCATTTTTTGAAACCCTTTGTGAGTAAAATGCAATTCTACATCAAGGATAGTACAGAGACCATCAAGATCCTAGACACCATCACCCTGACCACCAATTCCATCCTAGTCACCATGGATGTGGAGGCGTTATACACCTCCATCCCACAGCGAGAAGGACTACAAGCTCTCGCAACTTGCCTCGAAAGAAGGAGAGATGTGAATACTACCCCAACCAACTTCATCTTGGAATGCATCCGCATAGCCATGGGCGAGAACTTCTTCCTATTTGGACAACAACTATACCAACAGATCAAAGGGGTCAGCATGGGTGCCACCTTCGCTCCGGACGTGGCCAACCTGTATATGTCCCAGTATGAAGACGACCATATCTACCGAGACAACAACACTTACAGAGCCAATATTAAGGTATGGCGCAGATACATTGACAACGTCCTTGTTTTATGGGAAGGCAACAAAGAATCACTCCTGGACTTCCACCAGTGGCTCAACCTGCAAAACACGTACATAAAGTTCACCATAGAGTGGGATTTCCAGTCCATACATTTCCTAGACCTTCACATCTACCGTTCTGGGAACCTACTAAAAACTGAATTATTTCGGAAACCAACGGATAGAAACAGTCTCCTCCATTTCTCGAGCTATCATCCACAGGGCCTGAAGTATAATCTCCCGTACGGACAATTCCTGCGCATCCGTAGAAATTGCACGGACAAAGTAAATTTCAACCTACACGCCAAACAACTCCAAACTCGCCTAGGACAAAGAGGCTATCTGAAAAAATCTATAAAAATGGCTAAAAAAAGAGCAGCTAACACAGACCGTTCCATCTGTCTCACCACCAAAACCAAGGATCCCGTAGACAGGACTGTCTGTGTCACAACGTTCAACCCGATAAGCAACCTCATAAAAACCACCATCAGGAAACACTGGCACCTCATCAAAAATGAAGGGAGTCTAGCAAAGAAACCACTTTTTGCGTTCAGAAAGAACAAAAATCTAAGGGACACTTTGGTCCATACTTTTCTGGAAACCTCAAAAACCCCAGCAACATTATGGAACCTGCCACCAGTCGTGGGACACTACAGCTGCGGACACTGTGTGGCCTGCCGCCACACGACTAACAGCAAGACTTTCACCTACAAAGATTTTACATGGAACATGACGAACCACACTAACTGCGAAAGTAGATATGTCATCTACGTCATCAAATGTCCGTGTGACATGATATACATCGGAAGACCATCAGACCTGTTAAACAAAGGATCAATGAACATAGATCCTGCATTAAGAACAAAGTACAGGATAAACCCCTGGTTGAGCACTTCAACAAAAAAGGCCATACGCATGAACAATTCACCTGGACTGTGCTGCAACAACTGCAGCCCCAGAAACGCGGAGGCAACATTGACCTGGCGCTCACAAAACTGGAACAAAAGTGGGTGCACAGACTAGACACAGTCCGCCACGGCCTCAACATAACCGTAGAGTGGAAACATTTTTGGGTCTAACCCCACCCACCACACACAATAATGCCATATTGGGCTCGTTAGACCCCCGAAATTTTACCCAGATGTCAGACGTTTGAACTGAGTACATGCATGTCACTAAACTGTATGAACATATTGAGTACGGAATAGAACTGTGATCACATGTTGTGTCTAGCACTTGATATGTATTCTACATTATTAACTCTCGCTGTGCACCACATGTCCCATGCTCCAAAGCGCCTCTCATTAGTTTCCGTTCATCACCATGGGCTCCTCAGCGCCTCCAGTAGACCGGACACTACATGTCCCAGCATCCTTAACAGTTCCAGTAGTTGCAGTCCTCCACCGAGACCGTCGTCCATTCGCGGAAAGGCGAGGACCACTTCCATTGGCCTTAGCACCTCCCGCACCCGTGCCATTGGCCCAGACACCACTCTGGGACTAGCTTATTAGCCAAGCAGGTTGCATGTGTATGCTACAGCTACCATTACAGCAACAGATCCCCCGACGACGCACGCTGCTCTCACGGCTCGCGGTAAGTGCCTAAATCTAGCTCTCACGCCTCCAGAGACAGTGCCCTCCACACCGATCCGTTTACTCACTCACAGGGAGTCTACGATAGCGGCACCATCCCCATCCCCGTGTGGGCCCATTATAACATCAGAGGTATGATATGCACAGTAACCACGGATTGCTTTTCGGCCCGGCCTGCGCACTGTGACCCATCTGTAGAACACAGACGCACCACCATTTTAGACGCATTTCTCAACATAGACACCACTTTTGCGCTACTTTTTATTTCATTTTAATGGATCGATAATACCCTCCACGCCCTAGATCACTTAAGGCAATAGTTGACACCATGTTGCCGACACACCTTGGAGCGTTCATGCATGTATGGCATCCACCGCGACATATAGTGTCCACTGAACCAGGGACGCCCTCACCCTAGTCCTAGACGCTGGTACCGACGCTTCATACTCACGTCCATCTTTGGTTTTTTTCAGACGAGGGACCTTCTTAGGCCCTCCTCTAGCCAACTGGATCCTGACCAAATCGTTACCTCAGGAACCCACGGCTCCCCCAGTGCATTCCCTGCACCTACCATCCAGCATTTCCATTGGATGAATCTGTACAGCATCACCACTGCTAACACAGCAGCAGGTAAGCTGTCCTTCGATATGGCAACACTAGGCCACAGTTATGAAACACTAAATAACACAATTAGACCCCGAGATCCTTACAAATCCTTCTCTATTCACAGACAGAACGGACTACACCACATTTGGTGCTCATCCTGAAGAAGGCCAACACCATCCAGTCAACAATTCTGCCTTCCTGGCCGAAACACACCCGTGTCGATCCTCAGTGACACAACTGCAAATACCCCTTTTCGTGTATGTCTTGTAGATTATGTTGTGTACTCCCCGTGTTTACGGTACCCTGGACCACCCTATGTCCCGGGTGCACTATTGTATAAGTACATGTTCCTCTAACTGTTGTATACCACTGTGCCTTTAGGTGGAACTCTGTACCTCAACACAAAAGAGGTAAATACTCAATCTGTATTTCCACCAAACTCAATCACTATTGTCCGTTCCTTTTGAGCCTTTCGTGCTTATCAAAAGCTATGTAAACTAATTGAACTATAACACTTGTGGTTTTCTGAAGTAAACTTTTCTGTTCAGAACCATAGCTGATTTGTAGGATCTCACATCCTGATTTCTTTGATTATTATATATGTTTGGTGGTGTTCCGGAGTCTTGTAATAGTTTGGAACTATGTTGTGCCTGGCTCACATTTTCAGCCCCCAGCACGACATGCCAGGCCTTTAGGCTGCGCCAAGACTGTGTTTCGCATAAAGTGTTCCTCAGCAGCTGCGGCTATGTGCTTAGTGAGTGGGCCGTGATGGTACAAGGCTGCACCGCCCTCTAACCGCTCTCACCCGACCAGCACCTGGCTCAATAGCTCATTTGCCCCAGCCGGTACACACCCTCATTGGCCGCACGACTGGGGACCCTTGCGGGAAAACGTGTGTCATGTGTTTACTTGTGTTATGACGTCCCACGGCTGTGCTCTGTTGGGCGCGCTGATCCTCTGCTGTAGCAACCCGCTTTCCGTTGCTTGCTGTGGGGCCGGCGCGCAAATGTCGGGCTCTCAGTCCGGCTCTGTGCCCGGCGGCCGTCTGCTGGCTGGGTCCCCTGTCCCTCCTTCGGATTATCCAGTGCAGCCCCGCGCTGCAACAGTGGCTTCCTTGCCGGCGGCGGGGGCCGCCCACTCACTCGTCCGGCACGGCTTTCCCCAACCGCAGCCCCGCGCTGCTATTATTTCATTTCTCGCAGGCAGCGGGAGCCGCTCGCTTGGTCCCCTGGTACGGCTGAGGGGGGCCGCCCTGTCTCTGTGCTGTGTCAACCCGCTGCACTCGTTATCTTCACGCTGCCACTCCACGTATTTTGCCCCTCTGGAACCACCTCTGCAGTGTCTTCACCGCGGGTCGCTAGGGGAGCGAGGGATCAGCACATCTTCCCAGGGGCAGGGCTTCGGTGTTCGCGTCGCGCTCAAGTCCGTATGGCCGCTCACACCGCCACGGCTGTTCATCCTTTGTTCACTGCCATTTTAGATACAATGTATCATTGCGGCCGGGTGCTTCGGGATCGTCTATCTTACTGATGCTTGCACAGCGGGCTTCAGTTTCCATAGGACTGGTAGCACATATGTTCCCACGCACGCGTCTCTATTTCTGTAGTAATATGGAAAGTTTAAGTGCGTTTCCATAAGGATCAGCGTCGGATCATCGGAGCAGCTCTCACCGACACGTCCTAATCCATGGCTGGTAAGCCGGACCTGCACAAAGTTGACACCGTTCTGAAGTGGCCATCACCAACATCAGTAAAAGGAGTGCAAAGTAGGTTGGGCTTTGCGAACTTCTATCGCCGGTTCATACCAGACTTCTCCCAAGTTGTACACCCGATCACCGTATTAATACGAAAAAATAACAAAAAATTAGCCTGGACCGAAGAAGCAGAAAAAGCTTTTCAGGAACTTAAGAAAAGGTTCACCTCAGCGCCAATCCTGCGACATCCACGTCCAGATCTTCCTTATATTGTGGAAACGGACGCTTCCAGTATAGCAATGGGAGCTGTCCTCTCACAAAGAGATCCTGACACCGGCCAGCTGCATCCAGTGGCCTTCTGGTCGAAGAAGTTCTCACCTCCAGAAGTAAATTACGCCAATTACAGACAAAGAACTCTTGGCAATCAAATCCGCCTTTAAAGCTTGACAACACTACCTTCTGGGGGCCAGACACACCATTACAGTTATCACGGACCACCGAAATCTGCAATATCTTAAAACAGCTAAAGCCCAGTCTTCGTGCCAGTTGCGGTGTGCTCTTTTCTTCACCGAATATGATTATGTCATTGCATTTCGACCAGGGGTCAAGAATGGAAAAGCTGACGCACTCTCTCGTACTGGCACTGATGACATAGTTTATACGGCCCCAGACCCAGTCCCCATCATAACCGAAGACAAACTCTTAGGCCTCACTACGGCCTTAACCCAAATGGAACTGGGAAAAGAAATTCAATAAACCATGAATCCAGATGCCCTCCTTGCATGGCAAGCGCAGGGCGAACAATATTCCATCAAAGATCGCTTACCCTTTTTTAAGGGTCGTCTGTACATACCCACCAAGGACTTACAGCAACAAATCATTTCAGGTTATCACGATTCTTTGATCGAAGGACACCCTGGAATTACCAAGACCTTAGCCAAGGTAAAACAGAACTTCTGGTGGCCTACCTGGCGTAGAGATGTCATCCAATACATTCAGTCTTGTGGAGTCTGCGCACAAAACATGTCGCAAAAACAAAAACCATCTGGCCTTCTAAAACCTTTGGACATTCCTCCTGCACCATGGCACACTCTTACCCTCGACTTCATCACTGACCTACCTTCCAGTCAAGGGTTTAACACCATTCTTGTAGTCGTAGACCTATTCTCAAAGATGGCGCACTTTATTCCGCTCAAAGGCCTCCCTGACGCATCCACTCTAGCCGAGGTATTTCTGGACGTTATTGTTAAACTACATGGCTTCCCATCAGTCCTGATCTCCGATCGAGGTAGCCAGTTCATCTCTAACTTTTGGAGAAAGTGTTGTGCAATGGCGCAAATTGATGTCCGGCTATCCACTAGCCATCACCCCCTAACGGACGGTCAGACCGAGAGAACCAACCAGACCCTTGAGCAATACCTACGATGCATGTTGCACCATGAATTAAGAGACTGGAAGGACTTACTATGGATAGCCGAGTATGCATATAACAACTCCTTGCATTCCAGTACCGGACAAACACCCTTTTACACCCTATATGGTAGACACCCACGTACCTCAGAACTGGATCTCCCAACGAGTTTGGAAATGCCAGCAGTAAAAACCCTTCACACCAACATCACTCAGGCTTTCAAAAAGGCCAAAGAACATCTAATTTGCGCCAAAGACAAGCAAAAACGATTTGCCGACCAACACAGGAAAAAGGCCCTGGACTATCAAGTAGGGGACAAGGTTTGGCTGGCCGCCAGGTTTGTACCCATCAAAGGAACCCGAACCTTTCAACCCATGTACTTAGGACCCTACACCATCAAGGCGATTATTAATCCAGCGGCCGTCAAATTAGATTTACCATCCAATCTACACATCCACCCAGTATTGCATGTGTCCCTTTTAAAACCAATGCTGCCTGGTACACGGATTGGAACACCACCAAAACCCATTCTTGTTGACGGAGAACCAGAATTCGAAGTTGAAGGCATACTGGACTCTAAGTATTCAAGGGGGAAGCTATACTATCTAATTGATTGGAAAGGATTTGGACCCCAAGATAGATCCTAGGAACCCTGTGAAAACGTTCACGCGCCACGTCTGATCAAAAACTATCATCGAAACTTCCCAACTAAACCCGGGCCGGACAGGAGGGACACCTTGAGAGGGTCCTTACAGTAATCTATCAACAGAGGATAAGGTACAGTACTCAAGTGTTTAGGATCTGGCACGCTGCACACATTAGCTGGGCAGCCCATTACTACTTCATAAGGAGACAATCCACATCTGAATGCACAATATTCCTCATTGAGAATAATGCTAGTGGGAGTGCATCTACCTATCCCAGGGTGCATATTATTGCCAATTTATTCTTTAAAGAAGAATTAATTTTTCTTCACTAATCCAGCTGCTTGGGGATGGTAGATAGCATGACACTTCTGTCATGACCCCCATCCAGAAGGCCCCCTGGCTAGCCCATGGGCCAGGAAGGGTCTCCACTAAAACCAGGCATCCTTGGCCTAGGCCTTCTTGGGGCCAGTCCTGGCGCCTTTGGCGCCAGGCTCATACTTGATAAAGGACTTGTATTGGGAACTACTTTATTTCAGTGTCAATAAACATGGAGGCATCCACATAGCTTGGCTCCTTGGAACCAAGCTATGCGGTATGGTATTTTTGGGTGTGGTACCATAGGAACCATTTTACCTGGACTACTTTCTTGAAGCTATTTAAACCACACCCGACTGGGATAACACGCTTCGCGTTACTTTGCAATTCTGCAACTTGACGCTCACCGTGTTCAACTGCACCCGCGAACCTCGGAAGAACAGCATCTGTAAAGGAGAAAAAGGACATCGTTAGCAGCAGCAGCTTACCTGTAATTTCATCGTTAGCTGTCTACGGCTCTTGAGATCAGCATCCTGGAACCAGCGCTCCTCCCGAACCGACGGATCTGCAAAAAAGGAAGAAACAAGGCATTAGACATTTTTACAATTTAATGAACGGTGCCGAAAAGCTTACCTCGCAAGCCGCTCCTCGACCAGCATCGCCTCAGGAATTCTATGCACCGGGTAAGCACCGCGACCTGTGGGAAGACAAGACAACAGGTTAGCAAGAGGCAAGGTATCATAGCGCTGCGCTTAGCGCCTACTCACCGCATCAAGGTGCTCTAAAACGACATTACTTACCGGCAAGACCCAATTCAGTCTATGACACGTATTGGACTTCCGCGCACCTAAGGAAGAGAAAAGACATTAGTTAAACCAAAAAAGGCATGCAAGGACAATAATATAGCACAGCAATAAGACCTACCTGAAAGACTCAAAGTGGGCCGGCATCAGTGAAGTAACTCGATCGCAAATGCCCACCAACCACAACGCGCCCCGGCCAAGAAGGCAGGACGGAGAGCACACCTGCATTAAAAACAAGGTGAGGAGAGGTCCAGTGAGGCCGCGGGTATACGGGGTGGTGGGGGACAGTTTACCCCAGTTGCCCAGTCTTGAACATTGCCCACCTGTATTCCAGGCAGAACCCTCCCGCTGGTCACATCTGGGAACCGCAGAGAAGGATACCTGAGTGCCAACTGCTGGGTGGCATCCCCGTGGAACCAGGTGAGTGTAACAACTTCTGCCTAATGCCTAATGCCTTACATACCAAATCCATTGTGGTATTAACAAAATGAACACTGTTATCATTCCAAGTTGTGTGTTGCAACCCAAATCGGGCAAATATTCTTTCGCTAGCACTTTAGCTGTGCTTAAAGTAGTATTATCTTTTAATGGAAATGTTTCTACCCATTTGCTGAACATACATACTATTACTAATACATATTTGTTTTGCATTGTGTCCTCCCATGTATTCCTCATCTTATGATATTTCCATATCCAGCTTCAGCTGCTTCAGAATTATTTTCCAGCAGAGGGCGCTGCGCGTCGATGCCTGTCGACTCGATGTCCCTTGGAGGCCTCCGTCTCGATGTTGACCTCATTGATGGTATAAAGCTTGCACAGCGACCGTTGGCTTCAGTTCAATTTTTCCTCGGAAGCTACGGATACAGTGCGCTTCGGTTCCCTACAAGAATCTGCAATAAAAATCATTAGATTGGCATCATCATCAGCGTCTTCAACTCTGAGATCAGGGTTTAAGAAGTGCCAGGACTGTGGGGTGAAGATGTCCCGTTCGGACCCCTATCAGCAGTACCTGTGGTGCCTGGGTTCCTCTCACGCTACCTTCGACTGTAAGGGTTGTGTATCGATGACGGTGAAAGCCCTGAAAGAGCGAAGAGGAAAACTAGCGGTAAACTAGCGGCAGTTAGGTCTAAATCCCCATCAGAAGATAGTCTCCAGATGAGTCAAAAAACATTTCTCCTCGTCAAAAGAAGACAAAAAGATCAAGATCCACCCAGATGTTAAGACACTCAACCTTCATGTATGGTTTCTGAGACGTTGAGATACAAGGATTGGGACCTCCAGGATGACGTAATGGAGATTTTGCTTTCGTCCAGAAGGCCAGCAAAAAAATCCTTTACCGCTGCCATTGGAACAAGTACTGCAGCTGGTGCAGAGATAAGAGTGTGGATGCGTTTTTACGTGCAGTACACCTATGGTGTTATCATTCTTATTACACCTGGCCAATCTGGGGCTCCAGATTGGTACAATTAAGGGGTATCTTGCAGCACTGTCTATTTTTAAGCGCTCCTCTGAAGAGGTATCTTTCTTCACGATCCCACTAGTGATACAATTCTTAAAAGGACTGACAAATACATTTCCTCCGGTCCCATTTCAAGTCCCAATTTGGGACCTCAACTTGGTGTTGATATTTCTAATGTGTACTCCTTTTGAGCCTATCCATTCCTTTCCTTTAAGCTTGTTAACTTTAAAGACTATCCTTTTAGTGGCCATCATCTCCACTCCCAACCTGCCCCGCAGTAGAATTTTCCATGTGATTGCAGTCTTGCCTCTTTCAGGGGGAGTAACTGTTGGGTGTAGGATGTCTTATGCACGTTAAAAACGGAACTGAAGCCAACGGTCACTGCGCACGCCTTATACCATCATGCGCACGCTTTATACCATCATTGACGTCGACATTGAGATGGAGGCCTCTGAGGGACATCGAGTTGACAGGCATCGACCCACAGCGCCCACTGCTGGAAAAAATGTCTGAAGCAGCTGAAGCTGGATATGGAAATATCATAAGATGAGGAATACGTGGGAGGAACATCCATTCGAAAGAACGTTACCATGGGTAAGTAACTTGTTCTTCTTTCCTTGAAATGGGAGCAATTCAATGAAGTCCATTTGTAGGGCTTCAAAAGGGAACTCTGGAGGTCTAAAATGTCCTTTTGGTGCACCTTCTTCTTTTCTAATATTATGAACATCACAAACATGACAATTTCTACAATACGCAATTGAAGCTTGCCTTCATTTAGCATTGCTGCATACTGTAGTTAGCAAACTAAACATAACATCTGCTCCTACATGAGATGGACCATGGGCATGAGACAGCATAAGTGGTGTATCTTTGTTTTGCAAGTTCCACCTATGCTCATCCTGTGAGTCCACCCAACATTCATCTATGCATTCCCCATGTAATTTTCAATCTTGAAACTCTTGTTCAGTGGGCTCAGCCTGAATGGTTCGCACTGTTCAAGGGTATTATCAAATATGATATTTTCTGGCTGCATCATGTGTGTAATGTACGTTGGTGATACAGGGGATTGTGCGGTTGCCTTGGCAACTTATTCAGCAAAAGCATTACCTTTCCATATGTAATTTACAACATCCTTATGGGCGTCACATTTAATGACAGGTATCAAAATAGTTAGGGAAAGTTCCGATTTTATGTTAACGAGGGAGCAATTCTCAAATGGGACAATATCATGAGAAACTGTGGTGCAAAAGCACTGAGAATTGATTACCCCTCACTACTAAAACACTAGGAGTAGCAGAGATTGAAAGTTTTTTTGTCACGCAGACTTTAACATATACTTGACATTTTACAGAGTTTCAACCACACATGATTCCAAATGGCAAAAAGAAGCATATTCAACATAAGTAGCAAAAAGAGTATAGTTTTAATAATATAAATGTTAAAAAAAGAGCCAATTTATACATCAGTGCATCAAAGTGAAGCACAAAATATATATATATAACAAATGACACAGCGAAAGGGAAAGTGGGTGATACAGTGAACACTACTTTCACATGAAAGGTTTGATAAAACGACTATATTTAGACGTTTTTGGAGAAGTTAAGTGTCGACATGTCTCGGCCAAAAAACGAACTGGACATTTCCTCAAGTACCCATTCGAAGATGAGTATTACGGCCATCTTCAGGACAGCAAATTTCTTCATAGAAAGTCTTGTGTGTGATGTAGATGAAGCGTCATAGATTTGTTTGTAAAAAGTGTGAAAGAGTTGGTGAATTGCTCATCCGTCTCAGGAATATTTTTCTTACGGACAATTACAGGCTGCAAGATGTAAACCGTGGAGGAAGTGCCATCGGTCAGGTAATTGTGGGAACTTATCAAGTTCTTAATGGAGGGCAAGCTGGTTCACGTTATGTAGCCCAGGCGGGAGGTGTAGCACCTCATTTCAGCTTTGTCACGTCACGGTAGTCAAAGTGGCTGACAAAATTTGATGTGATGAATCCCAACTGCAGGTCTGAGACGTGCTTTTTTAAAGACAACAAATGAGCGCCCCAGATGAAAGTTCTTTTGCGAAAAAGCTGCGTAGAATCCCGTCCACCGTGAGTGATGGTGGACGGGATTCTACACCGAAGCATCGTCTTCCCAAGTTGAATTACAAATTGCTAATGGTAAAATCCACAAGGGTAATTTTAATAGTCATTTCTCGGCTTGTCTGTTTTCTAGGACATACAAATAGTCCTCAATCCCCGGGGTAGTTTTAATCATTAGGTTTCTTCAGCTAAGGTTTGCTTATAGCCTTCCTAAAGGGTTTCTTTTAATGTCCAATCTGTATATGCACACTTTACAATGCTTTTGCCTGGGTAACATAGATATAAGTATTACACCATAGTTCAGGTAAACATAAAAGTTCCAACATTCGCATTACAAACCTAAATAACAGTGTTTGGTCTGCCCATAATGATAACACAGCTTGCGTGTATTTGTAATAGCTTGTCAATGTCTCACTATTCCATATTTTCACTTTATACAACAGTAATGTTTATCTAACTTTATGAATTATATTTGTTAGACCCAATTCCATACCAACCGGAATTCTAGGAGCTCTTGAGGGAAGGCCCAATATAGGTTTTAGAAAGTTATTTTTCTTTAGTTCCAAAAGTTTTAGATTTCTGGGTCCCCATATTTCAGCACCATATATGGTTGCTGCTATCGCTGGAACCCTAGAAGACTCCAATATGTACGCAATTGCCCTACTATGAAGTTGTTTGGAAAAATTGAACACATACTCACCCATGCTACCTAAAGTTAAGAAAGAAAACAGATTAATATTATACTCAAATAGTCAAATTTGCCCACCTTTTCAACAGCCACACCATCGACTATAATTTTCATATCACAAGGGCTTCCTCTCTCCAGGGGTTTACAGACTGTTACCTTGGTCTTTGCTGTATTAATGGTCATGCTCTTGGCCTTTGTTATTATATGAAAGATGGTTAGCTTTCGTTGGAGTCCCACTGGGATCTTGGAAATTAAAATGACCTAATTCGTAAAGAATAGGGCACCAATTTTACAATACCCAAACCGGGGGCGCGAGCCTCCAAATTTCTAATGGTCATAATAAGATCATTAATATGTAACTGAAACAGTAAAGGGGATAATACATACCCTTACCTTACGCCTATGGTGACATTGAACGCTGGTTTCCATTCTCCCATCGAGCCCCATCTTACCATTGTGAAATGGTTGCTTTACCATCGTGAAATGCTTGGTGTTTTTCAAAATCAAATGTTATTAGTTTTTTTTGTCAATAACGAGACAGATATTAAAACAGTTTACAGCGTACAACATAACACATGTTCAATCCCTTTAAACCTTCTCGACCCCACCCTCCCACTCCCTCACCCAAGCAACACACTACAAATAAAACCACAGTGAAAAAGGCGACCATAAATGTAACCTATATCGTCTGCTCCATCTGTCTATCAGGTTATTTTCCATATTTAGTAAAGAGAGGTAACCAAATCTCTTCAACCCTCCTAGACTCATTTAGGATATGTGTTCAGTACTCCATGTCATAAATTGCCCTAACATTCTAGACCGATTCTTTCTCGTTAGGGGTTCTATTACGTTTCCATAGCTACGTTACACAACCTCTGGCAGCCACTAGCAGGATGCACACCATGTGCCTCCCTGGGTCTTCCACCTCATATTCCTCATACACACCAAACAACAGCCACCATGGCGTTAGGTTTACGAAATTCCATCAGCCCCCTTAATCCAAGAGAGAACCTCCCCCCAGAAGGTCTATATGTGGGCACATCCTCACCACTTACGATAATAATCCGCATCTGGGCCATGGCACCTCCAGCAGCGAGAGTCTTCCTCTGGGTGCATGTTAGCCAGAAGGGCAGGTGGCTGGTGCCAACGGTGTATGATCTTGATCACCTGCACCCTATACTGTAGTGACACTTTGGAGTGTGAGACCATCCTAGACATTGAAAGCCAGAGGTAATCCATTATTTCCCTCTGCAAGTCCTTACCCCACCTTTCCCTAGCCTTTAAACAGTTGAAAGGTTCTGCCTGCAACAGTGTCTTATAAATGTGCGCTTTTCGGCTCTAGATTCTGTGTTCTGCAGAAGGACTAGTTCAAAGGTGTTTAGGTCTCTCCGTAGGTTATCCCCCATCGTGGATCATTGAGAATGCCCTTTAATTGTAAATATCTGAACGGGGAAAGCTGACTTATGTGGATGCCTTCTTCTAATCTGTCAATAGATATAAACTTCCCATCTTCTCTCAGTTGCCCAGCTCCGCTAAGACCTGCTTCATACCTATCTTGAAATTGCGAGGGCTCGGCTATTAAGTTTTTCACTGGGGGAGCCCAGATGCAATTTAGGGGAGAGGGCAATGTTGATAGCCATCGTGTACCCCCACTTTCCTTCCAAATTGTCCACAGCGCCTCCAGCATCGGGTGCCTCAAGACTCTATGAGGGATCGCTTGCTGGGGTACCCAGAGCCATTCACGTAGTGTGACCAGGATTAATATTGTTTTGTTCATGTTCATCTGCACCCTACTGTTTCTTAGAGCCCTGAACCAGGTGGTCTATCAGTATGCACAGCTGGGCCGTCTGATAATATGCATCCAAATCCCGGAATCCAACACTCCCCTTTCATCCCTCTGGAGTGGGAGGACCCTATATGCTATTCTAGGTCTAGCCCCGGCCCAAAGAATTTCAGTAGTCTACTTTAAACTGACTCTAGGAAGGAGGCGGTAGGACTATGGGGAGAATTCGGAATAAGAAAAGAAATTTGGGGAGGACCTCATTTTAGTACAATTCAGCCTCGCCATTTAGGATAGATTCAGCCTACCCCAGCCATCTAGATCTGTCTGCACCTTATCTCACAAAAGAGGGGTCATTTTCCGTAAATAGGTTACCAAGATCCCTCAGTATCTCCACCCCAAGGTCCCTAAACCCTTCAATTTTGACTCAAAAGCCAACCCCCCTCATGTATTCCCCAGTCAAGAATCCCCTGGGTCCCACCGGTTGTGCCACGGATTTTCCCAAGTTTGTCTTAAAGCCTGATAGCTTTCCATATCTAGTCAATCCTTTCAGTAACTTCAGGAGGGAAATCCGAGGCTCCATTAGGTACAGGAGGGCATCATCCGCAAACTAACATATTTTATATTCATCTCCCCTATTTTGACCCCCTGAATCAAGTTGTTGGCTATAACGTCAATCGCCCATGGCTCCATAACAAGCACATATAGGAGGGGCGACAAGGGACAAACCTGTTGGGTTCCCCTTCCAAGTGGGCAGAGACCCAACTCTTCTATTTCAACCCCTTTTCCACCAAAGACATGACACCCTTCAAGAAACTCCAACGGGGCCAATGGCCTATTCAGCATTGAGGGGCAGTATCAGAGCCCCCTTGTCTTTGACAGTAGGAGAATGAAACACATGAAGGGTCGTGCAAAGATTGTCTGCTCCTTGTCTGTTCATAATAAAGCCCGTCTGTTCAGGGTGGATCAGTCTCGCAAGGTGCTTCTCCAGCCTAGAAGACAATACTCTTGCAAATAATTTGGCATCAACATTCAACAACAAACTAGATCTATAAGCCTGGCATTGTGTAGGGTCCTTCCCTGGTATCGGAATTACCACTATTCACAAAAAACGCCTGGAATTGCTTATAAAAATCAGACATATAGCCATTCTTCCCAGGGGCTTTTCTGGTTTTTCATTTCCCTATAGCCAATAACACTTTGGCCCTCATTACGACCCTGGCGGAAACGGGTTTACGCCGGCGTAAACCATGGCGCCCCTTTCCGCCTGAGTATGAGTTCCCGTAGCGCCATGGTGATTTTTACGCCTGCTTTTTGCAGGCGGAAAAATCCATGGCGCTACGGGACTTGTTGTTAATTACGCCACCGTAATTTACGGTGGCGTAATTAACGCCTTCCCCACTCCCATTATACCCTATGGGGCAAAAATGGGAATGGGGAAGGGTAAATGGGGATTGGGGACTTACCGCCCCGCCAAGGTCGGAATGGGGCGGTAAGTCCACCAACCACCATGGCGGAGTTGGCAGCTTAGCGCCATGGACCATGGTGCAAATTGCACCATGGTTCTCCGCCAGGGTCGTAATGAGGGCCTTTGTCTGCTGTAATGTCAGCCTCCATGAGGGCCATTTCCTCTATCGTCAGTTTAGGCATTGCTAGACCCTCTAAGAACAAACTGATGGCCTGATCCCCTGGTTCGGGGCCTGCGTGTATAGTGCTTCATACTAGTCTGCTTAATACCCTGGGATCCCTTCTCGCGGACCCACCATTATCCCACTAGCACTCCTAGCCCTATCCAGTCTCCTGTCTCCTCTTCTACCTTGTACTCCATTGGTCAGTAATGTCCCACCCTGTTGCCCCTCTCATAGAACTGTTGCTTAGTATACCAAATTTTCTTAACCACCTAACCTATCAACGTGGAGTGCAATGCCTGTCACCGGTCCCGTATGTAATTTAGTAAGCCCTGCCTATCCTGGTTCCTCCCCTTCAGTTGTGCTCTCAGCCCCTGTATTTTTGCCCGTAATCTACTCTCTGGCGTTCCCTCACCTGTAATATACTCTCTTAGTCCTCTCTAGCATTTCCTCTGCGCCCCCTTCGCTATAAGGATTCCCCTTATCGTAACTTTGGCCTTGTCCCAAACCATGTTCGGGTGAACCTTACCTGTGCCATTGGCTTCATAAAAAACATACGTATCTTCTGCCCTAGAAACTCCTTAAAAACAAAATCTCTTAGCAGGACATCATTTGTGAAGAACAAAGGGCGGTCTGGGAATCTCTCTGCCAGCACGAACACAGCCTAATGACCTGTTCTTGGGTGAATAACCCCTGGGAGAGACTCAACCAAGTCTTTAGCTCACTGTCCCTTTCACAGAGAAGAAATGCCCCCGCATATCAGTCTTTGTCCTGCCCAGGGGCAGTCCAGCACCGAAATGCTAGGCAATTCTCCTCTGAACAAGAGTACCAACAGCAACCCCATACACGTGTTTCAGCCTTGTTGGGCATCATCTGTGAGGTGAAGCTGTGCCTCTCTAAGAACAGTGAGCAAGGGGTCCATGTCTGGATCGCCCTGGTAACTTAGGGTGAGACCCAAAGTTAATTTATGCAAAACAAAGGGGGGTCTGGGAATCTCTCTACCAGCACAAACACAGCCCAATGACCTGTTCTTGGGCGAATAACCCCTGGGAGAGATTCTACCAAGTCTTTAGCTCACTGTCCCTTTCACAGACAAGAAATTTCCCCGCATATCAGTCTTGGTCCTGCCCAGGGGCAGTCCAGCACCGAAATCCTAGGACTAGCTAAAGACTTGGTTGAGACTCTCCCAGGGGCCATCCACCCAAGAACAAGTCAATGGGCTGTGTTCGTGCTTGTAGATTGTTTCCCAGACCCCCTCTGCTTTGCATCATTTGTGAAGGCATCATGAATGAGACACAAACAATGCACTGAAAGTTTGGGCTACATATGTTTATTACAATAAAGAAGGTTGGAAAATGGCCTATCTTGCCCTAAGCTAAGGTGGGAGTTCCCTACCTAATTAAAACTAACTATAGTCTATGTCAAGAAGTCCAAAGCAAATCTCTGTCTGTGTCCAAAGCATATGCTTGCCCTCACATATGTTTGTATACAGTGTGTAGCGATGTCAGCCTCAAAATAATAAGTGTTTTCATAAAGGTTCTGAGCTTCGTCCAGCTCTTGGTCTAGAAGGTTTCCGTTCCCCAAGGTTCAAATAGTTCACAGTTCAAACAAGGGGTTCCCTTTCCCAAGATTTCAAGTCTTTCAGCTGTTTCAACACAACACAATTCCTTGGGATCCTTCCAAGCCGCTCTGTCTTGGTTATCTTTCACCAATGTCAACTCCTTACTTTCAAATCACACATGGTTTCCTTTTAGAATCAAGCTCAAGCTTCATTGTGGTGTTTTAAGTGGCTTCCACCCATTACAGGCCATGCAACCGACAAACCTCACTTGCGTCTTCTTCATAGGCACATTGTCACTGTCTCATCTCTACAATAGCGTTTTGACTAATGCTCATAATACTCTTTATTATTATTATTATTATTTGAAAATGTATAAAGCGCAGCTAAGGCCTAAGGGCGTCTAGCCGCTGGTGTCGGCGATAATGTAAGAACGTCTCCTACTCAAAATGATACTGTTATTGAATTAAAACAAATTAGTTTTAAGTTTCTTACGGAAGGAGAGGTACTCATCCATGACTCTTAGTGATAGCAGAAGTGAATTCCACAACCTAGGGGCCATAACTGAGAATTAATGGCCTCCCAGTCGTTCCCGCCGATACCTCAGTATTTTAAGGAGTAACTGTGAGGCGGAGCCCAGCCGTCTGGCTGGACAGTAACATACTATCTTACTCTTCAGATACTCTGGGCCAACATTGTGCACAGCCCGGTGGATGACACAGAGTATCTTAAACTCGATCCGTGCCGCCACCGGGAGCCAGTGAAGGCGATGCAGAAGGGCTGTAGAAGGGCTGTAGAAGGGTTCAGACGCGCTGCCATAAGGGCCAGTCTTGCTGCTGAGTTCTAGAGCACCTGCTTACGCTGAATCTGATATTTGGGTTGTCCCAGATATATCCTGTTGCAGTAGTCCAGTGACCCACGTTATAGTAGATGTTACCAACGTTGTTCAGCTGACTTGGGGTAACAGAGGTAGAATTTTCCTCAAAACCTTCAGTTTCCAAACTCTGCACTACAGATAGCAGAGATCTGCGCCTCTTGCGAGCCATTGGGCAGCAGCCTCACTCCAAGGCTTTTCACAGATGCACAGGCAACAGGGCCTGGGCCCACTGAGTCAGGCCAATATTGAGAGTTCCAGAGGTTGTCTGCTGTTTGGGGACCGAACACCAGAACCTCCGTTTTATTTCCATTCAGCTTTAACCAATTCGCTGACATCCAGTTACCTATTTTATCAAAACTGTCACAGAGATTTCTGGGGGGTTCTGTTTGGGGGGAGTCCAGCCGAAAAACACTAACTGTCATCGGCATAGGTATAAAATAAGACTCCTGACTCAGCTCACTCTCTCCTTCTGACTTCGCTAACTTCTTATCTTCTAAGATTGTTGCTTTTGTTTTACTCTAAACCTGATATCCTGCTGATTCGACTCCTGTTATCTGCAACATCAGCGGCTGGCACTGCGAGTCCAGGGGGACTCTTGCCTTCTCAGCCCGCGCTCGCTTCCTGGAGGAGGCGGAGCCCATCGGCGGTCACGTGACCTATCACGTGACTTGATCACATCTTAAAAAGCAACCCCGCTCACCCTTGTGGCGTTAAGCCCGGTGCGGAGTAAAGGGCGTTGCCTTCTTATTTTTACTAGAACTGTTTTGCTGCTGTTTGGCTCTGAGAGGCATAGACATCGAGTTCCGTCACACAATCAAACTCGCTGCACTTCCCGCCACCTGGAACCAAGGTATCTTGATAATTGAATAAACTGTGAATTCTCGAGTCCTTGACTCGGATGAGCTATTAGAAGTAAGTGAGCCTGTTATTAACTATTCTTAATTTAAATTATACAACAAGGTGCTCATTCTAAAAACTCTATTTAAAAACCACTCTATACTTAAAAGCGATGAAACTTCGTAGCAATCCGACTGAAAATGATCTGAAGACACCTGAATGGGAAGAGCCTATTATATCAACCATGATACCCGATGATATACCGATGAGCACACAACTAGATTTTGCGCCATCATCTTCCTCTAATATAGTGCCTCCACAAACTACAGCACACATTCAATTAGAGTCGCCTATTTTAACTCCTAATAGAACAAACACAACACATGAAGCTTGTCCTCTCCTAACTGAAAACTGGAAAAGAGGACTCGAATTCACTGTTACAACATCAAAGATACAGAAAAAAATCGACGATCACTTCGGTGGAAAAATAACTCTCAAAGAAGCTGCCCCGGTGATCACTCATGGTGAATCCGCATCCATTAAAGCCGTTCCTGCTTCAATATCACCAATTTCTAATACAACCATCCGTCCCCTCGAGAAGATAAATCTATCAAATTTAGATGGGAGTTCAGACTCCTTATCTTCTGACCAAGATATCAATTTACTAATGCCTCATACCCCGTCTGAAGTTCAAATTTTGCAGGATGAGCCTCTTCAAAGTCCGCCTGGTCCTTCTGCACATACTCTACATGCTCTTAGTTATGTTCTAAATTCCTTAGTCTCAGTCTTTGAATTGCTAAAGGGTGAAGTTCAATCACAGACAGGCTCCCTTATTGAATTAACCAAAGAAGTTGCTGTTTTGGATGGTGCGATGGTAGGTTGTTGTAATCTTATCAACAACAATCTTTTGCAACAAATACAAGAACTCAAAGTAGAATCAGCAAAACAAGGAATAGATCTCTCTGCCATTCAGAGATCCATGGCTCTTAAAAACACTTTAGAAGAATCCAACAAAAATTCACTACAGGAGCTTCTCGATCATATACAAAATTCTGCCATCACAGCTCCGTCTTTACTCACTCAAACCATTAATAATGACATATGCCAGCCTTTAGACGATACTCCCTTGTCTGAGTCAATTCTTGATGAATTTCGAAGACTGGCTAATGTAAGTATTGAGTGTGAAAATGAGAATATTTTAAACATACATATAACAAATGATCTGGTCCCCATCAATGAAGAGCAATGTGTGGAGCATACTCCATGTCCACAACAATCTTCGTCATCAGGAGGAAAGAAACAAAGAAAAAAAGAAGCGAGAAGGAAAAAAAGATTACGTGACCAAGGCATCAACATGAAACACAAGAAAAAGCACACCTCTCAAAAAGTTGTTAAGAGTAATACTACAATCAATAAACAAAATCAAGAGGTAGTTCTCTGAAATGATATGGAGAGGGTAAAGAAAACAACATTGATGACGTCAACGAGTTCGCAGACCACCAAAGTGACCTTTGATCAATCCACAGGATCTTCTACATCATCTCCACAGAAGACTTTAAAAATAGCTCCAATTTTCCTACGGAAAGGTTGTTTAAAAAATGTTTCATCATCATCACTTAATAGTACTGTTAATCAAACCAAAGAGGCCCCGCGGACCATTGCCCCCATTTTCTTAAAAAATCATCCTTATGGTCAAAATCAATCACCAATACTTGATCATAAGATAGAAATAAAACTTGGCACTGGTAAATTTAAAACTTTACCTCCACTTGGCTCAAATGAAGTATATGTTGCAAACGCAAGCCAAAGACCAGATGCGATTTCAACATCACTCACTCATGAGAGAGAACCTGTTGTCTCTAATTCTCGTACGACCCTTGATTCAAACAAAAGTATAACTTCCTTGACAGACAAGAAAGAAACAAAAAACATGGTCCACCCAAAAAATTGTGGTATCTCTATGGCGAAGCGATCGATCAAGCCCACAGTCAATTCGCAGAAACGCATAGTTTTGGCATCAAAAGCAATATCTAAAAAATACCATTTACAGACTTTAGCACGTCAAGATAATGTTAATAACTATCAAGGGAAAATCACCATTGCTGTTAAACATCATGTACAATCCAATCTAGACAGCCTGGCTACCACTGTGGATAGTTCAGAGTACACTCTACCGTCTACACAAAATAAATCTGAAAAGCAAATCAATCATAATCTTCTTTCACACGGATCTTCCCAGCAGACTTTAGAAGAACATAGAAAGGAGATTCGGTGTGCAGTAGACGCATATATGTCAGCACAACCAGCACAAAAATACTTTAGACACTATGACCCAACCAGCAATTTCTCTCTCCATGGTCAGGAAACCTCTATTCCTAGACTAGAAATCCCTCGTCAAGCTTGTGAGGCTGAAATTGGGACTGCTAAGACTCAACTCGTATCCCAGCATTCTCTTGGACTTAACTGCATTAAGGCAAACAATCAAACCTCCATAGTCGATCCACCACTAATGGAAAGAAAAATGCCTGATATAAACAATGCGCTACAAGAAAAACATCTTTTAACAGCACTGGGACCACAACTACAACGACTAATTGAGACAACCATAGCAAATTCTCTAGACAAACAAATCTCATCAGAATCGATTCCAGCTAAGTCTGACCCTGCTCTACTACAGAACAAAAGATTATTCAAAAATGATCCCAAACGACCAGCATTGCATTCATTGACCATTGCTTGTCGTCAACCGCCAAATGTGCAATATGATCTAAATCGCAGCTCCATACTTACCATCTTTGCTGAAATCCCTGATTTAGAAGATATACACTCAAATGACATTCAGTTGGTAGAGTTTGAAAATGCCCAGATTCTCACTTCAGTAAAACTGTGGATAAACTCTAGAGTGGTTGTCAATACCATATGGTCAGCTAAGAATCATCTATATGATTTAGGTTTTGTCGTCGAAGTCAGTCATCTCTCATCTAAAACTCCGACGACAAAATCCTCGCCTTTAAATGGCATTCATGAGAAGAACATTGACATAACTACCACCCAGGACTCCTCAGTTGTCTTTAGAAAGTCTTGCAATTGCCAGTTAACTCATAATGAGCACTAGCTTGATACATCTAAGCCTCAAACTCATGTCTCTCTTACTAGTTGGAATACGAGAGGGTTTCGTCATTTATTGAATACTGTTGAATTAAGCCTTGATGACGTTGATATAGCTACGCTTCAAGAAACTTGGCTTACTAGTGCCCCAACTTGGGACAATTATAATATACACACAAATTCAGCCCACAAATCAAATCATGGAGGACCGACGTCAGGGCTTCTAATAGCGGTTAAACAAAATCCTCTCATAGAATCTGAACATTGGTCATCTCCAAATTGTTTCCAGCAGATGATAAAACTTAAGATTGGTGAATCAATATATGCCTTAATAAACGTATATTGGAACCCTGCTAATATTTCCGACCACTTATTCATGAGAGACATGAATTCTTTAATGCATTTGGTGAGTCTTGACAACACTATAAAACATATTATCATAACAGGGGATTTAAATTTGCATTACTTTGATCGTCACAAATCTTGTAATAGATTGATATTATGGAAACATTTCATCGAGGCTCATAACCTTCAAATGCTAAATGGATCATTTATAGATGACATTCCCCCACAGCCAACGTGGCATAGAGGTCAGTCCTTAGCAATTATTGATTACATTTATGTAAGTCAATCTCTCATTTCACAAGTTTCTAAGTTTGAAGTATATCCCTCAATTTTGAGTGATCACAATTGCCTCTCTATGCACTGGAATATAATTGACTCGATAAGCGTTCAGGCCACTAATAACACCTTAGATTTCGTAACTGTCAATTATGGTGGTAATCGCCTATGCTGGAGTGAGACATCTCTAAAAAGATTTAATCATTTCTATGCCAGGTTAACATCTGAAGCTAATATACATTCCATGACACAAACGCCTTACCATAAAGTAATGCAACTTTTTCAACATAAAGCTAAAAAATGTATGTTGTCTAGTACTCGCACTATGCACGTTTTCGATAGGGTCGTAGAAGCTGCAAAAACATTATATCGCTCGAAAAAGCGACAAGCTTTGAAATTGTCGCCCAATTTAAGAACTATTGTCAATTCCCAATTAAGGACAAACTATAAAAATTGGCTAAGATCACACCGAGCGATTTTATATCAAAATGACAGCTCCAATATGCTAAACATGATAGCAGGAAAGAATACTTCACAAATTTGGTCGATAATTAATAAGGTGACTACAAATCACCAAATAAATCAACAATCTAACAATGTGTCTGAACAAGCATGGATCTCGCACTTTTCAAATTTATACATGCCACGTCCAAACATAAACAGTCAGAACCTGCCAGATTTAATAAACCATTTTACTTTAACTTTTGATAAAGAAGACATACTATTTTTCATAAATAAAGCAAGCGCTTCTCGAGCTCCGGGTCCTGATGGGCTTTCGAATTTTACGTTAAAGCAACACCCTGAAATTTGGTCTGAGATATTATACAATATGTTTTCTAATATAATTCAGACACAATTAATCCCAGATTCATGGAAGCGTTCAATTATTCTTCCAATTTACAAAAAAGGAAATAGATCTGATCCAGCAAGTTACAGACCCATCGCCTTGTTGGATGCCCCGGGAAAGATTTTTAATCGCATTGTACTCCGGGACCTAAATAATTGGGCTTCTAATTTAAAAACGAGAGATCCCTTTCAAGCGGGTTTTGTGGCAGGTTTAGGAACAGCCCCAAACATCATGATATTAAATATGTTGAAATCACAGAGCATAGTTCGAAATAGCCTGCTATATTTGGCCTTCATCGATTTCAGGGTTGCTTTTGACTCTATTGACCGTCATTTGCTTTATCAAAAATTGATTCGCTTTTCATGTCCCTCTTCTTTAATCTCCATTATAAAACAACTTCATACTAACACTTCGATCCAAGTTCGCCTCACCATGGAAGGCCTGCTCTCTAAATTAATTCTTACTGGCCGAGGCCTTAAGCAAGGCTGTATTCTGGCATCCTTTTTATTCAATTTGTTTATTCTTGATCTTGGTGAATCTTTTGTAGACATAATTAGTGATGCACCAAAATTGGGCCTTCAACGCATAGCCTGGTTGTTATATGCGGATGACTTAGTCCTCTTATCTCAAACCCCTAAAGGGTTACAGAATCTATTAGATAAATTATATGCATACTCAATGGAAAACAATCTCATAATTAATCTAGAGAAAACACAAGTAGTTGTTTGTCAAAAAGTTAACAACAGCTCTAGTGCGAAAAAATATAAATGGCATTTAAACAAGGTCACCTTAATGAATGTCGAAAACTATAAATATCTAGGCTTGACCATTTATAACACACAAAGTGAAAAAGCCTATGTTACCACCCTCAATTCCAAACTTGACACATTGAAATCACAAGCCAATATACTTGTATATCGTTATGGTAAGTTTTCATACACTCACATCATGACCTTTTATCAAACGAAAGTAGTTCCGATTTTATTATATGGAGTTGATACCAAACTCCCTATTAGAAGCAACATATGGGAATTATGTGAAGCACGGTTTTGGAGATCTGTTTTAAAACTACCGAATTGTGCCCCACTCCCCTTGATTCGTTTTGAAATGGGTTTGATATCACTATTCTCACAATTAATATGGAAAATGTGCGCACTATTCAGGAAATGTTTGTTAGGGTTGGCTAAAAATAACATCTTAAGCACTGTAGCGTTTTATCTTGCTAATTCCCAAGATCTTTTCCCAATTAGATGGCGAACTTGTGTGTTAAACGCCCTAGCAGATGCAAGTATATCGCTTGAGACACTCCTCACAAACCCTGATCGAGCCAAGTTAAAGCTGTTCCAATATGATTGGATACGCAATACGGCCAAATGCTGCGCATACAAAGATTTTAATGAACAATGCTTTGGACAAAAAAAGCTGCGCACTATGGCAGACTATTTAGTCAAATTTCCAGCACCACATACGAGACAACAATATTTACGATTTAGGTTTAACTTATTAACGACAAGAGAAATAATGGCAAGGAGAGGGCTGATTTCAAAACATTTAAACTATTGTCGTTTTTGTGAAAACTCAGACGCTCCTGAGACTTTACAGCACCTGTTAGTGACCTGCCCAGCTTTAATATTAATGAGAAATCTTTTTTTTACTAATTTATTGTGTGCTTATGTCCCTATGGATGAGAATGAAATTTGGATTAGATTATTCAGGAGCACAAAATTATCTATTAGAGTTGCAATAACACAATTCTTAAATGCTATTCTATCTAATGATAATAATGACATTGCATTTTATGATGAATGATCTAATGTGGAAGTGTAATTGTATATTGTTAATTGTGTTTTCATATATTTGAAAGGTTGATTTTATCAGCTATACCAAATAAATAAAAAAAAAAAAAAAATAAGATTGTTTCCCTGCGGCAAAAAATACACACACCTCCGTCTGATTTCTCTTCTTCTACCCCACCTCCCTCCTGCATGTCCATCTTCTCTCCCGTCTCCTCTTCAGAAGTCTCCACCCTCCTATCCAAAGCCCACCCCACATCTGCCCCTACTGCCCCTCTCCCTTCCCTTCTCATCCCTAAGATTTACCCTCTTCTTGTCCCCTACCTCACCTCCTTCTTCAACATCTGTCTCTCCTCAGCTACCTTTCCCTCTGCCTTTAAACATGCCATGATCATCCCCATTCTAAAGAAACCTTCTGCTGACCCACGTCTCACCTTGAATTTCAGGCCTATCTCTCTTCTCCCTTTCCTCTCCAAGCTTCTCAAACGCCTTGCCTACTCTCAACTTTCATCCTTTGTCACTAATTCCTCTCTCTTACCACCCTTCCAATCAGGCTTTCCTCCTAAACACTCCACTGAAACTGCTCTCACCTCTATTCTGAACTCCCTTCTTACTGCTCGCCATGCTAAACAATCCTCTATCCTTATTCTCCTTAATCTCTCTGCAGCCTTTGACACTGTCGATCACCCCCTCCTCCTTCATACTCTCTCCTCCTTTGGCTTCAAAGGCTCCGTACTCAACTGGTTATCCTCTTACCTCTCTTCCCGCTCCTTTACAGTCTCCTGGGGTTACTGGTCCTGCCCTAACTATCCTCTTGAATATGGCGTACCCCAAGGCTCTGTCCTAGGCCCTTTCCTTTTCTCTCTTTACACCTGCCTCATTGCTCCTGTTATCTCCTCGTTTGGCATCTCCCACCACTTCTACGCCGACGACACTCAACACTTCCTCTCCTTCTCCTCCTTCTCAACTGACCTCCACCTACAACTCTCTTCCTGCCTTACTGCCATCAAGAACTAGATGTCTTCCCGATTTCTCTCTCTCAACACGACAAGACAGAAGTCGTATTCTTTCCCTCTAACTCTCTTCCACCTCCCTCTACCTCCCCTTTCATTCACTTCCCTCTCTCCAACCTCCCTATCTCTCTACAGGCTCGTAACTTAGGCGTTCTCTTTGACTCCTCTCTCTCCTTCTCCCAACACATCTCCCTCACTTCTCGCTCCTGTCGCTTCCACCTCTTCAACATTCGCAAAATCCGTCCCTCTCTCACTTTCCACGCCACTAAACTCTTAATCTCCTCCCTCATCTTCTCCCGCCTCTTCTACTGCTCTTCCTTACTCTTTGGACTTCCTTCTTCTGACCTTGTCCCTCTTAAATCCATCTACCACTCTGCTGTTCGCACCCTCTTTCTCCTTAACTCCCGTGATTCCATCTCTTCCTCTCTCTCTTACCTTGGCTGGCTTCCTTTTCACTCCCAACTTAAATTTCAATTTCTCTGCCTTGTCTTCAAATCTCTCCATGGTCTTGCCCCCCCCCCTTATCTCTCCTCCCTTCTCTCCTTCTACTCCCCTTCCCGTTCCCTTCGGTCCGCTGACCATTTCCTTCTCACTTCACACCCACCCCCCTGTGCCTCCTCCCGTTTTCACGCCTTCCAACTCTTAGCACCTCTACACTGGAACTCCCTTCCTCTTGCTATCCGTTCTTCCCCCACCTTCACTTCATTCCGCACTTCCCTTAAATCTCTCCTTCTCCATTCTCCTCCTTGAAACCCCTACCCCCTTCTACTTCCCCCCTTCCTCACTCTTTTCCCCCACTTTCTCCCCTCCCATGCCCTACCTCCCCTCTCCTACCCTCCCTTTCCTCCTTCTGCCTTCCTCCTCCACTCCCCCCTAACCTGTCCCATCTCCCTTTCCTCCCTTTCCCCTTCAGTTAATTGCTCTTCTCACTGTTTTATTGTTTGATTGATTCATATTGTAATTACTTCAACAGTTTTATCGTTCATGTTTTATGTATTATGTTGTTCCATGTACAGCGCTTTGGCGTAAGGCGCTTTATAAATCAATAAATACAAATACAAATACAGTTAGATCAGCCACATACAAATTAAAAAGAAGAGGGGACAAGGCTGACCCTTGAGGAAACCAGAAGTAGAAGAGTGGGAGGCTTGAAAAGAATAGTCTGGGAACACACTTCAAGAAATGACTAGAACAACGGCAGAAGTGGCCGCCAATACCAGCTTGCTCCATACGGGTCAGTAGGATGGTATGATCCACCGTATCGAATGCCGCAAAGAAGTCCAGGAGAATTTGTCTTACCTTTTAGATGGACAGACCGACAATTCTTTTGCCACTTCAAACAGTTCCCTAGAGGAGCAAGATGCTTCTGTTATCCGATTTGCATAATATATTGATTTTTCAGCCAGAATCATTTTATGGTAATGTAGCACAGCTTGTTTGTATATATTACGAGTTTTCACATCATTGCATAACCGCCACTTCCTTTCCAGACGTCGGCACGCCTGCTTTTACGCCAAGAGGTCCGGAGTAAACCAGGCCGCCGTAGGCTTTGTTCTCCCGAAATGAGGTTTGATAGGGACCAGGGTATCTGCCACCTTCACCAGTGATTTAAGGATAGAGGTACAAGGGTCATCTCCCTCTTCCCTAAACTTATTGTTGGCATCAAGTAATCGATCATTCATGTTAATGTTAATGTTAAAGGATATTTGTACCGCGCACTATCACCACCGGAGTGGTGCTCTGGGGACTCTGAAAAAAAAGGGGAGGGATGGGGGAGTTAGTGAGGATGAGCTGGAGAAGTGCAAGAGAGCAATGATGTGCTGTTGGCGGCCTCAGCCCGGTATTCCGTTGGCTGGGCTTGGGGTGTTATACTGTCGGAAGACATTGTGTGCTGTTGTGCGGGTCTATGTGATGTGTGCTTTGTTTTGTTGTCGCGGTGTAGTGAAGTTTGTGCAGATTGCTGTGTTGGAGGTTTGTGGTTGTATTTGGTTCGAATTTGAGAGGTGTATGCAGAGATTGAAGTTGTTAGTGGGATGGTTAATTTGCATTGCTGTCTTGAAGTGAGGCGCTAAATTTCTGTGTTTCTAATCAGATGGGGTGTGTGGGCATCTCTATGTCTACGTCCAGATCAGGGGCTGTAGGACACTCACTGTCCCTTTCCCATATGGCATCTGTTCACATGCATAACCTTGCCCTAGTTGGGCACCGGCCGCCTACGTAACCCCTGTTTGTTTGCGGGCGGCAAGCATTCCCAATCTAGTAGGAGGGCGGCATTGGTAAGGCCGGGTTTACTCCCTCAATGTGTTGGGGCTGCTTGGCATTCATCATCTTTTTCGGTTGCTCATTCATGTTACCGCTCCCACCCCCTTTGGAACGTGGCAACGTTGACGCTTGCAATTATGTCCAGGGGCGGCGTCTGCTTTCATTCACAACTCTCTTTGGTCCATGCCCCTGCCAATATCCACAGCTTAGTTAGTGTGGCAAGTGCTAACGTTCACCCAACTTTATACAGGTATGATCTATAGTAGCATTTATCGAGTGGGTGAAGGTTGTTCGCTGGGAGTTGACTAGGGATGCTGGATTCTGTCCACATGGGTGTCGCTTGTATCCTATTAGACATAAGGCCTCATTACGAGAATGGAGGTAATGAAAAAAGGAAGGCGGAATGGTAATAGCGGCATCGTTAACGGGTCTGGGTCATTACGACCCACCAACACCAGCACCGCCCGTACCGTGCCCCCTCATACCGGCATGGGCGCGTACACGTGCCCCTTCGGGGAGCAAATACTGCCATGCCGGTAATTGGAGGACAACACAACCCATGTGGGCATGCAAATACCGGCATCCCGAAGGCGGTAATTAGGGGCTGCACGATGGCGGCCATACACGCATCGCGGACCACCCGTAAACAGCAATCAACAATCAAGGCAACTGCCACAGGTGCACACAATCACCAATGGTGGACTCAATGGAGTCTGGCCCAGTATAAATGGAGTACACCCACACACCACACCCCTTCCTACACCAACATGCTACCACTAGCTGTTGCAATCATGGCGCTGGAGGACATGCCTATACTGCTACAACTACATCAACAACAGCAACTACAACAACAACTACAGCAGCAACAACAGGCAGCACAGAGGAGACGCAGGAGGAGAAGGAGGATGAGACTGGCCCAGCAATTACCACCAGTGCAGCCAGTAGTTCCTCGTAGGCAGCGCCAATCCCTTGCATCAGACCCAGTCCATTTAATCTAACCCCTGAGCAGATCCACACCCTGTACTGGTTGGACCGGGACACCATCACCACCATAGTGGACATGATACACAATGACATTGTCAGCCTGATAGAAATATACACTGCCATCCCCCCGGCTACTAAAGGCGGTGTCTGTGCTCCACTTCCTGGCCACAGGCACCTACCAGCACACAGTGGGCCAGCTGCATGGCATTTCGCACCCACTATTTTCACGCATGCTGAACCAAGTGCTGGATGCCCTCCTGAAGAAGGCTAGCACCCACATAGCCCTACCACGGAGATAGCCGACACCAAAGTGGGCTTCCATGCACTGGCAGGCATGCCCAATTGTGTCGGTGCCCTGGACTGCACCCATGTAGAATTGGTAGTCCCCATGCCGTAGAGGCGGTGTACCGCAATCGCAAGCAATACCTCTCCATCAATGTGTAGATGGTATGTGACTCCAGCAAGATCATCACACATTGCTGTGCGAGATTTCCCGTATCAACACATGATGCCATGGTGCTGCGTAACTCCACGCTACCCCGTCACATGGAGCGACATGCTGGACCACGTACCTGGCTGCTTGGTGAGTTGCCTGAGTGGGCCATGGCAGTGCATTGGGGTAGGGATGTTTTGCGATGCATACCCCACCGGGGTGGGATGCATACACCACCTGCGTGGGAATGGGGGGGGTGCATACATCACCTGGGTGGGAATGGGGGGGATGCATACACCACCTGGTTGGGAATGGGGGGGGATGCATACACCACCTGGGTGGGAATGGGGGGGGGGTGCATACCCCACCTGGGTGGATTGGACAGTGATTGCAGAATGCACGGAGAGCTAATGACACCTGACCTGAACCTCCCAACCCCAACATGACATATCATTGGCACACATCTGACCATTAACGCATATCAATGACCACATGTGAGACGCACGACCTGACCACCATGTGTATGTCAAGCAATGCATAAATAAACAGGATCGCTACTGTGCCAATGTGGCTAGTGTGACCGTGCACAGTGTAGAATACGCAGCATAATTGGGAGGCTAAACATTGTCGTACAACCACAGTACATCCGCCTCAGCATGCATCATCTCACACTGCATCATCTATTGAACGCCATCCAGACTACCACACCTCAGAGCAGTATAGTAAGGATCTAGATAACATTTGTGCTTACGTACAGGGACATGTGCATGTCCACACCAAATAGCTGCGGGCATGACTGTGCTTCCTGAAGGTGGCAGCTCAGAGTGACACACACCTATTTGTATTTGCTTGCAGGTGATGGAGGATATCCCTTGAGGCTGTGGCTACTTACCCCTTTGCGGAGCCCGCAGAACAGCCATGAAGTGGAGTACAATTGGGTTCACATCCGTACCCGTGTTGTGATTGAGCAGACCTTTGGCCTGTTGAAGGCGCGGTTCCGCTGTCTAAGCAGGTCTGGTGGAGCACTCCTTTATAGGCCTGAGAAGGTGGCAAAGATCACCATGGCCTGCGTCATGCTGCACAACATGTGCGTCCAGAGAAATGTACCACTGCCACCTGACATTGACATGCATGCACCGGGTGAGGATGATGAGGATGGAGACGGAGGTGAAGCAGCACCTCTGCCAGTACGTGATGCACAGGATGGCCATGCAGTACGCCAATCACTGATTCACAAATACTTCTGAACCACAGGGACTATGATAGACATGTGTCAGTGACACACTGGGTCCATGTGGACATGCTCACAGGGAATGTTGGGAGTTGGGCACTGAACACCGTCATACATTAAATGGATATACACGAAATGAACAATGTCCAGGCATTGAATGGTTTTTCTCACAACGGGTGTATTGGTTCAAACTGCTAATATGTGACAACCCCCAACCCCCAAACCCACAGTGAACTCCCAAACCCCCCCAGTAAACTACAAACCCCCCAGTGAACTCCCAACCCCCCCCCAGTAAACTACAACCCCCGCGTGAACTCCCAAACCCCCCAGTAAACTACAAACCCCCAGTGAACTCCCAAACCCCCTAGTAAACTACAAACCCCCTCAGTGAACTCCCAAACCCCCCAGTAAACTACAACCCCCCCCAGTTAACTCCCCCAAATGCTCCCATTCACCCCCAACACCATGTGAGCCACTCCCATTGTCCTCCCACACTATTTGCCGGCCTTCTTGCTTTGCAGAGGCAGCATTTCTGTGTGCCTCGCTCTCCTTCTGGTAGGCCGCACAGGGCTGGTGGGGACAGAGGAAGCAGGCGTGGTGGCTGATGAGGAGTCGGTGGGGATTTCCACGCCTGTTGCAAGTTGTGGCCGCTATATGTGCAGCAGGATTGATGCTAGTACCTCGGTGATAGCCCCCAGACAGTCCGTCATCAGCACTGCCGAGGCATTGACTGCGGCTGTGTTGGCTGTAATGGCGGCTGTGGTCCCCGCTATGGCTGTGGCTATCTCCTGCCTGGTGTCCTCGCCATCCGCAATGTATTACCGCAGGAGCTCCAACATCGACTCCTGTCGGGCCTCCACCCTCACCAGCCGTGACTCAAGGCTGTTGGTGGGAGCAGGAGTGGTGCATGGTGCTGACACGGGGCCTGCATCTTCAGTGCTGTCCTCGGGGAAGGGGCTCAGGTCAGAGTCGTGCAGGCAGGGATCAGCACTGCTGTAGGTGGTTGAGGGCTGAGTTTGGGGCAGGGGGGTGGACACAGGGCTTGGGGTGCCTGGAAAAGCCACATCCATGACCCCTTCCTGGTCCACATTGTCCTCAAAGTCATCTTCAGTGGTGGCCAGTACGTCTAGGGCCTCCCCTTCCACTGGTGTGGGTGTGGGTAGCTGGGTGTTGACGGTGTCAGGCACACTGGCTGTAGGGATGGGCTGCGACGCTGACCCGGAGGTGGTGGTGTCGGTTGCCTTTTGTGACCGGGACGTGGATGCCCTCGTGGTGGTGTCTTTGCTGGCATCTTCTCCATCGGTGCCTGGGGGGTAGAAGAGATGCAGGGCATCAGTGATGGTGTTACATGCCAGATGCATACTATTGTGCTGTGCAGTATTTCATTAATCATGCATTCATGTCTTACAGGTGTGTCACACTGGGTAGTCTCAGGGGGCATTTTGGCATTTGCTGCATGGCAGGTGGCATGCCGTTGTATTGGGGTTTGTGTGATGTATTACATGGGCACGGTCCTTGTGTTGGCTGTGTGTTGGTTATGGGATTGGTTCTCAGCATGCATTTCTGTCCGGCAGGGTTTGGCCCTCCATCTGGACTTGAACATGTTCATGTGGGTGTTGGGACATGCATTGCCTTGCCTAGACTCTCTTCCACATCACTTGTGCTGCGTCATGGTTTCCCCTACAGGGATCTGCAGGGTCACTCACCTCCTTCTTGTGATGTTGCCGCACCCATCTCCATCTCCCCAAATCCCATCGATGGACTCGGGATTTATAAAGGTGCTTGCCGTCTCCTCCCAGGTGGTCAGTTTGGCTGGAGAGTGTGGACCCCCGCCTGTGGCCATGGCCTCACTCCTGTTGCTCGCAAGGATGTTGCGGACCCTGAGGCGGAGGTCATCCCACCTCTTCCTGCAATCCTTGACACTCCGTGGGGTGGTTCCAACAGCGGAGACCTTGCGGGCTCCCTCCTGCCAGATGTCCTTCTTCCGCTGCTGCACCTCACACTTCAGGTTCTGTAATTTGATCACGTCAGCATGTGCTGCAAGGGTGTCCGCAAGCATGTTCAATTCAGCGTCTGAAAAGCGATGTTTCCGCAAGCGGGGGGGAGGGGTCTTACAGGTTGCCTTAGATATTGTGAAAGTATGGCCACTGAGCTCTCCAGGAAACGACTGGTGGTTTGGGAGGATTGCAATGGATTGTGTTTTTAAAGATGACCGCCGGCACATTTCCCGTTCCGACACAATGACGTTACTTCCGGGTCCGGTATTATGAGCCCGGTATTAGCATGTTGTTATTACCGGGTCGGTATTAAGAGGTTCCTCCTAGGAGGTGGCGGTATCGGCGGGTGTCTTGCTGGCGCTATTGGGGGGTTGGAGGGCCTTTAGCAGCATGCCGGTATGGCCATTACCGGCATGGGGGTTCGCGCGTGCTCACGTACTCGTAATCACCCGCTATTAGCGGCGTCATACGGGCACGGACCCGCTCGTACCTCGTAATGAGGCCCATAGTGTCAACTCTCTTGTTGTAGTAAGAGTTTCTTTATTTGGTTCTAGATGTTGTCATTGTCATCCTAGATTTGTCATCCTTTTCATTGTGTTTCCCCGATTGGTGGTTTGGTTTTTCAGTTTGAATCTGTGATGTTGAAGAGCCAGTTTTTTAGTAATTTTCTGGTTTTCAGGTCTTTGGTGTTTCTTATTTCTTTCGGTAGGTTTTTCCAGGTTTTTGCAGCTAAGTGGGAGAAGGAGGAGCCCCCAAGTTTTTTCTTAAGGTATGGTTTTTCTTCCAGACGAATTTCATTGCTTGATCTGAGGAGTTTCATTGGCTTGTAGATTGTTAATTTCTTTTGCAGGAATTCAGCTCCTTGTCTGCTGATTGCCCTGTGTGTTATGCACATTGTTTTGAAGGTGAAGCGAGGTTTGACTGGGAGCCAGTGCAGTGTTTTTAGGGCTGGAGTGATGTGGTCTCTTCTAGATAGTTTGAGGAGGAGTCTGGCTGCTGCATCTTGGGTCCATTGTAGTTTATTCAGGAGGTATTCTGGTATCCTGAGATAGAGGCTGTTTGCATAGTCGATTCTTGACATGATGAGGGCGACGATTGTGAGTGTTTTGTGGGTGAAGGAGAGGAAAGGTAAGATTCTTCTTGCTGTGTGAAGGAGGAAGAAGCATTTCTTGATTATTGCATTTATTTGTGGTTCTAAGGTTAGGAGGTTGTCCATCAGAACTCGCAGATTTTTTACTACCTTAGATGGAATTGGTGCAGTTCCCATTTCCGTTGGCCATGGAATATAGGTGTCGTTCTTTTGCTTTTTGGATATAATCTGTCTTTCCTGGGTTGATTTTCAAGTAAAGACTTCTTTTAGACACTCGATTAGGGTTGAGTGATCGGCTTCAATGTCTTCGATTTTGTAGATGATTTGAATGTCATCTGCGCAGTTGTAGCATGTATTTATGTATTTTTTGAAGATTCTAATTAGTGCAGTTGGTAGATGTTGGAGTACAGTGGTGATAGCGAGGACCCTTGTGGTACTCTACAGTCGTTGACTTGTGGTGTGGATTTGAAGGGCTTTAACCAAACGGTTTCTGTTCTGTCTACTAGGAAAGATTTAATCCAGAGTAGTGCGTGTCTGTGATGTCTATGTCTTCTAGTCTTTTGTTAGGAACTCATGGCTCACTGTGTCAAAGGCTGCGGAGAGGTCGAGCAAAATCAGGGCTGAGGTTGTGTCAGAGTCCGCATTCGTTTTTAGGTCGTCCCAGATGGATAGTAGTGCTGTTTCTTTTCCTCTTGCGGGTCTGAAGCCGACTTTGCTTGGTCCAACAGGTGGTGTTTTTCTACGTGTTCTTGGGTTAATTTGTATACGTAGGTTTCCAAGAGTTTTGCTGGGTAGGGAGTGTTTGAGATCGGCCTGTAGTTGGAGAGGTCTTCTACGTCGCCACTTGTGTTTTTTAAAAGTGGTTTGATATTGTCATGCGACGCATTGGACACTGGCGCCTGTGGCCCCGTATGTGTCTCCGCACTTCCTGATTCCCGCCACGCCTTGGTCTACGTGCACCCAGCAGTCTATCTCTTTTTCCAACCGGATGCACGTAGTCCTATTTTAGACACAACCCCGCGTACAGTCCTTGCGTTGCAACCTTTCGGTCAGCTGTTTTCCTTTGCTGCCGCTGTTGCGCTATGCTTGACCGCTCCGTTTCCTCCCGGAGTCTTTTTTTTCTTTACTCCTTTCTTGTCCGCTTTTACCCTTCCCTTCTCTCCTCCGTTTTCCCTCTCTCTCTTTGTCAGCCTTCCCGTTCGCGGCTCTGCGCATACAGGCCTTTCTTTACGAGCGGTGCTTCCGCTTTCCTTTTTCCCCTGGCTCAGTTCTACTCCTACTCCTTATTCCCCCCAACCCTTTGGCATACCAGTCGGAGTACCTTCCGCTCCCAGTACCTCTACCCTTGGGGGTACATTTGTGACCATTCAGATTCCATTGCTGACTTCTCGCCATACTCTGCAGTCAGAGCCTATCTTCTGTACGGAGTCCTGCTGTGCACCGGTCAGAGGGATTTTTTGCCACATCTGGCTTTTTCCCCTTTTTTGTCCCTCCCGGGAAAGGGGTCACAGGGAAGTGCTCTCAAATAGCCTTCTCTGTGGCTTCCTCCCATGCGAGACACAAGCTACCAATAAAAAAAGAAAAGGACTACAGATCCCACAGATCGCTGAGCCCAGTGGAAGAAGACGTGGATTGCACAGGTGAGGAGGTGGAGGAGGGAAGCTGGGACATTCCAGACCAACAGGATAAGGAACCTGACAGTTTGCAACGCCCCCTACCTAAGATGGCTACTCCAGAGCAAGTGCAGGAAGTTAATAGCCGCAGTACAAAATCTCTCACTAAAGATGCAAAACATGAAGGCTGAGAACAATTTACTGAAGCAGTTGGTAGCAGCTCGGGAACCACCTACCACCGATTTACCACCGATGGCCTTATCCTCGGGCAAATATGACGGTTCCCCCAAGAAACTAAAGGAATTTCTTGAAGCTTGCAGGGTCTACTTTGCCTTTAGAACCCGCACATATGCATCAGATCATGTGAAGACAGGATTTTTGATTTCCAACATGACAGGTAATGCCCTTGCTTGGGCCACCCCATTAGTTACTGGTACTGACCCAGTACTGAAGGATTTTGGGGCATCTGTCAAGAGTGGCACAGGGCACCCAGGTAGGGTTTGGGTAGTTGTGCTTATAAAAGGTGGATAGATAAGTACACACTCAGCGGGAAGTTCAAACAGAACAAAGAGTAGGCAAGTGTAGAAGGAAAATAAAAGGTACAAACAAACTGGATTCCGTCTTGGGGTGCATGCAGAAATGGGAAAGAGTGTTCCACTGAACTCCAGCCTTCTGCACAGATTGCTATAACAGAGGCCCACGCTGTATGCTCATGGCTAGGAACAACAGCTGTGGGTGTCTGTAACATTGAAACGCGACAAAGGAAGGGGCAGAGGTTGCCTGCCAGAAACCAACAGTTAAGCTCTGTACAAAGGGATCTACATACAATACAAGAGAAGACAAGAACAGAAATATCCAGGGAAAAGGAAGTCGATAAGTAAACTAGCAGAAGGAAATGAAGGAAAAGCAGTATAACTGAAATTGACAGGGATCAAGAACAGAAGATTGAAAACAAGGAAGAAAGCAAGGGAGCAGCAGCCAGGAAACAGGGGAGCTGCAATAACCGATGGCACAAAGTGCAGGTAAACTGTAGTGGACTGCAGAGGACTGTAATAGGCTGCAAGGCAGAGAGCCCAGAGGAGCAGGACAGCAAGGAGCGAGCCCAAAGGAGCAGGGCTGCAAGGCAGGGAGCACAGAGGATAAGGGCTGTAGGCAATGAGCCCAAAGGACAACGGCTGAAGGCAGAGGAGTGTAGCAAGCTGCAAGGCAGGGGTTCCAGAGGACAAGGGCTGTAAGCAGCAGAGTGAAGCAGATTGCAAGGCAGGGAGCCCAGAGGACAAGGGCTGTAGGCAGCGGAGTGAAGCAGACTGCAAGGCAAGGAGCCCAGAAGAGCAGGGCAGCAAGGAGTGAGCCCAGAGGAGCAGGGCCGCTGACTGTAGAAGGCTGCAGAGGACTGTAGTAGGCTGCAAGGCAGGAAGCCCAGAGGACAAGGGCTGTAGGTAGAAGGCAGCGGAGCGTGATCGGCTGCAAGGCAGAGAGCCCGGAAGGGCACTGGATCAAAAGCAGGATAAAGCAGGAACAGCATACAAAATTCGTGGCTCCAAGCAAAAAGGTGCTGGAAGGACTCTTAATGCAAGAGACTGAGCTCCTGCAAGCAGCTGCTTAAATACAGCCCTGCCCTGTACTGAGGCAGGCTAATTGGCAGCACCTGGAGCAGCGCACCTGAATACAATCTGCCTCCTCCCTCTCAGGTCCTGAGATGGTGGAAGCAGCACTGCTCCCTAGGGCTTCTGGGGATTGTGGTTCCGATGCTGACAAATGGGAATGGCCAGGAATAGATAGTTGTAGCAAAGTGCATTGTTGTACGTGTAGTTAGTTGAGTAAAAAAAAGTCACGCAAATGGGAATTAGGGATCAAAATGTGAATAGGGGTTGTTCCAAGAGTATTCTGTAGGTAAATGAATAACAATTAGTCCATGATGGTCGCCAATGTGTGCGCCCATGGCGCAGGCATGACACTATCACTACCGACTTTATCGTGGATTTACCGCGTTCACAAAGTTGTTCCTGCATTATGGTGACCATGGATTCCCTCACCAAGATGGCTCATTTTTCTCCTCTTCCAGGTCTGCTTACGGCGGATTTTATAGCAGTGACTTTCATCAGAGACGTCTTTAAACTCCATGGTCTTCCTGACAAGATTGTCTCAGACAGCGGGAGTCAATACATATCCAAGTTTTGGAAATCTCTCTGCAAAGCCCTTGGAATTGAACGAGCATTATCATCTGGGTATCACCCCAGAACAATGGGCAGACTGAACGCTTAAATGCAACCCTGGAACAGTATCTACGAAGTTACACAAACCTAGAACAGGACAATTGGGTGGACTTACTACCCACAGAAGAATTTGCATATAACGCCAGTCATTCTTCAAGCGGTATGTCCCCGTTCTACTGTTCATATGGGTTCCATCCCTGTTCCATTATCCCTCTCTTTTCTGTTCCATCTTCCCTTCCGGCTGTGGACGAAGTGTTGGCTTGCCTTAAAGACACCCATGAAAAGGCTAAACTCCATTTGGAAGAGAGTCTCAAAACATACAAAAGACAGGCCGACACGCATCGGCAGGAAGTCCCTGAATGCAAGGTGGGCTCTAAAGTATGGCTTTCTACCAAATATCTACCGCGATGGTCTCATCCGTCTAAACTTTCACCACGGTTCATTGGGCCCTATCCCATCATTGCCAAGATAAATCCTGTGGCGTTCCACCTTAAATTGCCTCATGCTCTAAGACGTATTCACCGGTTTTTCATGCCGCCCTACTAAGGAGTGCGGACCAGACTCGCATTTCTCAACCTCTCTCTGTCCCGCCTTCTCCTCTTGACATACCTGAGTATGAGGTCTTGCAGTTGAGAGATTCCAGATATCATAAGGGTCGCCTGGAATACTTGGTACATTGGAAGGGGTTCTCTCATGCGGAGGACTCTTGGGAACCCATTTCACATATACATGCCCCTATCCTTCTCAGGAAATTTCACAGGGCTCACCCGGGCAAACCTGGGGGTTCGAGGAGGCATACTGTCATGCGAAGCATTGGACACTGGCACCTGTGGCCCCGTATGTGTCTCTGCACTTCCTGATTCGCCTTGGTCTACGTGCACCCAGCAGTCTAGTTCTTTTTCCAACCGGATGCACGTAGCCCTATTTTAGACACACCCCCGCGTACCGTCCTTGCGTTGCAACCTTTCGGTCAGCTGTTTTCCTTTGCTGCCGCTGCTGCGCTATGCTTGATCGCTCCGTTTCCTCTCGGAGTCTATTTTTCTTTACTCCTTTCTTGTCTGCTTTTACCCTTCCCTTCTCTCCTCCGTTTTCCCTCTCTCTCTTTGTCAGCCTTCCCGTTCGCAGCTCTGCACATACAGGCCTTTCTTTACGAGCGGTGCTTCCGCTTTCCTTTTTCCCCTGGCTCAGTTCTACTCCTACTCCTTATTCCCGCCAACCCTTTGGCATACCAGCCGGAGTACCTTCCGCTCCCAGTACCTCTACCCTTGGGGGTACTTTGTGACCATTCAGGTTCCATTGCTGACTTCTCGCCATACTCTGCAGTCAGAGCCCATCTTCTGTACGGAGTCCTGCTGTGCACAGGTCAAAGTTTTTTTTTGCCACATCTGGCTTTTTCCCCTTATTTGTCCCTCCCGGGAAAGGGGTCACAAATAGCCTTCACTTTGGCTTCCTCCCGTGCGAGACACAAGCTACCAATAAAAAAAGAAAAGGACTACAGATCCCACAGATCTCTGAGCCCAGTGGAAGAAGACGCGGATTGCATAGGTGAGGAGGTGGAGGAGGGAAGCTGGGACATTCCACACCAACAGGATAAGGAACCTGACAGATATATGCTTATTTGAATGTTTTTGGTATGGTTCCTGTTGTTAGTGAGAGATTTAGGAGGTTTCTGTAATATTCTGATGGTGTTCCTTGTGCGAGGATTGATTTGTAGATGTCAGGCGGGCACGGATCCATGGGTGAACCTGATTTCTTGCTGTGTTTCACCAGCAAGACGAAACCCTCTGCTGATATTTCGGGAACGTTTTGGAGTTTGTGTTGTGGTTCTGTGTTAGGTTCGGTTGGTTAGATGATATGGTTGGTTGGACTGTTTTGTATAATTTGTCGGATGCCGTTGATTTTGTTCTTCAAGTTGTGTGCCAGCTCGTTGCAAAGTTTCTCAGAGGGGGTTGGGGTGTTATTGTAGCCTGGTGGGTTTCTCATTTCTTTAACGTTGTTGAACATATCTTTTTCTGAGTTTGTCACATTGGTGATTCTGTCGTCATAATGCCTTCTCTTCACCTTTTGTATTTCCTTCTTGCATGCTCGGATTTGTTTGTGGAACAGTTTTTGTTTCTCTGGGTTGTATTCTTTCCTCGATTCCAGCTCCATTTTCTTGATGTCCTTTTTCATGGTGCTTAGTAGTGGGGTGAACAATTTTGCCATTGCTCTTTTTTTTCGGCGCAATCTTTTCTATTGTATCAGCGATCCATTTGTGTAGCAGCTCCGCTTTCCCGTCTAGGTCAGCCAGTTCTAGTTCTGTAATTGAGGGTTTGGCTGTCTCCAGTTGTTTCGAACAGGTTGCTTGTTTTGACGGTTTTCCAGTTTATTTTTGTGGTGGTTGTGAGTTTGGGGGCCTGGATGCAGAGTGGAGTTGGTGGTATGATGATGAAAGGGATGATGAGATGGTCGCTCCACAGTATTTGTATCAGTGGTGCCGTGGTGCTACGTTTTTCCTGGGCGAAGATTGCGCTGAGGGTGTGTCCTGCCGAGTGTGTTGCTCCTTTGACCAGCTGTTGTAATTTCATGGTTGTAAGTTGTCCGGTCAGTGAGTTTTGGGAGTTGGCGTGACTTGCTTCAAACCAGATGTTGAAGTCCCCCAGGATAATTAGATGTTAGTGCTTGATGGCTTCTATGATGAAGGTTGCATCATATGACGGTGGTCTCTACACCAGGATGAATGTGACGTTGGTTTTTGGGTTCGCTGATAGGTGTATGACCATGGTTTCCCAGTTGATGATGTTGAGAAGGTCGTCTGTTTTTATTTTTAGGTGTTCTTTGAATGCTATCGCGAGACCTCCTCCTTTTTTATGTTTCCTGTTTATTTGAAGGCATTTGAAGTTGGCAGGGAGGCAGCTTTGGAGTGTGATTTTGTAGTAGTTGTCGTACAGCCATGTTATTTCATCACAGACAAATCCACCTTATGCCATAGTCATGAGAGACCTCCGGAAGACAAAGTGGTACTTTAATGATAAAAGGTACCAAAAAGTGGTCGGACCAGATAACCGGAACATGGTTGAAACTTGCAGACAGACCTTCTTCAGAGAAAACAAATCAAGCAGATTGCCACTTTTATGAGTGGGAAGATGATTACGAAGGCCTATACATAGATCTAGCAGGCTGGTTACCAGGTTACTGGCACACCGATCAGTCGGGTCATTTGGGTGAGGTTAGAATCTCCCAAAACAACTAGATTAGGATGTACCAGGGCTAAATTGGCAACCAGCTGCGCATAATTAACAGCAAAATCTGTTCACCCTAGTGACAGGGGCCTGTATACCAGTAAGAGATTAACAGTCATGTTAACATTGACCTGCACTCTAAGCAGGAATTTTTCACAGAGTAGCGAATGCTCTACTGGAATATGCTGGCACTGGAATGAAGTACGCCACATATTTTACTGGCAGCAGTTGACATAAGTCAGGGTCAGAGTTGGCAGAAAACCAGGTCTCTGTGATACAGAGAAAGTCAGGAGCTATATCTGTCAGCGCAAGGCATAAAATAAGCAGTGTCGCGGAGCAATTTGCTATGCAATTCTGTAGGTTTGCTAATTAAATAGGCACTTGAGTAGCTAAGTTAGCTATTTAACCTGTTCAATGAAAGCACAGATCACCCTGCATTCCTCTCTTGCCTTCGGTGCTCTCTCCACCCTCTTTTCTCTTTTCACTGCAAGTTCAAAGGGGCTAATGGAGAGAGAGTGCAGCAGTAATCATCCCCTTCACTCATGTGCCAAAAGGCCTGTGTGGGAGTGCGATGCACATTTTATTTTTATTTTTCTTATAATTGCAAACCAGAAATAGTCTGGATAATACGGTTATTAAGTTAACTGTATCCTGTCTGCCAAAGACCATTATGTGTTCGTTATTTTTTTTAAAAGGCTTTCAATTCCTTTTCTGAAAATGTAATAGGTGACATAATGCATAATTACAGTATTGCTACTGTAAAACAGTGCATTGTCTCTATGCTTTACACTGTGAAGTTTATCTAAATCTCAGTGTCAACTAGATTTAATTTTGTCGGGGAAGATAGCATCATATTGACGAGTGGCCACCTTTGAAAATGTTCATGACCACGCGGCCAAATGCTTTGATGGAAACCCTAGTCCTGTGGCCTGCTGGTTACATACAGTTTGCAACTGGTACTCAACCCATGAGCTGATCCCATACTCCTTGAAATTCTATCTTACCATGTTGATTTATACCTGCTACCCTGAAAGTGAGATGACCGCAAACTACAATATTCTGCCTAGTTTGCCCAGTTCTCTGCCTGCTATGCCATCCACTCTGCAAGCTAACTTAATATTTACTTAAAGTAGCGATCAATAGTTTAATCCAGTCTGTACATCTACAGACCTACTGCAAAACTGTACACTGTAGTTGACCTCCAAAGCTCACTTTGCTATATGATTATGATTGCATTATATATTTGTACCTGCAGTAGAGACAGCTGCCCAAACTCTTTTAAGAGCCTTTTTATCATATCTATTCGTGTCCATTCATGCAGCTAACTTTTTTACAGTCACTCATCCAAAGTATTTTTACCCACTCGCATACTAGAGTAGATTTTAAGAAGGGCCAGTACCATTTGCAGGGGATGTTTGAAACTTGTATTTAAACATTTCTTTGTTTGCATTAAATGTCAAATACAAGTTTCACTGTGCATGGCTGGCCTCTGGGTGGCAGCAGTGTGCCAATCTAAAGTGAGTTTGTGGTGACATACACCATTTTACAGAAAGAATTTGCCAGGCCTGACTTATCTCACTAATGTCTTAATTTAGAGGTATACAAAAATGCTGTATGGTTGCTCATGTTATATGTTGGTTACCAGTATCTTCTGGTGGCATTAAAAACATTAGTACACAATTGCTAATCAAATGGGTTTGTTTGCTAATCAAGAAAAATGTAATTAGCAAACACTGCTAGTCAATTTTTGGAAACTAATTTATGCCTTGCAGCGTAGTATGAAGATCGTAACAATGAGCTCCTGCTGATCTTGCATTGATCAGTAAGCACTTAAGAGTGCCCATAAGGTCTTGTGACCTCCCTCCCATCCTTATCTTTCCCCTGGGAATGTGAGACACTTGCGCACCCCCTGCCTGGCCATAACAATGAGCTTTCTCATAGAGCCTTGTCCCCTGTGGTGCCAGATCGATTAGCTCATTATGTGTATGCCTCATTTCATGAGTACCTTAATATTACCCTGAGTCTGGCATAATGATGAGGTCCAGAGCCCATCCGACGCCCGGACACGAAAACAATAAATACAAATACAATAATAGTCAAGCATAAAACATATAACCAACTCTGAATAGTCAGGGCACAAAGCCACACTAGAGTGAGACACCTGGATATCTCCAGGTCACCAGGTAGTGTGGAGTCCAGCAGCTAGCAGTGTCTCTTGTTTCCGGACAAGCAGGGAAACATCAACGGAGCGTGGCTTGGCAGCCATGGAATAGGCTGGGATTCCTGTGAGCTCCGTGATCCGACTACTTGATCCGACCAAGAAACGCATATTATTTTGATCAACAGCAGCCCAAAACGCATGTACAGGCGTGGGAAGGCACAGAGCAGAGCATGAGCAGGCTGGCTGCACGTTTATAGCGGAGGAACAGTCGGATTGATACTTTGTATCGAGAGGCCAGCCGCAAAAGGGACATCAACATGGCCGCGGCCGAGAACAAAGAGACTCCGGGGGGCGCACCCCTGTGATGGAAGAGCTGTCTCCGTTCGACAATAGCAGAGGCGGATAGCTAGCGCAACGAAATAAATATTACATTGCCCAGTCCGGGCGGCTGCAGTGAATGATGGTCTCCGGCCTACACAGCCGAGGACCTTCATGAACGGAGGAGGCATACCGATCGCGACTGCCTGTGTGAACTATTAAGGTGGTGAGCGGCACCCCAACGGCGAGTGCGCACAGTGTCAGAGGCGAAGGATCGCTTCCATCGACTGCGATCTCGGGGCCAAAGTGGTGGCTGGGCCCCGCAGGACAAAGGGCCGCCTCCGTGGCACATAATCGGCGAAACCCGGGGGGGGCGGGTCGGGAGCTCCCGGGGCTGGAGCAGCATGATGCGGACGCTGCAGCGGGGCCCCTGAGGATCAGCACATAGAGCGCGAGGCAAGAGTTCCATGGCCTAATGACATGGTTGCTCAGACATTGTTCCCAGTGCAACATTGAAGCACGGGGGTGAGACGCTGGAGGAGTGCCCTGGGAGCGGAGCGCAGACGATCGAGGGATCCAGCAGATACCATCGGCCCGAGATTAAGTGGCAGCCGCGGATACGGTAACACGGGATGGAAAGGAAAGTGCAACATGAAACACACAACACACGAACACTCCATGGTCTAATAAGAGCTAGAGAGGTTGGTGGATTTCTCTGTAGTACCGGCAGCCGCAGCGCTGTGGAAGTAGGGGACAGGAACCCACACGTGAAGCGGCACGCTATTTAAATGGGAATGCAGCCAGAAGGCAGTGCCAATCAGAACGGAATGATCAATAGACTGGGGCGCATTGTAAAGCCTGTCTGGCCACAATGAAGGCCTAAAAACTGACCCCCCCTCCCACTGCCGAGGTTCTCGTGAATGCAGACTGCTTGACTGGAAGGTGGAACCGCTGCTGAGCAGAAGGACCACGCGGAATACAGTGTGATATCGGAACTGGAGAGAGAATCCACGTAGCTACGTGAGAGAGCACACTCCATTCCTGTGACCAGGGGGCGGTCCCCTAAGGCTTTGAGGATAGCAGGAACCTACCCTTACTGGGACTGAAGACCACGGGTGAAGGGGCTGACCCACGACTCATAGTCATGGCGCTTTGTCTGACAAACCTCTAAGACTGAAGGGTAAGCAGCCCACATTAGACGAATACACTAAGACGCCGCCCGGAAGTAGCCAGGAGCAAAGACAGAGCCCAAGTTGGGAGCAGGGCCATCATGGGCACAAACCAGAAGGTCCTTGATGCGATCACCGATCTGAAGGTGGCTTGGGAGACCAAGCTTGAACAGGCTGTGACAGAATTGAAAACAGCGCTGGAGCTCCAGGTTGGGGCGGTGCAAGAGGATGTGAATCTACTACGGCAAGACGTTAGGTCTCTGGCGGAGCGCACAGAGAACCTAGAGAAGGAGATGGGCCCGAACACGGTGGACTGTGCTTCCCACCGGTCGGAGCTTCACGCCCTGGTACAGCGAGTGGGCAATTTAGAGAATAGAGCGGGGGAGGCGGAAGGACGAGCCCGGAGGAATAATATCCATATTGTTGGACTGCTGGAAGGAGCAGAAGGCCATAACCCCACGGAGTTCATTGAAACAATGTTGTTACAATAAATCACTGGAGGAGTGCTGTCTCAGGGGTTTGCGGTGGAAAGGGCGCATAGGGCCCTAACGAGGAAACCACCGCCAGGAAGCCTGCCTAGGCCGGTGATCGCCAAGATACTTAACTATAGAGATCGAGAAAGGATCCTGGAACACTTCTGTGAAGGTGGGACAATACAAAGAGGGTCGGCAAACATAACGGCTTACCCGGATTATACCCTGATGGTGCAGCGGAGCAGAATGAACTTTGGGGCAGTCAAGAGAAGATTCCGAGAAGCGGGACATAAGTACATGTTGCTTTACCCGGCTAAGCTAAAAGTTTTCCACAAGCACAGAACTTTGTTTTTTGAAACTCTGGAAGAAGCTATGGGATGGCTCGACATGCAGGAGTCAGACGTTCGGACGGGAGAAGGAGGTGGAGCAGATAAGTAATGAGCGAGGGGGGCACCGGGGGGTGTCAGAACTTAAGACTATGGGACTTGATTATAGTCACTGAAGCAGCTTGCTAAATGGTGTGACCAGGCTGGGGGAAACACATGATCCGCGAGTATTGCGATCATGACTTTGTTAAGGAGCCTTGCAGGACCAACCTTTTACATCCCCATTTAGAGTTTAGTTAGGTCGCCGATAGTGCGGTGACACCCTGCTGGGGTCTTGCCCGGGGTTCCAGGGTAGGCCCAAACGCGGGGGAGCCTGAGATCCAGAGATGGAGCTGGGCAACTGTTGGGGTTGAGGTAGGGTGGTGAGGGGGGAGGGAAGGGGTTGTGTGCAGTGGTTTGTTATAGTTGGGGAGGAGTTATGGGGTGAGCCTACACCCCAGGGAAAACGAGACGAACCATGGGAGACCTTAAGATAGTCACTTGGAACGTCAGGGGGCTCAATAGTTATCTGAAGCGGAACGAGGTAATGATGTACCTGCGCAGACAGAAAGTGGATATAGCCCTGTTACAAGAAACTCATTTAACGCAAGATAAACTGGAAGTGATACGGAAAAAGTGGAGAGGGACAGTAGTAGGGGCAACATATTCTGCCTATGCAAGAGGGTTAATCACATGGGTGGCCCCACATGTTCCGTTCCAGTTGCTGAGCTCGTTGGTAGAGGCGGATGACAGGATGGTGATCATGAAGGGGATGGTGGAAAATAGAGAGATCTGCATTGTAAATACTTATGCCCCGAACCAGGATACGGCTGCGTATTTTAGGACCCTGTATAGTAAACTCAGTGGTAGCGTGGGGGGAGCTATATTGTGGGGGGGAGATTTCAATTGTGTATTGAACCCCAACATAGACAGATCACTCACTAAAATAGTTAGACCCACCCCGGCCGCAAAGGGCACTGCATGCACTATTGACGGATTTTGGGCTGACAGATGCATGGAGGACACGTCATCCGCAAGATAGACAATATTCACACTATGCAGCCCCACAGGGCCTATATACAAGACTGGACTGTTTGTCACGCAGGAATTACTGACCGAAATACCACAGGCGGAATATAAAGCTAGAGTCCTCTCAGACCACTCGCCACTGATGCTAGTGTGGCAATACCGACCCCTGAGGGGGAGGATACCCACATGGCGATTGCGTGCAGAAGCGCTTAAAGATAGCGAATTCAGGGAGGATATGCGAGAAGAAATAATAAGCTATTTCGAGATAAATACTGGTAGTGTTAAGACAGCGGGCACACTCTGGGAAGCCTTTAAAGTAGTAGTGAGGGGAATTGCCATAGCCAAGTCTAAAGGGCTCCAGAATGGGATTCTGACCGAATTGAAGGACTCTGAAAAGGAGCTGAAAAGGGTATTGGAACGGGCAGTAACACTAAGGCAGATACAGAAATGGCACTGGGCCTGCAGCAGAAATGTGCAGGATAATGGGAGAGATTATGTAATCTTAACTATAAAAAGTATATAGAGAGACAACATGCTGAAGGCGACAAACCAGGAAGACTCCTTGGTGGCTCTATAAAAACGAGACCCCTAGGCCCCCAATCAGAACAATAGTGAAAGATAATGGCGACATAGTGGATACGCAAGAGGGGGTTAATCAAGAATTTGCAGAATATTATCGACGCTTGTACGGAGATGAGACAGGGAGCAACAGGGGGGGAAATAGGAGACATACTGGAAGATATTGGGCTACCCCAAATTAGTGTAGAGGAGAGGGAGGAGCTAGATGCCCCGATCACCCTAGAGGAGCTAGAAGAAGTGGTGAGGCAGCTGCCCACGTGTAAAACCCCGGGAACCGACAGACTCCCAAGCAAATTTTATAAGGCATATAAAGTAGAGATACTCCCCCCACTGCTGGAGATGCTTAATGAAGCATATGAAGTTGGGAGACTACCGGAATCATTGCGCAAAGCGGTTATCATACCACTCCTCAAGCCCAATAGGCCTGGTAGTGACTGCGGATCTTATAGGCCCCTATCGATGTTGAACCAAGATAGTAAGATTCTAACAGCGGTTCTAGCAAACAGATTAAAGAAGGTCATCAATAAATGAATACACCCTCATCAGACAGGATATGCCCCAAATAGAAATATCTTGAATAATTTGAGGCAAATCCATCGAGTGGTTGAACATACTGAAGGAGATACAAGCAAAATGGCGATAGTATCACTGGATGCGATCAAGGCATTTCACTCGGTCAAGTGGCCCTGGTTGAAGGCGGCCCTAGCCAATTACGGTATGGGGCCAGGATATCTTCACTGGGTAGAACTCCTATATAGTGCACCACTAGCGAGAGTGAAGACAGGAACTGTGATCTCTGAAAGGTGGCAACTTGGTAGAGGAACCAGACAGGGATGCCCCTGGTCCCCCATGTTGTGGCTTTGGAACCTCTGGCGATTTATTTAAGGCAGCAATATGATGCAATAGGCATTGTCGTCGGGGAAACATCACATTTAATTTCACTATACGCAGACGATATGTTATTGTATTTGCACTACCCAGAGGAGAATCTTCAGTATATGTTGGAAGTGATGAAGAGGTTTGCAGAACTTTCAGGTATAGCTGTGAACCCCGGTAAATCCTGTGTGTTCCCGCTGGGCAGATATAGAGGGCTCTTGGCAGAGAATTTGCCGGTTTTACAGATACCGTGGGAGGTCACAACCTTTAGATATCTTGGGGTAGACATATACCAATACGGTAGAAGCCGAACACAGGCATAATACAGAAAGAACGGTTAAGAAACTGGAAAACAGCATGAAGTTCTGGGCGAAACTCCCCTTGGCAATGATGGGGCGAGGGGCGATGCTCAAGATGGTGGCATTGCCCAGACTGTTGCATTGCTTCGCGAACATCCCATACTCCATACCCCGGAAATTCTTTACTAGGTTGGACAGCATATGCAGGGAATTTCTCTGGCACGGGATGAGGAACAGGGTAGCCCTGTGGAAACTCCAAAATCTGCATGAGAAAGGGGGCATTAAATTACCAAACTGGGAAGTATATTATGTAGCGAGTCAATTGCAACATGTAGCCAAATGGCTTTCTGCGGAGCCTACCTTAGAGCATGGGCTGCATCAAGGAGATTGCGCCCCATATTTCCTGAGAGAAATGATATGGTTACCCAAGTGGGAGTTGAGAGGTCGTCCGGTGATGTTGGGTCTTGGGGGGGGATGTGGCAGAGGGCGTGCCGGTTGATGGACAAGCCGGCCCCGTGCTCCTCGCAAATCCCATTGGTCACAGTGATGGGAACAGAAAAGCAACTAAGGTTAATGATTAGGAAGTACTGGGAACCGGTGGGAATAGCAACGTTGGGGGATGTGTGGCAAGAAGGGAAAATATGGGAATTTGAGGAGCTGGTGGAACAACCGGGGTTGAGTGCCGGGCAATATATTACGTATCATGGGATGGTGCAACGAATTAAAGATACCTGGTCCGAGGTGGAACTGGCAGAGGAACCAGACACCACACTAGATATGATATATGATATAGCAGAAGGGGGGCATGAAACGTCTAGAGTGTACGAGATGATGATGACTCAAGTGGGCAAGGAAGTGGTGCAACTTAGACTGGACTGGGAGGAAGAAGTAGGGGACCCGATGAGTGACAGGATGTGGGAAAGGGCTCAAGGGTATCATAAAAAAGTATTGAGAAATGCTAGGCTGCAACAGATAAAGTTGTATATAACTCACAGAGCATACCTGACGCCACCAAAGATAGCCAAATTTAAGAACGCCGGAAGCCAAGTGTGCCCCAAATGTAATGAGGAAAATGCAGGAATGGTACATATGTTCTGGGCATGCCCACTGATAGCGAAATATTGTAGAGACATAGCACAGAAAATGGAAGACAAGGGAAACTGTATGAAGGTGGTCACTGTGCGGGCTTGTTTGTTGGGAGGGTTCCCCAGATCGCGGAAGCTTAAACATGTAAGTAAATTGAAAGATCTGGCATATGTTCTGGTGAAGAGAAGGATTGCGATGGGCTGGAAAGCATGTCATAAGCCCAAAGTGGAGACGTGGTGGAGGGACTTGCAGAAGTGGGCGGAGGCAGAAACAGTGGCATGGCAGGAAGCGTGTAAAGGGGACATATAGGGCGAAGCTGGAGCCCTAGAGGGTTGGAGAAAACTAATAGCTGAACTGTTTGGGCCTTCGTATGATGGACCAAGGGATGATGACTCAATAAGCGCGGCGGAAGAGGACTCCCCACCACGAGAGGTGGAGACTAGCAATGTGAGAAAGTAGGCTCGGGAGGGGGGAGGGACGGGAAATACAGTGGGCGAGAATGTAACAATGTATGTGTATTTGTAAACAAGTTATGTATCCACTGTAAGTTTAATTTGGTTTGTTATTTGTTGTTTGAATAAAATTAATAAAATTGTTTAAAAAAAAAATAAGCAAGGTAACATCAACAACAGAAATAAATTTACAGTCTAGGTGCTACATCGGGCCCTTGACTGCTACATCATCTTGGAGGCGATGTTTGCAGGACCCACACTTTTCTAGATCCTTGAGCTCCCTGCTCTTCTGAGTCCCTTTGACTCGGCGAATGCACTTTTAAAACATTCTCTGAACTGGCGGTGGCTTTCCCGTTCTGGCTGAGTGTTCTCTTTTTGCAGTTCTTGAAAGAGCTTATCGGCCTCATCAACTTGGTGCAAAGCGTAATTCTCCCTCTTATTCTTGCATGCCAGAGCAAAGGAGAACCTCCAACGATCGCGCAATCCCTTTTCTGGAGCCATCTCATCAAGGGTCTGCACTTGCGTCGTTGGTCGAGGGTGTATGAGGAGAGGTCCTGGAAAATGTTTACTTGCACTCTGTCCAGTTCTATAGTACCAACTATTCAGGCCCTTTGAATAATATCTTCCTTGTCTCTATAGTTGTGGCACTTTGCCACCAGTGAACAAGGTCCTTTGCCAGACCTTGCGCCCCTATGGACCCTGTCAAATCTGATTCCCCTCTTGGATTTGGATCCAAGTAACTTGTGTAACAATTGCTGCAACATCCGCTCCAGGTCCTGAGGTGTTTCGTTTGTTTGCCAGGGAGTCCCATATTCTTACGTTATTTCTCCTTTCCCTATTCTCAATATCGTTCATCTTGCACCTGACCTCCTTTTCCTTCCGTTCGAGCTCCTTATGCCTCGCCTATCGGCCGAGCGTTGATTGTGCTCCAATGAGTCAATCATATCTTCCACTTTCGTGATGCAGTCCGTGAGCACCGCCATTGACCCTTGCACCTCTGCATGGACGTATGTATGTCCTGCTGTATACCTCCTAGGGCCCCAAGGGCCTTCATGGCGTCGGCACTTTTATACATTTTTCCTCTCCTTGGGGTTATGTGACGCACTATCGTTGTACTACTGCCTTATCGGGTGCACTTTGCCAATCTAACATACAGTGGGAGTATTCGTCTTTGGAGCCCTGCGCCTCCCCAGTCACTTCTCGGGCAGTCCCCTCCTCGCCTTCTTGAGGGGGGTAATGTATCCAACACAGCCAATGTCAACTCTGCCACACTAAGCCTCAACGCCCCACAATACTGGAGCGAGAAGAGCAGTCAGCTTACAGGGCCTGAGTATGGGCCATCTTCAAACCCAATTCTTCACCACAGCATTCAGAATATGTATTTATTTATTGTATTTATTGATAGCGCCCAGACCTGGAGGTATTACAGCGCTAGAGAGAATGGAACATTATAGGTTATGAGTAACAATATTTGCTTCAAGCAGTACAGTATAGTGTGGCAGTTACAGTAAGGAGGGTATTATAGGTTTCTGACAGTACATTTCCTGGGTATAAGACAGTCAGGCACATTTGTTAAACAGAGCCGTTTTTTTAAACAGAGGGTTCTTCTTGGGTACAGGGTTGTAGGGAGTTCCACAGAGTGGGAGCGATAACGGTGAAGCTGCAGTCTCCAGCTCTCTTTCTGTTGAATCTGGGGGTGGTAAGTGAGGTGGAGGATGAGGAGCGCAGGCTGCATATGTTGGTTCTTTTTGTTATTCGGCGGGTGAGCTAACGGGGGGCAGTGATGGGTGATGGAGAGGATTTTGAACTCAGTACACGCCTTAGTTGGGATCCAGTGTGCTTTGCTTCTAATTTGCAAAGTGTGTTTCAGGACCCAAGCTGCCCTGAGGGCATTATTTTGGATCAATTCTAGTTTGTTGAGATTTTTCATTGATGTTCTGGCCAGGATGGCATTGCAGCAATCAAGTTTACTTCCAATGATGGCCGTGGCTAGGGTGAGCAGTGTATGTTTGGGTACTTCCCTATTTTTTGTTTTCGTGGGATCAGTCTAATTATGGGAAGGATACAAGGTATATGCAGAAGAACAAAGACTGATTACCCCTCCCTTTGTCCGGTTGATTGGGTTTGTTCACCACTGATTAACTGTTATAAATTTTCGTTTCTCACAGTATATCAACATACAGCTTCCTTACAAAAACTTCCTTACAAAAATAGTTTATTCAATACTTTTAAACACAAATAAAAACAATGTATTAGATTATAAAACAGGGATGTTCAACTTTATCTACCAAAAAAGAATTTATCAGGGTGGGGTCAGTACGTGACTTTTTGTCCTTATATGATGCGCACAACACATCTCTAGAATTCGTCCTATAGGGCAACAAGCAACTAACAAAACAGTCATATTTTTCAACACACTTCTTGTTTTGCCATCATATGTAAGTCACAAAAGACCATTTTTAAATATGGAGAGCCTTCAACTATGGTCTCCAGATAGGTGAGGTTCTTTAATTAGGCCTCATAGATAGTCACTTTTTGAACTCATTGGGCCTCATTACAAGTTTGGCGGTAGCCTTGCCGGTAAAACCGGCAGGCTGCAGCCAAACTTGCAATTTTTCCGGCCCCTGGCAATGGGGAAATACTGGGCCATTACAACCCTGGCAGACCCTGTATTTCCCCATTGCCAGGGGCCAGAAACCTTTACTCCCCATTCCCATTTGAGCCCCATAGGGCTCAATGGGAATTGTGTGGCCGGTAGCACCGGCACCATTCAGAATGGTGCCGGTGCTACCGGCAGTGTCTGCTCACGGGTGCCGGTATGGCCTCCAGGTCAGACCTGGTTAATGTGGTTAATGTTGGCTGAGTCAAGGTCATGATTGACGGTGAGTTTGAGGAGGTCCTGCGTGTCAATGGCAAAGTTAGTGTATGGGATGTTGAGGCTGTCCAGGTGGTCGAAGAGGGTTGTGCAGGGTTGGTGAGAGGAAAGATCCTTGTGGGACACCATAAGAGACAGGGGTTGGGTCAGCTGCTTCTGTTCCGGTCAGGAAGGACTTGATGCATTTGGCTGCTTCAGGAGAGAGGTTGAAGGTGGCGGTAAGGCAGAGGATCGTGTGGTCAATGAGATCAAAGGCCGCCGAGAGGTCTAGTAGGAGGAGGATGGCAAGCTCTCCGGCATCACGGATGTGATCGAGCTGAATCTTAAGATCTAGGCAGGCTGATTCTGTGCTATGTTTAGGTCTGAACCCTTATTGGTGGGAGTCCAGTAGATTATGGGCTTCAAGGTGGGTTTGGAGTTGTGAGTAAGCGGTACAGTCCTAAATTTTCAGGAGGTAGGGCACAGCCATGATAGGGTGTTAGTTGGTAGGGAGGCTCACATCGAGGGAGGGTTTCTTCAGAAGTGGTTTGACCTAGGCTTTTCGATAGAGCTAGGCAGTGTGTTGGAGTCGAAGGAGGCAGTGATGAAGTTGGCTATGGTGGGAGCCAGAGGGTCAGCACACATATTGACAAGGTGGGCTGGGCAGATGTCGCCTGAGCAGTTGGAAGCTTTGAGGCATTGGATAGTAGTGAGCACCTCTGTCAGGGAGACATGGGTGAAGTGACACATGAGGCTGTGTGCACAGGGGGGGGTGATGGACGTAAGGGGATCTGACACAGAAGAGGGGATGAGGGATTTTTTTAGTCTAGTTTTGTCACTGAGGTTGTGAGTTTTGGTCGGTAGGGCTGACTGTATGCGAGAGCACCATGCCCTGTGGCTTTAATATACGGTCTGCCAGCACCATCATTTGGGTAGACTTGCACCGTTCCTGTGCAGCAGAGTTCTGATGATGCATGCCCCAGGTCTATATGGGCCTACCACAGTCACCACGCTAGAGGGCCCGCGTGGATCTGGGTCTTCACTCCCCTCGCCTCCCCACGGGGGCCTGCACTTTTTCTCTGGCGGCAGCGGGATTACTGTCTCACCCCTGTGTTGAGGCCAGGCCGACAGTCACAGCCACTCAGGTGTCACCGGAAGGCATCTCCGGCAACAAATCAAATGCAGCGAACCCCGCTCTACCACTTTCCCATGACTTTGTCGAGTGGTCCCCTTCCTCACATCAGCTCCCCAGGCCCAGCAGCTTTCTTCCTCTGCCCAAGTCGGCGCTCTGGTCGTCCCCGGGGCTGCCCTCTGATCGTCTTCGTCGGGCAAGGTGCTTCCTGTCTGATGCCGTATGACCGGTTGTATGAGGCGACAACCCTGTCCTGTTAGAGATATTTCTTGGCGGTATGTTTTGGTGGTATTTTTGTAGTATAGTGGTGAGTCTAGAATATAGGGAAGTGCCTGGTGATTGTTTTTATACCGTGGTCACTAACGGTAAGCCAAGACTAGACTTAGTACACTCTAGAACATACCTTCATCCCCATGCAGTATTTTATTTACAATACCACCTTAACATCCCTCCCGTCCTTGATAATGCTCAAGAAACCGTCTCTCTCCTCTCCCTCAGGCAGGTGGTCAGCTGCCATCGAAGCACACTCCCAAAGGGTGTGGCTGAATCTTGCCAGCGGGCAAGTGGCCATAGCAGACTTGGGAGCCATGCTACATGCCAAGAAGACCTTCTTGGCCATGGCGTCAAATTTCTTGTCATCACGATCCTGTGGAATTGTGGGGTATGCTGATTGTCTGCCTGATGAAGTTGCAGCTTGGACTACTAGACTGTCTGGAATCGGGTGTTTAGATAAATAAGGAGGATTTGTAGCCAATGTCCTATATTTTGCAGAAAGTTTTTTACTGACTGCAGGAATTACTTCTGGGGTCTCCCAATTTGTGGCTACTTTTTTCTGCAATGCTGTATGGAAGGGAACTATAGGGTCTTCTTGAGGTCCCTTATCCAAAATGTCTGTTAGGTCAACTTGGCCAAAAGTGGGTGTTGGTCTTGTCCACCCCATGTACTCGATTACCTTGTTTATAAGTGACCTATAACTTCCTTCAGCATGATCAACAGGCTCCGGTTTACTGAAGCCTACCTCTGGAGAGGTATCAATACCACTGGCCTCCTGTAAGGACTCTTGTAGATCCTTTAGCCTGACCTCTTCTGGTATAAATTCTTCTGGCAGAGGAGGTCTTGTAGATTGTAGACCAAAAGGCCTTTCTGCATCTGAGTTTTCCCCTTCTTCATATATGGAAGATAAAGCCCTGAAATAATCAGAGCATGGAAGAGGTGTGAAGCCCATCTCAAATGATGATGGAGCTATATTAGTCATCACTGGCCGACAAAGACTCGAAACCGTCAAGGTAGATTTCATAGGTCTCGATGTAATCGTGAAAGGCGTTGATGTACTCGAGATTGGCCTCGATGTCGTCGAGGGATTTGGGACTTTCTTCGATGTCACTGATGGGGTTGACACCGGTCTCAATGTTCTGGAAGGAGACTCTGATGCCTCGGGTGTGGATGCCGTTGAAGGTGCATGAGGCACCGGTAATTTCTCCTTCGATGAAGTCGTTGATCGCGTCAATGACGCAGTTTTGGCCTTATGCGTCGAAGAGGCTTTTTCTCTACTCAAGGGTTCATGACGCTCTTGAGGAGTGTGTTTTGCCGAGGTCGACGACTCACAGCTTTTATGTTTATCGGGTTTTTACCTGGGGTATCGCCTCTAGGTATCTCCGAGGGGGGCAAGGCTACATTCTCGAAGACCCTTAATATTTTCAAACGATAATCTTCCCACTGAGTCGGGGAGCTGTACTTAGTGGGGCAAGCAACTTTTTCTGGGGAACTGGAGGACGAAGATGTGTACGATCTATGCCACCTCTTCTTATTGTGTCTGGAAGCGGATGAGTGGTGTGATACACTCCGAGACCTCGAACGGGAATGCTTTCTTTTTCGATGAGAAGACAGCGGTCTCGACTCATCAAAGGTCAATTTTGAAGGGGTAACAGATTTAACAGTCTTACCTTTCTCCAGCTTCCCCCTACGCTCCCTCAAGGTTTTCACCGTCATAGAAAGACATTCTTCACACTCTGAACACGGGTGCTCTGGGCCCAGGCACCATACAGAGATCTTGTGGGGATCAGCCAACACATTTTTTCCCACAATCCCAGCATATATATTTTTTTTAAACTTTATTTATTGATTGTGGTACACGTCACTGCAACAAACATCACAATACAAACAGTCATGTCTGAGATGAGTTACTCAACCTTATTTCTCATTAAACAGTTTACAGATCTTATGCACTTCCAGGCCTCGTGGGACTGTTTTCGGCTGACCCCAACTCACATAGATATACTCTGAACGGGGCCCAGATGTCCTTGGGTCTGCTTGCCCTTGGGAGTGTCATCACGTACTGTTCCTCACACTCATTAACATATGCCAATTCTTTAAGATAGTGGTTTACGCATGGTGCGTGTGGGCTCTTCCAGTTCTGAAGTATACACTTCTTGGCCACTACAAATGCCACATTAAACAGTCTCTAGTTGCTTCTGCCATCTTTCCTATGTCCCCAAATGAGTATTTTGAATGGATTGTGTCCTCCCATGTATTCTTCATTTATGATATTCGTATCCCAGCTCTGCTGCTCCTGAAAATAAAATGTCACCAGAGGGCGCTGTGTTCGAGGCCGCGGAGTCAAAGTCCCTCGAGGGCCGCCTTCGGGTGTCGACGTCATCCGCTGTATAAAGGGCTTGAGCAGCGCCCGTTACCTCAGTTCCGTTTTTATGACGCAACTGCTTTGTGTTACGAATGGCGCATCAGATTTTTCCTCGACAATGTCTTCATCATCTACTCCCACCACACCCAAGACAGGGTTAAAAAATGTCTAAAGTGTGGTAGGAAAATGTCGATAACTAACCCGCATCGGAATTGCCTCTGGTGCCTCAGCCCAGACCATTGGGTTGACGAGTGCGGGTCCTGTCAGGCCATGTCTAACAAGGCTTTTAGAGAACGTAGAAGTGAGCTGGCGGTGGGGGAGGAGAAGTATAAGTCTTCTAAAAGACAAAAGGATTCAGATGAATCCAGTCAAAAATCTTGTCATGAGTCGAGGAGATCCAGATCAAAGAGTCGCTCGGGGAAATCTTCCTCGTCTTCGACTAAAAAGTCAAAAAAGCGATGTCACAGGTCTTCTTCCTCCTCGTCCTCCTCTGAGAGGAGAATAACTTGTCAATCAAAGCACGATTCCCCAGAAAAATGGGAGGCCTTAAGGGCTTTGATGCTTAAAATATTCAAGAAAGCGGGCCAGACCCCCTCAAAGTTGCCGCATGGTGATCATGCCTCTACCGACTCTAAAAGTGACAGAGGAAAATCTAGACCTAAACATGCGAGAGTTGAAAAGGAGTTGAGAGTGTCTTTGCGGGAAAGTTCCCCGATGCCTCGTACTAAGTCAAAGTCTCCGGTGCATAAATCAGGGCTAGCGGAATCGAAGTCGTAGCCAAACCTCGACTCGACACAGTCGACGACCATAGCGTTGAAACCGCTGACGAAGATGACGTTGACACCTTTGGCTGTACCGAAGCCTCCTTCGACACCGCCGAAGCCGGTGTCTTCTCTATCGACGCCTTCGATGCCTTTATCGAGGTCTTCTTTGATTCCAAGACCCAAGTCGACGCCATTGTCCATACCTAGGTCGATTCCACCTTCTTTACCTGAAAAGACTTCCCACCCTCAACCTAGACAGGAATTTTTCAAATCCATGTCATCAATATATGAAGAACATTCATCTGAAGAGGATGTCACTTCAGCTGGAGTTAGGTTTGGAACTAGAGAGGTTCCTGACCCACAGTCTAAAATAACAGCTCTTTATGACTGTCTCCAAAATGCCAGTGGCTTAGACACTTTACCTGAGGTGGATTTTGAAAGGCCAGACCCTACAGATCATGCTGATCCTAGTTATAGGAATCTTAGGGGAAAGGTCATTGATTTTATGGGTTGGAAGGCAGCTTGAGGTTGTATGGCAGCAAGGCGGACAAAAGCTTGGAGAAGCTGCAGACTTCAAAAGCGGCAGCAAAATCACTTAGTGCTGCTATAAGGGAACCTCAACAACACAACTTACACAGGCTTATCTTCCTGGAAGAGTCGCCCTTTTCGCTTCTATTCCTCTTTTGGAAAAGGGAGGGGGCAGGCCAGTCAGAGAGGCCAACAGAGAAAACCCTTTCGTGGTGCAAAAGGGGGAGGTGCTAGATCAGCCACAGCGGCAGCTAATACCTCCTCAGCCACTGCTGCAGCCGCTGCAAAGCCACTTTGAGGTCTTCACCCACAACACACAGGTGGGAGGCAGAATCACTCAGTATCTGGACGAATGGCGGTGAATTACGTCAGATGCCTGGGCACTAGAGATAGTGACCCCTGGTTACTGTCTTCCTTTTCATCACAGACCTCAAGATCATCCACCGGGAGTCAACTCTGTAAAAATTCCAGACCCGCTCCGTGTGCAGGAGATTTTAACCCTGGTAGAGGAAGGTGCAATAGAACATGTACCTGTAGCGTAGAGGAACAAGGGTTGGTACTCCCCTTATTTTCTCATCCCCAAAAAGGACAGAGGATTGAGACCCATCTTGGACTTAAGAAACTTGAACAAGTTCCTCAGGCAGGACAAGTTCAAGATGGTGACCCTTTCTCAGATCCTTCAGGCTCTTCAGCTTCAGGTCTGGCTGGTTTCATTGGACCTTCAGGATGCTTACTTTCATGTGCCAATCCATCTCAAGCACAGAAAGTACCTGAGGTTCGCAATTGGTGGTTCTCATTATCAGTTTCGGGTTCTACCATGTGGGCTGACCTCCGCCCCGAGGGTTTTCACCAAGCTGATTGTTACGGCTAATTTACCAAACCTAGTGAGTCCCCCAGCAGCTCTGCTGGATTTTTGGGGTTTATTTTTTTCTCCTGCTAAGAGTGAGACTTTTTTTCTCCCACTCTTAGGCATGATTTGAGAATGTCCTTTGACTGTGAATGTGTTTTATGGGCTATGGGGTCTTTTACTCCATAGGGCTTCATTTGTTTTTGGTATGTGTGTTACATAGCACCCTCAGTGAAGTAACACAGGGGTGTCATAGTGACCCCCAAACATAGACTCCATACCCTGGGACTGACTACTGTCTCCCGGGGCATGTAAAGTCACCATTGGCTTTACTAGTCTCATATTGTGAACAGAACCAGTACAAACCATCATATTGTGGAATTACTGGTAGGGGTAATTCGATTGCCCCTGGGTCTGTTTTTCAAGGGGGCACTGTCCAGTCCCCCCTTGTCGAGTTTCTGGCTGGTGGCAGTGGATACCACGCGAAATATTCCACCGGAATATTTCTTATGGGATTTTCCCATTGATTTTATACGCACCACTTTTTGGTGCAATGTTAAAGATACCGCTGGGTATTTATTTAATATTAATTCCACAGTTGGCTCTTTTTGCCAGGACTCGGTTTTAAAATGGCGTTTGTGTTCGCCTCTGAAACTCTAACCCATGTCGAGCCCTTTGTTCCACTTTTTGGCGGGCTTCTGCACAGAAGCCCTCCAAATTGTGCCACTCTGTCTGGGGTGTACAGGATGAGTGGGAGGGGGATTAGGCACCCTGGACTGAGTTGCCTCGGCAACTCAAGTCGCACTCTTGTGTGATTGGCCCAGTGGTGAGCCGCCCGGCTCACCACTTAGCATGTTTGAATGACAGCTAGGCTGTTGAATGGGGGTTTTTCTGCAAAAAAGCAGGGCTTTTGGGACTGGAACTTCAGAAGTCGCCACAGGACCTAAAGAATCTGAAGAGGGGAGAAGCTGAGCCATCTACAACGACGACACCACCGGTGGAGCCCTGCTGTACGAACTCACCACTTCCCCAACGACAGAGGAGATCTTCTTCCAGGAGAGTCTTCTTCCCTTTGAGCTGGTGGGACGTCAGGTGGTCGAATCACCCGTGCCAAGCACCCCGGCGGCCGGATAGCCACGCTTCACCACTGACCGCGAATAAAAGGGTCGTACCTTTTAATAAGGAACTCTGCGGCTGGTTTCATCCCTGGCAGTGCAACGACTTCCAGCTTTCTTCCTCGTCGAGATCATCTCTTCCTCTGGTCCAAGCCACGACTTGCACCCGCTGCCAAGAACAACTGCCACCGCTGGAGCTTTCTCACCATTTCAGGTACTGTGTCCCGCCTGGTCTCCCTTGCAACGGATTTTCCAAGGTGTCCCGTAAATCCTTGACTTTCCAACTGGGTTGACCTCAGACCTGCTAACTTTGCCTTCCTAAACTGGTCCAACCTCGTTTTGACATTTTTCTACAAAGACTTTGAGTGCATTTCCATTGTGTGATCTTGGGCACATTCAGCCTTGCTCTCTCCAAGAGTGGGCCTGGCCTATGAACTTTGGCTCGACAGTAGACCCTGCCTTTCTTGACTTGCTGTGGTTACTTAAAAGTGTTGGTACTGTGTTATTTCCATGCTCTGCCTTTTCTCTCCCTTTTTAACAAATTATTGGAGTGCCATCTAAGGTAACGCGCTCACCTCTGTTTTGCTAATAAGTGGTGTGTTAACCTAGACTTGTCGAATAATTAACTAGGGAGGTGTATATACTTATAGTTACTGTGTTTGAACTTGCTTGATATATTAGTGCCAGTGTATTTTCATAAGTGTGTTTTAAATAAATAATGATATACTTTTAATACCAAAGCTCTGGTCAGTGTTTGCTTGTTCTACTGTATTTTTGGCTCTATTGTGTATACTCTATATACTGCCTAACTCTTCTTGAGAGAAGTCTGACTGCTCAGCCACAGCTACCAGGTAAATCTGGGTGGTGCAGACGGCTACCAATTGGGTTTACTGCTTACTCCTGTGGTCTTAAACTTTTTGCAGTGGTCCCTAAGGGAACTGGACAGGTTTCTGCCTAACACTGGTGTACAGCGGTGGGATTTGTATTGAGCATACATTTGAGTGTGCTTTTAAATACCTTAGTGCAACTAACCACAAAGCTTAGCACTAAAAAGTTTATTTTCTAAACCTGTCAACTATGGAAAGTTATAGTCAAGAGTCCCTTGCTACAAAAACTGCTGATTGTTTAAGAATTCTCTGTAAGCATAAGAATCTCCTGACTAAAGGCAAGAAAATGGAGCTAATGGAAAGATTGTTAGCAAACCAAAGTCTGGGTAGTGGTTCAGAGGAGCCTACTCTCCCAGAAAATGTAGATAACAGTGATGAGATTGATATTGATCAAAGTATTGATAATCTTGAGGCACAGTCAGAAGAGGAGGGTGAGGCTGTTGTAGTTGTCCCCCCTGGGGCCTCTGTCTGCTCTACCAGCTGTACCTACTGGACCTTTGCCAGGTCCCACATTTAGTCCTCAATGTATTGAACTAGAGAAAATAAAGCTTGAATTGGAGTTTAAAAGACAATGCTCAAACAGAACAACGGCACCAAGAACTAAGGCTCAGAGAAATGGAGCTCAAGAATGAGCTAGAGATGAAGAAATTGTCTCTTGAAAATGCTTCTCTCCCTGGATCCTCTAGGAGTTCCAGTCCCAAAAGACCCCAGATGCCTAAAGAGATTGTGGGTATGTATGAGCCTAAATTGGATGTGTTAGATTGGTTGGCTATGTTTGAGTATAATCATGGGCTCCAGGACATCTCAGGGAATGAGTTGCTTCCTTGGTTGTTCTCGAGGCTCCCCCCTGTTGCATCTGATGTGGTAATGGAGTTGGGGGAGGTGGATAAGAAGGATTATGAATGTGTGAAGCTAGCTGTAATAGCTAGATTTGGGAAGACCCCTTCCCAGTACCTTAAGAGGTTTAGGACCCTCAAAAAGCATGATGGTACCCCTTGGGCTACCTGGGTGAGTGAAAGTTTGAAAAACTTAGAGGGATGGATTGAGGGTTACAGGGTGAACACTTATGAGGGAATGAAGAATCTTGTTATGTTGGAGTCAATTTAGGATGCCTGCTCTCCTGAGCTCAGACAGCACTTGGCTGATTCAAAGGAATTAGATTCCAGGAAGCTAGCCAAGGCTGCTGACTTGTGGGTTGCCAACAGGGCTACTCACAAGGACTCTGGGGCAACTCAGAAAAAGGATGAGGGGAAACAGCCTAAGAAGGACTCCAAAGAGAATTATAATAATTCCAATCCCAAAGAGGGCCCCAAACAAAACCATAAGGGTAAGCCACAAGGGAAACCAAACCAGGCTAGTGTACCTTCTGGTGCCAAACCAGAAGGAGGTCAGAACAAGCCACCATTCCAAAAAGCATTTGGTAAATGCTATGTTTGTGGCTCTACTGATCATGTGAAAGGGTATCCCAGATGTAAGGGTAAACCTTCAGGGGTCCACACTGTCTCCTTAGCCTTCGCTCCAGAGGAGGAAGTACAAATGGCCAGTGGAAACTTTCTACTACTGGCTGATGATCCCATTGGAGTCTCAGCCAGTGTTTCTTTAGTGTCACTGGGCTTGTGGGAACAACAGAATTTAGATGTATATAATTCTATCTCAGATAATACTAAAGAGTATTATAAGGACAGTGTCCAGGTGAATGGTCAGGAGACTCCTGCCATTAGGGACACTGGGGCCAGCATAACTGTGGTGGATGAATCATTTTTCAAGGCAGAGGATGTTGCTAAGGTACCCAAACGCCTCATCAAGTTAGCTGGAGGGCCTGTGCAGATGCTTCCCCAGTTACCAGTTCTCATCCAGTGCAATGATATGACCGTGAAGATACCTGTCAGTGTACTATGTGAGGTACCAGGAAATGTTCTGTTGGGAAATGACCTGAAAACTCTTGGAGTAGTGTCACACACCCCCAGACCTCCTAGTAAAAGGTTACAGGAGCTAACCAGACCGGCAAGAGAGGAAACCATGAGAGGTTCTTCTCTGGAGATGATGAAGAAAGATATCACTCCTACTCCACTGGAGTTACTGGCTGCTATATCTGAGCAACCAGAAGCAAAGGGGAAACCCAAGACTTCTAAAAGGAAACCAGCAGCCAGCACTCCAGTACTTCCAACAAGGACTTCCCCTAGGTTGTCCAAAGTTACACCTGTAACTCCACCTCCAGCTGAGGCTGAGAGGGAGGTACAACCCTGTGTGGTTGAACTAGACTCTGAAGAAGAGCTAGTAGAAGGCCAAGAACTTATTGGAGATCTGGATCCTGTTGACCATTCTAGGCTGCAGTCTTTACTGGCAGAAGGTGGACCTAACAGGGCAGACTTCAGTAAGGGACAAAGAGAATGGGCCTCATTACGACCCAGGCGGTAAGTTACCGCCTGGGTCGTACCCTTACCACCATGGTGTAAACTACGTTTACACCATGGTGGATGGCGGATTTACCGCCCCATTCCAAGGTGAGTGGGGCGGTAAATCCCCATTTCCCATTTTACCCTTCCCCATTCCCATTTTTGCCCCATAGGGCATAATGGGAGTGGGGAAGGCGCCAATTACGCCACCGTAAATTACGGTGGCGTAATTAGCACCATGGTCCCTTAGCGCCATGGATTTTAACGCCTGCAAAAAACAGGCGTTAAACTCACCATGGCGCAAAGGGACCTCGGAATCAGGCGTTAAGGGTCGGCGCCGTTTACGGCGCCGTTAACCCCTTAACGCCTGATTCGTAATGAGGCCCAATGTCCAACTCTGGAAGGTCTTCGCCACCAGGCAGCGTCTCAGGCTGATGGCCAAGAGCCTGGGAAGTATAGGTTGCACTGGGAAGATGGCCTCTTCTACAGTGAACCGACTGAGTCTGCACCTGGAGACTACAAACGACTAGTAAGGCCTCAAGAAAACAGACTACAGTTCTTGCAACTAGCCCATGAGATTCCTTTGGCTGGTCATTTCAGTTTCAAGAAAGCCAAGGAAAGGCTCTCGCTCTACTTTTATTGGCCAAAAATGTGGGCTGAGGTTGATAAGTTTTGCAAGAGCTGCCACACCTGCCAAACTTCTGGTAAGGTTGGTTCCAAGAACGTGGCACCTTTAGTGCCACTCCCAGTAGTGGGAGTCCCATTTGAGAGGGTAGGGATTGACATTGTTGGTCCCCTTGATCCTCCAACCTCCTCAGGAAACAGGTTTATCCTTGTTGTAGTAGACCATGCTACTAGATCCTATGAGGACTGTTACAACTCAGGCTGTGGCTAAGGCCCTCCTTGGTATTTTTACCAGGGTTGGGTTTCCTAAGGAAGTAATCTCTGACAGGGGGTCACATTTTATGTCCCACTACATGAAGGCCATGTGGAAAAACTGTGGAGTTACTTACAAGTTCTCAACCGCATAGCACCCTCAGACAAATGGGTTGGTAGAGAGGTTCAACAGAACCATGAAGAGCATGATAGGTGCTTTAGAAGAACCCCTTAAGAAAAAGTGAGACCTTCTACTGCCATGCCTTCTCTTTGCTTATAGAGAAGTCCCTCAAGAGGGAGTAGGTTATTCTCCCTTTGAGCTTCTTCATGGCCATCCAGTCAGCGGTCCATTGGCCCTAATTAAGGAGGGGTTGGAGAGTGCTCCTCCCCCCTAGCCAGTCAGAGTGACTGACTATGTGATAGGTCTCCGGAGGAGAATGTCACACATGATGGCAGAACTTAACCACTGACCGCGAATAAAAGGGTTGTACCTTTTAATCGGGAACTCCGCAGCTGGTTTCATCCCTGGCAGTGCAGCGACTTCCAGCTTTCTTCCTCGTCGAGATCATCTCTTCCTCTGGTCGAAGCCACGACTTGCACCCACTGCCAGGAACAACTGCCACCGCTGGAGCTTTCTCACCATTTCAGGTACTGTGTCCCGCCTGGTCTCCCTTGCAACGGATTGTCCAAGGTGTCCCGTAAATCCTTGACTTTCCAACTGGGTTGACCTCAGACCTGCTAACTTTGCCTTCCTAAACTGGTCCAACCTCTTTTTTATATTTTTCTGCAAAGACTTTGAGTGCATTTCCACGGTGTGATCTCGGGCACATTCAGCCTTGCTCTCTCCAAGTGTGGGCCTGGCCTATAAACTTTGGCTCGACAGTAGACCCTGCCTTTCTTGACTTGCTGTGGTTACTTAAAAGTGTTGGTGCTGTGTTATTTCCATGCTCTGCCTTTTCTCTCCCTTTTTAATGAATTATTGGAGTGCCATCTAAGGTTACGCGCTCACCTCTGTTTTGCTAATAAGTGGTGTGTTAACCTAGACTTGTCGAACAATTAACTAGGGAGGTGTATATACTTATAGTGACTGTGTTTGAACTTGCTTGATATATTAGTGCCAGTGTATTTTCATAATTGTGTTTTAAATAAATAATTATATACTTTTAATACCAAAGCTCTGGTCAGTGTTTGCTTGTTCTACTGTATTTTTGGCTCTATTGTGTACACTCTATATACTGCCTAACTCTTCTTGAGAGAAGCCTGACTGCTCAGCCACAGCTACCAGGTAAATCTGGGTGGTGCAGACTGCTACCAATTGGGTTTACTGCTTACTCCTGTGGTTTTAAACTTTTTGCAGTGGTCCCTAAGGGAACTGCACAGGTTTCTGCCTAACACAGATGGCGGTGGTGGCAGCGAGTATCAGAAGAAGGGGGATTCACGTCTACCCTTATCTGGACGATTAACTCATTAGGGCGAGTCACCCGAACGAGCCCAGGAATATCTGGCCTTGACCTGCCACTTCTTAGACAGTCTGGGCTTCTCCCTCAATTACAAGAAGTCACAAATGATTCCAAGTCAAAAAATCCAATTCATCGGAGCAGTCCTGGACCCTTCCTCAGGGAAAGCCTCGCCTCCCGAGGCGATAGCTCACCACATTCTGCAGATGGTAATGAAGTTTCAAAATGCCCAACATCTACTGGCATTCGACTTTCTAAAGTTGCTAGGCCTCATGGCATCCTGCATTTTTCTGGTGCCAGAGGCCAGATTGAGGATGTGATCCCTTCAATGGGCCTTCAGGACTCAATGGTCCCAGTTTTCGGGGGAGATGTCAGATCTTCTGCAAGTTTCGACCAAAGTGACTCAAGATCTCCTATGGTGGGCTTGCAAGGAGAATATCCTCAAAGGGGAACCTTTTTGGCCACCATGGCCGGAGATGACGGTAGTGACGGACGCCTCACTCACGGAGTGGGGAGCCCACACCAACGATCTGACAATCAGCGGTCTTTGGTCTCCATCAGAGTCCAAACCACACATCAACCTTTTGGAGCTGAGGGCAATCAGACTAGCGATGAAGGCCTTTCTGCCCTCTGTACAGGGAAAGAATGTCCTGATAATGACAGACAACAAAGTGGCCATGTACTAGCTCAACAAAAGCGGAGGCGTAGGATCACTCCCACTGTGCAGAGAGGCAATGCAGCTCTGGTTCTGGGCAATGCAAGAAGGACTCTCTCTATCAGCAGTTCACCTAGCCGGAGACCTAAACACAGCGGCGGACGCTCTGAGCAGGCAGAGCACAGTCTCCCACGAATGGGAGCTAGCGCAGGAAGTCCTTCAAGAGATCTTCGCCCTTTGGGGAACACCTCAAGTGGATCTGTTTGCGACCGGGGCCAACCGGAAGTGCGAACTGTACTGCTCAAGTGAATTTCCTCCAAGAGGAGCTCTAGGAAACGCGTTCGTGGTGGACTGGATATTTCCACTCTTCTACGCATTTCCTCCAGTCCCCGTGATTCCTCAGGTAATCAGGAGGTTGAGAAAGTTCAGGAAAACCATGATCCTAATTGCCCCGGATTGGGCCAAGAGGACGTGGTACTCGGACCTTCTGGACATGTCCATCTGCCCTCCAATACATCTTCCACAAAGAGAGGATCTTCTCTCGCAAGAGGAAGGTCGGCTTCTCCATCCAGAGGTCAAAACACTCAGCCTTCACGCATGGTTTCTGAGAGGCTAAAATATAAGGATTGGGACCTCCCTCATGACGTAATGGAGATTTTGCTTTCAACCAGAAGGCCAGCAACAAAATCCCTGTTTCGGTGTCATTGGAACAAGTTCAGTAACTGGTGCAGGGATAAGAATGTGGATCCATTTCTTTGTAATACTCCAACAGTACTTTAATTTCTCTTACATTTAGCCAATTTGGGGCTCCAAGTTGGTACTATAAAAGGATATTTGGCAGCGCTATCTATTTTTAAGCGCTCCTCGGAAGAGGCATCCTATTTTAAAATGCCTTTAGTCATTCAATTCTTGAAATGCTGACAAATGGATACCCTCAAACACCTTTTGAGGTGCCCATCTGGGATTTAAATCTAGTATTAAAATTTCTCATGTGTGCCCCTTTCGAACCCTTACATTCTTGTCCATTAAGACTTCTCACTCTTAAGACAATTCTATTAGTGGCCATAACATCAGCCCACAGGGTAAGTGAGTTGCAGGTACTGGGGGTCATTACAAGGTTGGCGGTAGGGGTTTAACGGGGCCGGTAGAGCTGCCGGCCCTGTTAAACCCCTACTGCCGCATTACGAGGTTTGCTCGCGGGACCCGGTAAGGACGCCTGGTTTTACCAGGCGGCCTTAGCGGGTCCCGCGAGCAGACCAGCATGGTAACAACAGGCCCGTTAATAACGGGCACGTTGTTAGCATGCTCCCCATTCCCATTGAGCCCTATGGAGGCTCAAATGGGAATGGGGATGTACCGGGTCCGGGTTCCCTGAATGGGGAAATACCGTGCCCTCCAAGGTTGGAATGGCCGAGTACTTCCCCATTCAGGGAACCCGGATCCGGTACCCGGTAAGGGGGTAGCCATGTCACTAATAGCGGCATGGTTACCTCCAAATTTATAATGACCCCCACTGTCTTGTAAGCCTCCTCACACCATTTTCCATAGGGACAAGGTTATTCTAAAAGTCAAACCATCTTTCTTGCCTAAAATAGTGTCTGATTTTCATCTGTCACAAAAAATTGTCTTACCTTCCTTTTATCCTACGCCTCACGCGAGTAAGGAAGAGGAACGATTGCATAGACTGGACCCAAATAGGGCTCTCAGTTTCTACATTTCCAGATTGGCAAATCTTCGACAATGTGACCAGCTATTTGTTGGGTACAATGGGAACAAATTGGGCCTTGCAGGCTCTAAACAAACTTTATCCAGATGGATAATTCTAGCAATTTCTGAATGCTACAAATTAGCTGGGAAAGAGCCTCCAGATGGATTAAGGGCTCATTCAACCATAGGCATGGCAACTTCCACGGCTCTTCAGAAGGGTGTCCCGGTGCAGGATATTTGTGCTGCGGCCACCTGGTCATCAATGCACACCTTTGTAAAGCATTACTCTTTGGACTCTACTTCCTATCAAGGAGGACTATTTGCAAAAGCTATCCTTCATTCAGTCCATAATTAAAATTTCTAGTACTCCCACCTCCAAAATTACCACTACTACGGGAGTCTATCATAAGATGAGGAATACGTGGGAGGACACAATCCATTCGAAGAACAAGTTACTTACCAACTGTAACATTTTTGCGATTGGATGTTCCTCCCACCTATTCCTCATCGACCCTCCCATCCTACCCCTCCGTACAGTTTACGCCAGTTGCCCTTTAACTTCCTTAAGAGCCTGAAGACTTTAAACCTGATCAGCTGATGGGACCATGAACACCGTAAAAACATAACTGAGGTAACAGGCGCTGCTCGAGCCCTTTATACAGCGGATGACGTCGACGCCCGATGGTGGCCCTCGAGGGACTTCGACTCCATGGCCTCGAACAGAGCACCCTCTGGTGAAAAAAAAATTCCGAAGCAGCAGAGCTGGGATACGAATATCATAAAATGAGGAATACGTGGGAGGAACATCCAATCGAAAAAACGTTACAGTTGGTAAGTAACTTGTTCTTCTGGGGTGTGAGGTCTATTGGAACCTGTGTTATCTGTTGTAAAATTTCAGCTACCTTCCCCCAGAATCCATAAATGAGTGGGCACCTCCAGTACATAAGGAATGAGTAAGCGTGATCGCTCCCACATTTCTGGCAGCTGCTGGGGCAGTCTTGTGCAAATTTAGCAACCTTTATTGGTGTATAATGAAGTTTGTTCAACACTTGAATTGGATCAGCCGGAGGCCTGAATAAATAGATACCTTCTTGGTCAGTTCGCAGTATCTCGACCATGTCTTTTCCTCTATAGTTATTCCCAGATCTGTCTCCCAGGAAGCTTTAATTGTATTTAGTGTAGGTGTGTGTGCTTGTGTTGTCATATAGAGTTTGGAAACACTAGTGCCTGATGGGCAGGATGGTTTATAGTGATAATTTCGAAAACAATAATGTTGAAAGTCATTATTTCGAGAAACAAAATGTAGAGAAAAAATAAGTCGCTTTTTTTTTCAATACGTTTTTTTTTCGAAATGGAGGGTTCCCCCTCTAACCCCCCTTTTTTAAAATTTTTTTTTTGTTTTACCCATTTTTTTTTTACTCCCGGACCCCAAAATAAATATATAATTTTAAAAAACGGAATTCGACATTTTTTTTTCGACATTTTTTTTTCGACATTTTTGTCATTCGACATTATTTTTTCGAAATTATGACTGACCACCGGGCAGGATAATGACATGAGGCATTCATGTGATGGGGGCTCATCAGGAAACAATGACCATCTAGCCTGGAAGGCCAGTCACATGCAGTGATATTGTAGTACCTTCTGCTGATCCCTCCCCACCGCAGTCTTAAAATCTTCTAGAATAATACATTTCCCATTTGGGAATATGTCTTGCATCTTAAATTCCCCATCTGAGTCCCATATTCTCTGCATATCGGTATCGAATGAGGCTGCAATGCCAGGAAAGTTCCAGTGGGGGGCCTCTGAGTAGTATGGTGTCTCCAATTGAAGCCTATGGTAAATCTTGGACCAAGCGTGCACCGTTGTGCTCACTGGGTCAAACGGGCATTCGTCTTTATGTTTTGTTTTGAATATAATGGACCGTAGATCTGTTGGGCGTGCAGAGTGTTTCTCTATGTGAATATGTGGTGCAGTGTCTAGGGGGTCATACCAGTATCTAGTAAACTGAGCCTGTGCCGCCAGTTAGTATAGCTCGAAGTCCGGGGCTGCTCTGCCCCCTTTGCCGTATGGTTCAACCATTTTTTCCCATTTCATTCTGGCCGCCCCCCGTACCAGATAAACTCCACAACCATGGATCTCAGGGTATCGAAGAAGTGTCTACCTGGCCATATCGGGATGTTAGTGAATATATATAGTAGTTTTAGCAAGACCACCATTTTTAGGATGGCAACCCGGCCCATCAGTGAGATAGGGAGCTTAGCCCACAGGTGGAGTTTGGTCAAGATTGTATTTAGCAGTGGTTTGTGGTTGTCCGCAAATATAGGGAGGTTCTGTCTTTCGGCACGACATCCCTAGGTACCTTATTTTCGTGGGTGACCATTGTAGGCCGTATGTGTTAGTTGGGCATCTAGTGGCTGGGGTTAAGGGAAACATTTCGGATTTAGAGCTGTTCGTTTTGTAGCCTGAGTATTCTGCAAATTTGTGTATAGTTTCCATCGCAGGTCCCAGGTGTAAATCGGGTTCTCGGATGTATAGCAGTGTGTCTTCTGCATATAGTGATATTGATTGGGTCTGTCCAGCCATTTTGATACCTCTCTGACCCTGATGTTCCCTAATGGCTGCTGCAACTGGTTATATTGTGAGGGCAAACAGTATGGGGAAGAAAGGGCATCCTTGTCTAGTGCCTCTGCCTAACTTAAACCAGTCAGACATTGTGCGGTTGGTCAGCACCCTTGCTCCTGGGTTAGAGTATAGTAATTTGACACATTTTAGAAAGTATGGGCCTATTCCAAACTTCTCGAGTACGGCAAACAGGTATACCCATGACACTGAGTCAATTGCCTTTTCGGCATCTAGGGATACGACTACTGCCTGGGCTTCCGGTTTTATCTGGGCCATGACTGAATAGTCTCTGCAAATTCAGTGCAGTCGACCTGGTCGGGATGAAGCCACATTGGTCTGGGTGGACCAGCATGGGCATGTTGGGTAAGAGTCTCGTGGCTAGAACTTTAACAAATATTTTGGCATCGCAGTTTATTAACGACAGGGGCCTGTATGAGGACATTTTGTGGGATAATCGTCTGGTCTTCAGAAGCACAGTTATTATTGCTTCTCTCATAGACATTGGCAGGGTTCCTTGTTCTATTGCCTCCTGCCATACCGATAGCAGTACTGGGGCCAGTTCAGTGTTGAGCTCCTTATACAGCTCCGCTCCCAGCCCATCTGACCCGGGTGCCTTTCCACTAGCCAGTGATTTAATTGCTTCAGTGATTTCTTCTAATGTCAGGTGTTGGTCAAGCGCTAATTTATCCTCTATTGACAGTTTCGGGAGCGTTATAGTGTTCAGATATTATCCCATTTTGCTGGCCGATTTTGAGTCATGATTAGAATATAACTCTGCATAGAAATTAGCAAACTCTCTGTTTATACCTTCCTCACTGGTGACCACAGTGCCATCTCCATTCATTATGCTGGAGATTGGTGTATGATGTTGTTGGGCCTTTAACAGGTTCACCAAGGAGCGGCCTGCTCTGTTCCCTTTGCCATATTGGCAGGCACTGAGGGGGGATGCCATGTATAGCCGTTCCCTGTTTGCTAGTATATTGAACTCTTGTAGTTTACTGTTAATATCCGCTAGTATCTTTTCCCCGTGTCTGGTGGTGTATAGTGATTCTAGTTCCCCCAGGTGTTTTTCCACCTCCGCCAATTCAGTTCTAATCGACTTTAATAATCCTGTGGATTTAGAAATTAGAATCCCCCTTACCCAGACCTTAAAGGTCTCCCATAGGGTTGCGTTCTCAGCAGCGGACCCCCCGTTAGTTTTAAAAAAGTCCTCCACCTCGATGTGTAGCGCATCTGCAACTGATGGGTCTTTGAGGATCTCAGGTGGCATTTTCCATCTCCTGGCCAGGGGCTTTACATCTACTAGGGTTATGTTCAGAGATATTGGGGAGTGATCTGAAAGGGTATGGGATGTATCTCACACTCATTAGTCATATTCATGAGGGAAGTAGATACCAGCCAGTAGTCTATACAGGACTCGGTGCCGTATACTGAGGAGTAGAATGAGTATTGCCTTTTTTTTAGTGGGTGCAGTGTTCTCCAGGCGTCCACCATGTTCATTTGTGTTAGGATTTGTAGTATCGTGGTGGCTGCCTTGGTGGGAGCTCGGTTCTTTGTAGTGGAGCGGTCTAGGGAGATATCTAGAATGGTGTTCAAATCCCACCCCCCCACATTATTTGTTCGTCCTTTAAGGGGCCTATTTCATGTGCTACATTCATATGAAAATCAGGATCATCAGTATTAGGTCCATATGTATTTACAAGCACAACCTCTTTTCTGGCAATACTCCCCCATACTATGACATATCGCCCCTGTGGGTCGATTTTGCTTTTAACAAATCGAAAATCAATGGAGGGATGAACCAATGTGAGGACTCCTCTCGCCTGGGTTGAGTATTCAGTATAGTATCTCTGCTGCCCCCAGCCCCACAGGATCTCTGTGTTTACCTTCCGGAGTGCATGTGTTTCTTGTAACATAACAACCTGGGAGTGATGTCTGTTAACATAGGCCCCCACCCTTCTTGACTCGGCTTGATTGTTGAGGCAGCGGACATTCCATGTAAGGAGTTTTATTCTCGGCCCACTAGTCGTCACCCTGGTTTGTGCCATGTCTGCGTTGTATTATGGTCTCATTCATCTGTACGATTTTTAAGCATGTGTCGTGTGCAGCAGCGTGTCCACAAGTTTTAACCAACTGGACCCTTCCAACTTGTACCCAAAGTCCCAACTCCCCCCTCCCTTCCTGAATAGTTTAACATAGCTAGTCTGTCTTTGATATGAGCATCCCCACCCCGCATCATCTCCCCCAACTCGACAATGCTGTCCCGTAACTTTCAGAACCCTGCTCCGGGGCATCCCCTTAACTAGTGGAACTTTCCTGAGGGTCACTCGTTGCAGCAACTTGGCTGCCCTCAACAGGGACTCACAACCCCATTACCAGTAATCATTTATCCGGGCCATCCGTTGTAGCATGTCTTCCCAGATACTCCAACTTCCCAGCTGTACAGTTGTTTTTTTCATGGCGGTTCCTGGCTCCAGGTATTCTTCGCCGTGGTGGTTTGGCAGATTTGCCTCGCACCCCCTGTGGAGCCGTCGACCGCAGGTGTATTGCTCAGGGGGGGGTCAGCCACTCGTTATCCTTTCCGCCTACTTGTGGGTCTCCAGTGCTTTGTTGTGGCAGTGCCGCCCTTCCCCCCACGCGGACTTCCTCAGGTCTCGGCCTCCTGGCTCACTGTGGTTGTATCATGGAGCTGCTGGGCGGCAGTGCTCGCGCCACGGTGCCACTCAGAGTTTCGGGCCGAGTTTCTCCGCGATCTTCTGGCAAATGTGTCTAGTTTTTCCAGGGTGTACCTTACAGACCTTTCTGTTTCAGAATTTCAGCATGTATAGTGTCTGGATGGGCCCTGGAAGGATTGCTTTTTGTAAGGATTTTTCTCGGGCCGGAGCTCTCTCTTCAGGCAGCCATTCTCGAAGTGCGCAACAGCGCCCCCCAATTCCAGCATTTTTTAAAGCCGGATCATGGCGTCGATGGAGCTGATGAAGATCCCATCTTGGATCGAAGATTCAATATTTTTTCTTCACAAAATTTTGAAGTGTTTTCATTAACTGAGGAACCGATCGTTACGTCTCCGAGGCTTACGAAACACGGAAAAACAGAACTGAGCAACGGACACTGCGTGTGTCTATTTATGCCTATCATAATGTTGACGCTGATACAGAGGCCTCCGAGGGTCATCGTCTCGAGGGACTTCGACGTGCTGCGCCCTCTACTGAAAAAATATTTCTTAGACCAGCAAGCTGGAAATGAATATATCAAAGATATGGACTACGTGGGAGGAACATCCAGTCGAAAGAATGTTACAGTTGGTAAGTAACTTGTTCTTTTTTTTAAATTCATCCTAATTGTGTGTATACTTTTATGTCTTAGTAAATATTAACTATCACGGTCAATGGGAAACTTATTTTTCTGAAAGAAATCAATATTTTCTACTTTCCCATAATTTGCCATCTGCATGAAAAAGGGTCAACCCACCAACTGACACTACTGTATCTTTAGGGACAGATACGTAGTACACGTTATGCTGTAACTGTTTGATAATGAAAGAACCATGATTACCAAAGTACTCACAACCATCTCTGCTTAATTAATCTAGCATGGGCCAACTGCTCATTCTTTGGGTTTCTTATCAGCACTTCACATCCTTCTGAGACCCCATGGTTTGTCCTCACCCGGCAAATAGCACCTGCTGCATCAGTCATAAATGGCTTCCCTGGACATGCAAAGTTCTGCTTTTTGAACCTCACACAAGTATCTAATTTTGGGATCAGATACAAGTCAGGTTCCCAAGCTTGAAACACCACCATTTCACGAGTCACAATTTATACATATTTATCTTCTTGCAAAAAACCTACATTGTGTACTAATTTAGTTTGATAAATCAATTCTGGAGTAACAAATGAAATGCATAGCAGAAAATCCACTTCCATTCTCTCTATATCAATGTACAATTGGATCACACTCCCCATTTCAAATAATCTTTTCCTGAATTATTTTCACCCTCTTTGTGTAATTCGTGCCATCATCTGACGAATGATGGATGACAGCGATTGACTTATATAGACAAACTATTGGTCCTGAAGTCAGTACCAAAAAGGACCAGAAAAGGTACTGTTTCCTTCCACCATACGTGGGACACAGCCACTTCATCTTTACTTTGCAAGTGGGGCCTCCTTCAGGGTTGCCACCTTCTCCCCCTTTTTCGGTCCAGGGAGTTTTTGGTCCCGGGGTCTCTGGTTCTTCCAGGGGCATCCTCCAGAAATCCAGTGAACTCCAACTCCTGAGGCCGTGGTGGAAGAATCAGTTAGTGTCTAGAGCAAAGAGGAAAAAAACAATTAAGAATCAAGTACATCAATTCATTAATTTTTCCCTTTTCATGAACATCCTTGGAAATCATCTGAAATCAAAAGGATTGTGCATATGAAATGTACAATGATGATCTTTGACTCAAAGATGTCTCCACAATCACCTGTAAATTACACCCAAATTAAGCACAAAAACACAATACAGCACTTTTAACTTGACCATAAATAAGCATGTATGTCAACACAACCAAGCCTAACACAGCATGTAATGGAGAAAATAATGCAACTTAATTAAACATTACCACAAAATTCAATCTCATTCAAAATCCCAGCTAATCTAATCATACTCACCCTGTGATACTACTTTCCCCCTTTCTCATCTCCTATATATACATCTTACTTACCTGCAATACCCCTGTTCTTATTTATTTATTTATTTACTTGCTTCTTGAACACTTTGGGCTCATATTTCCATTTATGTACTCATCTGTTTCATCCTTCCTTTTCTCACATATCATTTTAAAGATGTATGCAGTTACTCACATGCTATATCTCTCCTTTTGACCCCTTTACTCTCCAAGTTGATATTTTTCAAAATATCTACACCCACTTACCTGCTATGGTGAGTCTATTTGATATGTAAGCACTTTATTTCCAGAATATAACTACACTTCTCACTTCCTGGTTTCTCCAATTTGTTCAAGCCTTTTTATTTCATGTTTCAGGTGGAAGGGCTTAATTTGGTTGACATGGACAAATTGTTCCACTGTTAACTCTCCCTCCTCTTTGGCGATTCTGTAAACTACAGCAGAAAACGTATCTGCAATCTCAAATGGGTTGCAGCATCATGCAAGGAATTTGGAGTTTCTATTTTTTCCTTTTCCAAAATTAAACTTGCATACCTGGTCACCTATCTCATATTCTCTCACAGATGTTTTCCTATCATAGTATGATATTGCACTGTCAGCAGCTTTTTTCGAATTTCACTACGCAAATGCAAAAGCATGTTGCAAATGCTTTCTCAGTTCTTCCACCTATCCGTGGATTGTGGATGCATTTACAAGGACCTGTTCCTTTGTTCTGTAAAGCAGATGTTGTGGCAAAACCATGTTCCTACCTGCTAAAATGTTGTGTGGGCTGACATTTGTTGATCTAGATGGTGTTAACCTGATAGCCATTAACACCAAAGGAAGTTGCAGATCCCAGCTAGATCCTGCTTCAGCTACAAACTTTTTTAACCTGTCAACTATTGATCTATTATTCCGTTCCACTCCGCCTGAAGAGGAGGGCTGGTACGAAAAGTGCAACTTCCTCTTCACACCCAAGATTTGCCACATTTCTGTCAATTACTCCACTAGTGAAATGGCTTCCACGGTCTGACTCTGTTCTCTGAGGCAAACCAAATCTTGAAAAGATATGATTGACTAACAAAGTGGCCGCGGTTTGGCCACTACAGTCTGGGGCTAGAATGCACTCCACCCATGTGGACATTAAAAAATGGCCGTCAACATATACCTGGTTCCCTTTGCTGACCTTTGCACGGGCCCTACAAAATTGATTTGCAGATCAGTCCATGGGAGTGTCAAACCTCTTTTCATTAATGTTGCTCTGTGATTTGGGTAAGCAGGCTGAATTTGCGCACCCACTTAACATCCCCTGGTGTAGAGTTCTACATTCTGTGACATGTATGGCCAAAAGGCATAGGGCCTCATTACACGGTAGGCGGTAAGGGTTTACCGGTACCGGTATTTTACCGGTACTGGTAAATCCTTACCGCCTTACTACGAGGTCCCTTTGCGGGTTGGGGATTTTAACGCCTGCTTTTTGCAGGCTTTAAAAACCAACCCGCAAAGGGACCCAGGGAGCTAATTACGGTACCGCAATTTGCGGTGCCGTAATTAGCGCCTTCCCCATTCCCATTATGCCCTATGGGGCAAAAATGGGAATGGGGAAGGGCAATGGTGGAAGGGGGAATTACCGCCCCTCCAACCTTGGAATGGGGCGGTAATTCCCCTTTCCACCAAGGCGGTGCCAGTATTTTAGCGGCATGAACCATGGCGCTAATTGCGCCATGGTTCATCGTCTACCATGTAATGAGGCCCATAATCTTTTAAGATTTTCAAAGTTTTCTGGGCACCTCTGTGGCTTGCAGTCATGGCATCGTGGGCATGATGTAACATCAATCCCCGAAATAACAAAGGCACTACCCATTAGATTTGGCCTGACACGTATTCCCTAACCATCAGCCCATCTTGTAAGCTAATTCTCTTTTTGTTTTTTAACAACACCTTCAATTCTTTTTTCCCTTTGCAGTCGTCTTCAGTCAGAAGATTTTGTTCTACATCTAGCAAGTGATTGTAATATAGGCCTAAAATAAGATCCTCCTTTTGTGCCTTAACCAAGTCTTGATCAGGCATATCAAAATTCCACCCTTCCATGGGCTGATCAACTGTTTTTTGGAGATTTGGAGCGTGTTATCGCATCTACCTGTATTTCACCCAGCAGGTGTTCAATGGGAAATAACTCACCCATCAGAGCCCCAATTTTGGCTAATTGATCTGCCTTATCATTTCCCTCCTTATCTTCCCCTGGTGTTTTCAAATGACCACGTATCTTCCTCCATTGGATGACCATGGGCCTCATTACAACCCTGGCGGTCCCGTAATGAACGGTGCCGGTACGGGACCAGCACCGTTCATTACGGGATGCCTGATTACGAGGTCCCCTAGCGGGACCCAGAACAGATCTCTGATAAAACCAGACGTCCTTTCTGGGTCCCGCGAGGGGACCAAGGAGCTAATAACGGGCCCGTTATTAACGGGCCCGTTATTAGCTGCATCCCCATTCCCATTGAGCCCTATGGGGAATGGTTTTGTGCATGAGGAATTACCGGGTCCTCCAAGGTCGGAATGACCCGGTAATTCCTCATTCACAGAACCCGGACACGAATTTGGAGGCAGCCATGGTGCTAATAGCACCATGGCTACCTCCAAACTCGTAATGACCCCCAATGTCCCGCGAGTGCCTCCGTACGACTGTCGACATCCTCAGTATAACGCTTCAAAGAATTACGGCGCGCTTCGGTTCTTCAGTGAACTTCGTCAGCTATTTTCGATCAATGGAAATGTCTTCCCTATCAGCTCCATCTACGCCTAAGACAGGCTTCAAGAAGTGCCAAGACTGTGGATCGAAGATGTCGATCACTGACCACCACCGCATATGTCTGTGGTGTCTTGATACCGGTCACTGTACCTCCGACTGTAACTCCTGTCAGGTGATGACCGAAAAGGCGCTGAGGGAGCGTAAAGGTAAATTGGCACTGGGGAGGTTGCCTTCGAAGTCTTCGACTTTCAAAAAGAAAGATTGATGAGGCGAGAGATTCTGCTTGACGGAAAAGATATAAAAGATCTCGATCGAGAAGTCGATTGCACCATTCTTTGTCTTCTTTTTTGAAGAAGGCCAAGAAATGGCATCACAGGTCATCTTCGACCTCTTGTGATTCCTCGGCTGACGTAATGAAACGTCCAAATAAGTTGGACTCCCCAGCAAAATGGGATGCGTTTCGTAAAGAAATGCTTAAAATCTTCCTGAATGCAGCCCGACCCACCACAAGGACAAGCAGAAAGCCCATGCCGCTGTCAATCTGTATCAAGACGACAAATGGAAGTCGAAGACGAAATCTTCGAAACTGAGCCATAAGCCGGAACAGCATCGAGAAAAATCTCAAGCCAACGAGAAATAGTCGTGAGCTTCTACGAGTCAGGAATCCAGTCCTCCTTCGAAAAAGCATGAAAAGTCAATAACGCTGATGCCTTCGCTAAGACCATCGGCTTTGGAGCCATCAACCCCAGTGTCAAAGTCATCTCGGACAGAATCGCCTCTGACTTCGAAGTTGTTGTCGACGATTACTTTCGAGGTTGTCGAAGCCAACAATAACCCATGAAAAGGTTTTCAAACCCCTGCCAAAGAAATACTTGTTTAAGTCTTTAACCTCTATTTATGAAAACAATGGGCCTCATTATAAGTTTGCTGGTCTGGTAACAATGGTACCGGTAAGCTTGCCGGTACCGTTGTTACCGTTCCGGCAAGCTACGAGTTCTGCTCGCAGGTGCCTGCCCGCCCGCCAGATCTGACTTGGAGGTCGTACCAGCACCCGCGAGCAGAGCATGTCGAATGGTACCGGCGCATCCGACCACACCATTCCCATTTGAGCCCCACTGGGGCTCAAATGGGAACGGTGAGCATTTTATTCCGGCACCCGCAAAGGGGTAATTACCGGGTCTGGCGGGGCCGTAATGACCCGGTAATTGTCCATTCGAGGGCGCTGGAAAAAAAATGATACCGGCGACAGCCGTGCCAGTTTCACCGGCACGGCTACCGCTGGTGTCATAATGAGGCCCACTGAACCTTCAGATGACAACACACCACCATTTGGGTTACAATATGACACCCCTAATATGCCAGAGGAATTTATCTCAGAAGTCTAGGTTAAAAGACTTGTATGATAACCTTCAATCAGCCAGTGGTTTAGATACCTCTCCCGAACTGGAATTTGGTAAACCAGATCCTACTGACCACACTGACTCCACATATAGAAAGCTGATGAGCAAGGTGATACGTTTTTAGGTTGGAGCAGGCCTACTCCTTCTTTCAATCAGGATTACCTGACAGATATTTTGGATCCGGGTCCCCAAAAAGATCCAGTTTTGCCTTTACACATTGCAATACAAAAAAGGGTCTAAGCAAATTGGGAGACAAAAGAGACTGCGGCTGCTGTGAATAAAAATGTTGCTGTTACTAAGAAACATAGGCCATCCAGCAGTGACCCAGAGTATTTATACTTAACAAAACATCCAACACCAGAAAGTTTGGTGGTTCAAGCTGCTACATCTACTAAGCAATCAGCATACCCCTCTATCCCTCCTGATAGGGATGATAAAAGAGTGGATGCCTAGGCGAGAAAAATATTTACTGCTGGAAGATAGTGTTAAAGTCAACTAATGCAACTTGTACCTTGTCAAGATTTAGGTTTACCCTGTGGGACTGCGTAACTATGGCGGCTGACCACATCCCGAAGGTGAAGAAAGGGACAGCTTCCTGGCTATCATCAAGGATGGTAAAGAGGCAATGGGTGAATGCCTGAAGTCAGGTCTGGATAATACTGACAGCATCAGCAGATCCACGGCAACTAGCACAGTGTTGCACAGATTTGCGTGGTCCAGGAAGTCCAGATTTGCACCAGATGTGCAGTCTAGACTCCTCAATATGCCCTTTAACGGCTCAAGGCTGTTTGGCAGCAAGGCTGATGAGAGTTTGGAAAAGCTGCAGACCTCGAAAGCGGCGGCTTTATCCCTTAGCGCTGCCATCAGACAGCCTCAACACCCCTACTCTGGTTCATCTTCTTGTAGGGGTAAGTCCTTTCGATTTTTAAGAGGATAAGCCAGTCAAAGAGGTCAGAGAAGATTCCCTCGTGGTGGACGTGGAGAGCTTCTAAGCCAGCCCATGCAGCAGTAGTTTTACCCTCAGCCGCCGCTCCAGCTGCCTGAAAACCACTCTGAGGTCTTGACTCACAAGACCCCGGTGGGAGGCAGAGTTACTCAGCATCTGAAAGAATGGCGGGGCATTAGTTCAGATGCTCGGGCACTGGAAACTGTAGCCCAAGGTTACTGCCTTCCTTTTAAAAAAAGGCCTCCGGATCATCCACTGGGTAACAACTCTTTCAAAGTTCCGGATCTGCTCCTTGTGCAGGAGATTTTGACCCTGCTAGAGAAAGGTGCTATAGATCCAGTACCAGTGGCGGAAAGGAACAAGGGTTGGTACTCCCGATACTTTCTAATTCCCAAAAAGGACAGAGATTGAGACCCATCTTGGACTTAAAAAACTTGAACAAGTTCCTCAGGAAGGACAAGTTCAAGATGGTTATCCTTTCCCAAATCCTTCAGGCCCTCCAACTCCAAGACTGGATGGTGTCATTGGACCTTCAGGATGCTTAATTTCATGTGCCTATCCATCACAAGCCCAGAAAGTACCTGAGGTTTGCGGTTACCGGTTTTCATTATCAGTTTCGAATTCTGCCATTCGGGCTGACCTCCGCCTGAGGGTTTTCACCAAGTTAATGGTGGTGGTGGCAGCGAGATTAATTTCTATCGCTACCTGGACAATTGGCTGATCAGGGCACGTTTGTCCGAACGAGCCCAGGATCATCTTTTTTTTTTTTTTTTTTTTATTTATTTCATTTAGTTTGTACAAAACTTTTTGAAAAGAGATTTCCCATGACCCGCCCACAGTGTGGGGAGAAGTTCCGTGGTGTCAGCAGGCGACAAAGAGCGGCTGGTCTTTGGGGCTAATTCGCCTCACAACTTCTCCGGTACATCATCGTCTTGGGGCCCACTGTTTGTCGCCTTTCTTATCCAACTTTGAGTAGTATTTCTAGTTTTTGTAGAAAGTTTGTTTACCCAAAGATTTCTTTTTCTCTTGGATTGTGGAATTTGCGCCATAAGTCCTCTCCACATAATGTGTCATACTGTAGTACCAGGCTTCCTAAGTGAACAGATCTAAGGTCTTTTAGACTTTCACAATACAGTGTGAGGTGTTTGAGAGTCTCATTTTGTTCATTGCAAAAGCGACATTTAAGCATTGCTGTTGCTTTTCGTGCTCTTGTCGCTTGACTCACTCTTGTGTTGAATAAATTTAAACGAAATTTCATGTAGATCATTCTGTGTCGAGCGTTGGGTGTCTTTATCAAGTATTTCAGCATCTGTTTACGGTCTTTGGCTTCAGTGGGTGCATCATCAATCAGTTTATGACGATTTCGCGCGTCCACTGTTAGACACCAGTCCTGTTCCCATAGTTTTTTCTTAACATGGGTTGGGTTGTTTTGCAGTGTGAGTTGGTCCGTGCCAAGTTGCGTTAGCTGATTTTTACAGCCAGCTGCCCATCTGCACAGCACGGTTTCGGAATTGCCTTTGAGCGCTTCCTGTAAGATCTTAAACTGCGGAGTACAGTCTTCTATGATTATTTTCCGATAGATGGATAGCATGTTCCATAACACTCGTGCCTGCAGCGAGATAAGGTTTAATTCATATCTGACGCACGCACTCGAGATTGCTTTCTGTATTTGCAGGACTCGTCTCCAGTATTGGTTTTCCAACTGTGGCCACAGGGTAGCAGGGGCTCCTAGGGCGCTTTCCGCGCCATAAATGAGTGTTGGGGTGACTTTTTGGTTATAGTGAGCTAATACTGGTAGTAAGGAACATTTTCCGAATTTTTTGTTTATGATGACCCCTTGGCATGCTAGTTGTTTGCATTTTTGTATGATGTTCTCCGTCCAGGGGGCATCATTTATGTTGCTGTTAAACCAGACTCCTAAGTATTTGGCCTTTTTCACACATCTCAAGTTGTCGTTACACAGCCTCCATTTCGGTTTAGTTTTGGGGTTCCGTTTGTTGTTTCTTGTAAGGTCTTGGAGGATTATTATTTCCGACTTTGCAGGATTGATTTTCAATTTGTTTTCTTTTACGTAACCTTCGAGTGCAGCCAGCTTCCTAGATAGCCCAATTGGGGTTTGGTCCAGTATAGCAATATCATCTGCATATAACAGCCATTTTACAGGCATACCATTAATTTTTGGGGGAAATGATGTGACAGCTTCAAAGCTTTCTCCAATGTCAGACAGGAATAGGCCGAACAGTGTGGCTGCCAACGGGCAGCCTTGTTTCACACCTTGATTTGTTTTTATGGGCTGACTCAGTGTTCCACGAGAGTCCAGCCTTACTTTGAATTCTGTGTTAGAGTGCAATTCTTTTATTGGTTGTAGTAGGTTTTCCGGGCAAAGCCATTTTTTCAACTTTGTCCATAACAACTCTCGATCAATAGTGTCGAACGCGCTAGACAGATCAATGAATGCAACATATATCTTCCTGTTTTGGCGAATAGCTTCCATCTTCAGGAAGTTCAGGATGGTCAAGTTCAGCCCACAACCGACTCCTTTTACAAATCCTGTTTGACGGGGGTCGTATCTTTTAGCGTCTTTAATCCATTTGAGTAGTTGGATTTGAAGCTGTGTTGCAAAGATTTTCCCAATAACGTCAAGCAGGGCTATCGGCCTATAGTTCTTGGGGTCTGTTCGGTCGCCCTTTTTGAAGATCGGTACCACAATGGCACTCCTCCAAGACGCAGGTATAGTTTGCGACTGTAGTATTGATCTGAACAGGGAGTGACAAAATTCTGCCCATAAGTCTGGATATTGTTTCAAGTGTTGATTGGTTAGGCCGTCTGGACCAGGTGCTCCTGAGGTACTCAGCCGGACAATGTTGTTGTATATGTCATCTTTCTTTATTACAACTGACCATTCCTGCTCTTGACATGGGGCTGTTATGGTCTTTATTGAGTTGTTATTGAAGGCCCCTGCATAGTGGCTTACCCATGTATCTTCTGGGATCATGGATTTTGTGATTGCACACTGAGGGGTTGAGATATTATTCAAGTAGCTCCAGAAGTCGCTTGTGTTCCTGTTTGCGAGCGCTTTCATCATGTGTTCGGCATCTCTTTGCACCATTATGTGTTTATGACTGATTAGCCAATTCTTGTAAGTCTGTTTCAGTTGTTTTGCCTTGTCTAGGTTGCTGCTGACTCTGTTATTTTTGAGCAGTCTTAAGGATTTTCAGAGATTTCTTTTCTTTAGATTAAGCTCTGCATCCCATGCGTGTACCTGTTTGAAGTCTGCTTTAGCATTGCCGGAGCACTTTTCTCTGTAGGTCTCTAGTAGAGTTGTGTATTCAGTTTGTTCTTTCTCTGTTTTTTCTCCCAGTGCTTTGCACAGTGAGCTCACTTTGTTCGCATTGAGTCTCAGACGATTACGTCCCGGTCCAACTTCAAGAGGATATTTTGACAAGGCGGTTTCACGTTCGCTTTTGTATGACTTCAAGTATAGCTTTAGTATGCAGTGATCACTGAACTCCATTTCGGTAATGGTTAGATGGGATACTTCACGTCTCAGTGAATCGTCGGCAAACATATAGTCAATTATCGATCGAGAGTGGATTCTTCGCCAAGTTGGTTGTGCGGGAATGTCTCCTTTTGTTTGCCCATTCAGCATGTGGAGGTTCCACGCCTTCATTTCCGACAGCCAGCGCGCAGCGGCTAATTGGACATTTGTTGCTTTCTTGTCATGCGCAGTATCGGTTTTATCAATCATACAATTTATGTTAAGATCTCCACATATAATGATGTGCGTATCTTTATCATTTCTTTTGCTGTTACAAATGAGTTCTGAGATGGTTTCTAGAAATCGATCAAGGTCTATAGCTAAGTGTTGCCAATATATGTTTATCAACATAAGTAGATTTGCTTTCTTCGTTGGTCTCACAGGCAATTGTATTTTGCATACCTGTAGGTACGCAGACACATTGGTTGCAGACAGTATGCGAACTCCACTTTCAATTTTTGCAAAAATTGCCATTCCTGACATGGGGCGTCCTTTGGTTCCTTTAATGGCTGTGTTGAAGGCGATCTCAAAGCCATCTGCAATGG